>NC_056739.1:1977924496-1978121996 GCF_019279795.1 Protopterus annectens
CGAATGATCAGGTATTTTCACTATTATGTACATACCCTCACACATTAATCTTGTGTGCAAACTCAATCCCACCCAAAAAAGAGAAAAGGAAACTTCGTACCCTGTATACACAGAGATACATAGACATCACAAACAGCTACACCCACTTAAGTCAATCCCTAAAAAATTAATCAAACTGATATTGAAAAAATCAATTAAGTTAATAAAAATTAAGTAAAATGCAGACTGTAATTATACAGTTGCAAAATAATTATTACCAGTATAACTGACCTGAAATTAGAAATATTACCTAAATAACAAACTACATAAAACACATAAAAACTGTGTTGCTAACCTATCACATAAATTTCACCACATTACTACAATTCTACATTTTTAAAACTTTAAATAAAATCACTGTTTAACTCAAAACTATGGAAGAAACCTTGCCATGAAACAGTCAGCCATTAAAACCTGCATAGCATGAATAAAATCTTTTTCAGTATACAAGCTATGCAAGAAATTCATCTCACTGAAATGAAATAGAAAAAGCAAACAGATTGAGAAATATAGCAAAAGGGGATATACTGAACATATTGTTTTGTCTGATAAATGAAACTGGAACAGTTTGTACTGCAAGATTAAGGAACTAATCTGTAAACTATTTCATTTATCATGGGCCAAAAACAAATATATCTGCATATGAGCTTGTGTTTGTGTGGGGGTGGAGTAGATACTGACAAATTAAATTTTGAAAGTTTTCAAGAATTCTCCTTACATTAAACTTTGGACTAAGATCAAAACTTTCAAGATCTCAGTGTATCAGTTTTCTTTCCTTTCAGGAATATATATTTCCTGTTCAATAGTTAAGCATTACAGGAATTAAATTTCTATCACAAAATTAGATACAGATTATAGTGCTGGTGATAATATGATATGAAAGCAAAGTTGTCATAACACAGATGACCACACTGGAGGTATTCTTGAAACAAGTGCTTCAAGCAGGTATGCCTTATGCAGAATGGTCCTTGGCCACATTAGTTGACAGCAGATTAAAGGCAGAAACTACTGCAGTTGGCAAGCTATCCGGAAAGGGTCTGTTTGAGAAGTGGCACTCCATCCGTAGCATAAGCAAAGAGAAAAACAACTTGGTCAGTTTTCCAATACTTGTGTTATCTAAAAAAGCCAAAACTACAATGGATGACAAACATATAAGATATGCAGAATAAATTCGCCTCAGTTGCAGTCTCTGGGAAGAGAACACGGAGATAGACTGGCTGAGAGACAAAGTTCAGATATCACCTTAAAAAATGAAGGTTGGTTCTTGGAAGACTTTCATGCCTTACAGAACATAGAACAAGGTTCACAACACAGAAAAATGCACATATCTCAAGAAATCCACTTAACGACAATATTGACTATCAGTAACCATGTTTAAATGAAACAGACTTCAGTCTCACAACCTGATAAAAAGGTAAGTGAACATGTCTGTCATGAAGTGCAGGTCTTGAGGGATGGTTCACAGAAGTCCACAAATACAGAACCACTATTCATAAACTGTTTAATCAGGCTGTGGAAAACCAAAATTCACATAATTAAGTAATAACACACTGAGATGGTACAATAATGCATATGGCTTAAAGTGTCTGGAATAATGTCTAAATCCTCCTCAATGTAAACTGCCACCTCAAAAATGTGTTAGTTGATGGCCCAGTACCACTTCTACATTACTTCCTGGTATGCTGACTAGTTATACATAGTTTTTTGACATTCAAGTGCCATAGTGCACAATGCTCACCGGAGAACCTATTATGGAATTGACCCCAAGATACAATCAACATCACAGCTGCCACCAAACTCAGGATATGTAGAAATATATAAGCTAGGCTGTGTCTCTGTCCTTTCATCCAGTAAACCAGATCCCGCCTTTCCCCGGCCTTTTCCAGAGGAAGGAGTAGCAGCAGTAGCATTTATCAAGGAAAGGGATATGTTTCAAATAAAGAAAATAAGATTTCTGCCAGATGCCATTTAGTTAGTATTACTGCAACCATGGCAAAGATGTGGGCATGGTTACCCAAATGGTACCTGTGATCAACAAGTCATTCAGATATGAGAACACAAGAAAATCCTTCAGTGGCAGTGTACTCACCACCACAGCCAGCACCTTGGTGGAGCCTTTTGAGGCAAAGGAGAGGCCAAAGGGAAGCACCCTCTATAGATAGTACAGGGCACATGAGGTAAAATGTTTACCTCCTTAGGGGACACAATGTGCTAATGTTGATGTGCTAACAGGCATCTGTCATATCCAAAACTGCCAGCCAGAAGGACTGATGCAATAGTAATATACAAAACTGGAATTAACTATGAGGAACTTTACATACAAGATGTGCTTATACAAGCTGCTTATGTATAGGAATGGCAGCCCCCCGCAATAACTTGAAACAAAGAAAAGTAAGAGCAGAGCTTGATAAACTGTATCTCAAACAGACTAAAGCTGTAGACTCTTTCTGAAAAAATAATAATATAAAAAATAAAAATATACTGGGACTGTGTCAGCAAATGTTCAGAGAAAGGTTGGTCTGCAAGATGAAGATTTGCTGAAAGCAAACCTATCTACTCCAAAACACTGCCTTTTTGATGTTTTGGCTCTGTAGTCAACCAAACAAAGAGAACCAAACTCCCATGGCCAGAACAAGGTGATACGTAAGACTGTTCTGGGGCCAGCTTAACAGTTGGCCTCTGTAGAGAATATGCAGGTGGTCCAAAAGGAGTAATACAACCTGATCATCCTAAGACACCACTGTCTCTACAGAGGTCTCTTCTTGACAGCTGGGGCTGGTTTACCTGTGGAAGCAGCAACAATGGGACTGTACATGCCTTCCATAGCTATTAATGCTCCAACCCTCATTTGGACGTTCTCTGTTTTATCTTATGAGTGTCCAACAAAGATGACCCTCTACTGGCCTGCAAGTGCTCCTCAGAAAAAAGAAGGAGCTGTAAGTACACCATTCTGTGTAGGCAAGTGCCTATATCAACATACGTTGCCATAACATCAGTGGCACCATCTTGTAAGCAGTGAACCTCCATTGCCAAAACTATACAATGCTTCATTTTAAGAGTTAGGTAGCTTAGAGAGCTTCATCAAAGCATGAGGAACTAAAGAGGCTGAAAGTGGAATGGGTGAAGGGAAATCACATGACTGAGTGCACAAGACTGGCAGAAGATTAGCCTGTCTCATGAAACCTATCCAAGGTTTTGTACTCTCTAAGAACCAGGAAAACTATCACATGTTGGGCTCACTGAGCCATACTGTGGGCCAAGAAAATGACAAAGAATCAGATGTGGGATTCTTCCAGCTGGTCTTTTGGAATCAAGGCTGATGAAATCCTAGGCCTAGTGCCTTAAAAAGGCTGCCTGCTATCCCGAGGGCTGAAGGCCCATTAGCTACATATTTAAGGCTGATAAATTGTGTCCTTAAGGCCTGATTCCAATGGTGGGCAATCCAAAGCTCTTCTTCCTTCTTTCCGTGACACACATTAAGTCTCTTCTGTGAAGAAGACAAAAGCAAAGTAGGCCTGTACATGGTAGACTGAGAGGTCTGTGCAGTGGAAACTAGCTCAGGAAGAAGAATTATTTTAATTGTCTATCTGAGAGACAGAAACCTTGGTCTCCTCAAACTTGACAGCAATAGCAAACTCTCAGGAGTTGGGAGAAGAAGAGGGCTAGTTCCAAAGAGGATGATGTGCAGTGCTCTTATATGGACTGTGTAAAAGGGGTGCCAGTCTCTGAAGAAGAGGAACATGTCAGCTAGAGTGCTGGGATCTATGAAGCCCATGCTGGCAAGACATCTCAGCCCTTATTGGTGAGCTGAACTCAACTTAAGGAAGGTGATGGCAGTGGATCTTCTGGCACTGAGTTCATTCATTTATTCTCCAGTTGCTTGCCTAATGCAGTATTGGGTCATGGGGGAGCCAGACCATCTCATTGCACTCAGTGGGCATAAGGCATAAAGGCTCATCCTGAATGAGTCAGTAACCTATCACAGGGTGCACACTTATTCTCTCTTGCACTGCATACACGTATGGGCAACACTAAATCACCAACTCACATACAGCATGTGTTTGGGACATGGGAAGAAACCCATGGGAAGAGTACCTAAATGACTAACCACTGGTGACTGTCCCAGAACAGAACATACATGGCTTCTTTCTGACAGCTGAAGGTGACTGTTTTAGTTTGTTTTGGAATGGTGCACAATCTCTTTAATTCTAATCTGCTTTGTTTTAAAATACAGTTAGGCAGTAATGATGTAAAAACACGATCTTTGTATTTAAAAAAAGTCAACAAAATTAGAAGAAAGATACAAGTGCTCTCTTACTTAGTACCTTTCAAATTAGTTTGCTTTCATCATTTAATACACTGAACTGAAACCCATTAGGTAATTATAGTTGTAAAAGTGGCCATCACTTTTCCCTGTGCATTGTAACCTTTTCTCATTCATTTCCTGTGACTTAATTGTATCATACCCTTTACCTTCACGTTATTCCTACCTTTCATTTCTCCAGTTTTCTGTACAAATGTTTTGGGACTACTGCACCTCTAAAAATAAAGAATATCCAAGTTGAGAGGTCAAGCAACTCTTCGGCCATCTTACTATATGGCAGAACTGATCCTGTACTGTTTCACAAAGGATGAGCAGTGCATTAACGTTGCTGTCAACTTATTTGCATTTTCTGTCCCTTGGTCAGTTCAAAATCATCAATAATTCCCATCTTACCATGCTAAGTACTGTCTCCATCATCTCCACTAGTAAGTTTCTTTTTACATTGTGAATACCATCAACATTTAATAAACTTTCAGCAAAAAATTCTAACCCACTGTGTGGTGGAGACAGTACTTAATAACAACTTTCTGTATTTTGAGGGGGAGTACTTTAGACAGAAATCTGGTGTAGCAATGGGGGCAAGATGTGCCCCCATCTATGCCAAATTAGTCCTTGCAGAATGGGAAAGGAAGTTTGTATTTGACTCGTTACATGAAAGATATTATTTTATGGGTTCGTTTCCTGGATGACATCCTCGTCTTGTGGCGTGGTAACATGGAAACTATTGATGATTTTGTATCACATTTAACCAGTACGACTAACTTTTTATGATTAACCTACAACATTGGGCAAAGAGAAATACACTATTTAGATATACTATTGTATAAGCATACTCAGACTGGGAACCTATGTTCTAACATTTACAGGAAGGAAAATTTTTCCAATATGCTGTTACATTACAACAGCTGCCACCCGGTCCACCAGAAGAAAGGCATAGTGAAGGGACAGATGGTCTGCCTTTCCAGACTTGTGAGTGAAGACCACATATCTGACACTGAATTGCCAAAGTTGATAGGCCTGTTTCTGAACAGGGGTTATCTATCTAGGTTATTGATTAGAACTAGGAATGAAATCTGGAAAAAACGGAAGGATGTATACACCCCGATTTTATTAATGAATATTTATTTATTTATTTGCAGTTGTTTAACCAGGATAGTCCATTGGGCCTAAAGAACCCGTTTTCAATGGAGTCCTGGGGAGAAAAGCTCCACATACAGATTATATAAAGATTATATATCACATACATATTATACAAAGGTTATGTTACACACATAGTTTATATGAGAAAAGAAAAAAAAAACATTGTAGAAATTCTGATTATAAGTTAGAAAAAAATATCAACAAAAACAAGTGATACAGGCACAAAAATAACTGCACGCCAGGTATTACCAGAAAATAACACATTGGCTTTACCCTTCAATCAGGACTCAGATGTACTGAAAAGGATTATCAACAATTGTTGGGACCTAACAATTACTAGTGAACTGAAAAGTAAGTTAGGTGAACGAAAAGTTGTAATCTACAGTAGAGGGAGGAACTTGAAAGAAACCTTGGAAATTAATAAAGATGTTTCCAATAAATATTATAATTCTAAAATGGTTAAACGTGGTATGTGTCGGTTCTGTATATACATGGGGGCCCTTATGTGACGATTGAAGGGTATGCTAGGACTATTCAATGTCCTGGACGTACTACTTGCAACACAAAAATTGTGGTTTGCATTGCCCTGTGTGTCACTTGCCCTGCATTTTATGTAGGAAAAACAACTTGCAGGATATGTGATAGAACGGCGAACATCTTAACGATATAAAAAATAGAAAAACCAGCAGTGCGTTATACTGCCACCTTGAAATATGTGTTGATTTAAAAAAAAATGTCTTTTTGTTATTGATCGGGTTAAACACAGTGATACAGGAGGTGATGGGAAATCTTTACTTGAACTTAGGGAGACTCTGTGGCAACTGAGGTTGAATGCCACAATATCCCCAGGTATTAATGACAATTGTTCAATGAATTGTGTACTGAAACTAAGGTCCATGCAAATTTGAAATATTTTTATATGTTGGTATTTGATATATTTATTTTTATAATGTATCATCTGTTGCATATAAAATGTTAGGGAACATATTTATGAAGTGACTACATTTTCATTACATTTTACTAGTTTCTAAGCTTTGTATTTATGAATGTAGACAGCCTGAATGTTGTTCCTTTAATTGTGATTGTTTATAATTAGTGAATATTGATTGGTGTATTGTTGCTATATTAATGGTTTTAATGTGAGAACAATGACTCCGATGATGCCTGTATGAAACAGGCAAAAGTGCTAAGTCTTGTATTGTGAATGAATAAACATCCGTTTTATTTGGAATTTGGCATGGTGGCTATTTTTCATTTGTAGATTTAACCCCAAAACTAGCAGATGGTAATCATTATCAGCTCAGAGCATTAGACTTCTGCACTAACTAACACAGTTATGATTTTCAAGGCAGGTAGCAAGAAGTACCATATTGTCATATAAGCTTAGTGGTCCATTTCTGAGACTGCAAGTCAGATATAGCTATGCCCAGAACAATTCTCTTTTTACATATCAAAAACATTAGTAAGACCATAAACAATATAAGTGCCCTCTTCTTCATACAGTGCTCACTGCAAATATTATGGCCTGCTAACTTCTAAATTCATCTGAACTACAGTGGATAATTTAAAATGCAGGGGATAACTCAGTCTCTTTTTATGGTAAGCAGTTTTAATGCAGAACCCTCACATCAGTCTTACTAGTACATATATCTATGAAATCAAAGTGCTTCTTTCTGGAGAACAGCTGCTGCATACAGTAACTATATGAAAGAAAACATGCATATGTAATGTTACTAAAGTATCGCCAGAATACTTTTCAAGCCAAACTTGCAGACATTTTACGTGAACAAAAATTTGTTCACAGTCTACAGCAAAGACTGTCTGAAGGCTGAGAACTACAATGTCTGCCAATAAGCAGTCCTGGATCACTATTTCAGCTATGTGACATGAGCACATGATATTTAAAATGAGACAGAATGACAGAAAAATGATATCGCAAGGCAAAAAAACACAAACTTATTTTACAGCAACAATTAAGTCAATCAAACATTTTTTAGTGCTGAAGTTAATTTGCATTCTGTACAGTCCCATTTAGTGTTGTTGGCATAAACTGGGTTTTTCAGATCTGGAAAGAAAAGCATTTGGCTAGATCTGAAAATAAGAAGTTTCATAATTTACTCTTACTGAGTGCACTGTAACTTTTTAGTTATACTGGTGAAAACTGGCAAACTTATGAAGTTCTTATGTTTGCCATTAAATGCAAGTTCATAATCTTAGCGATTGTCAGTACTTTTATCCAATTATTTCAAAATACAGCTTTTATGATTTATCTTTATAAATCAAGGAGCACAAAGGTGTATAATACATTTTATTGGACCAACATATACTTACAAGTGCAGCCTACTTCATCTTTCTGAATCAGATGATATAAGACCTTTGTCAGGGGTAACCATTTGAAATGTTGGGACCCGTTAGAGGAAATCCCAAAATACAGAGAATGAAAGGCCAAAATATTGGATTTAGTAAGTCTGAGATGCAATTTCTCAGAATAACTCCCTCTTCTCCAAGGCATGGCGATCTTGGAGTTGGTATATATCAGTCCAGGGAGTGTGGGGGCTTGCCCCCCTGCAAAAAGAAATTTAAAGGAGAAGAACAATTTTCAAGATTTGCTCTTCTTCAGGTTTTTGGTCTTTTTTTGTTCTTTGTCTCTCAGCATTTCGAGTGCCGACATTTCAAAAGGAAGTCTCTGTCAGGAGGGAATATATTGTTAACCAGTTATTACTGACCATTTACAAAAAAGTGCACCCATGCAACTGTTTACACTATTTAATTTCCTTGTATATAAATAATTATATCTCTAAAATGGTCTGATATGTTGTATTAGAAACTTTCAGGAAACAAGAGATAATTACATATAAATAATTAAGGCTGTGCACTTGTATTCAAAGCCAAAGAAGCACCAGTATCTTCAATTCAAATGAAAAAAAAAATATATATATATATTTTATGCCACAAAATTTTTAAAGAATAAAAATATCAGTTTTGTATAGAAATACATAGCTTTAGTCCTGATGTCAGTGGAACACTTTTGCCATGATTCAGAAACTAACAGTGTAATACATAAAGCAAAACTGTGCAATGAGCATCTGTGCATAGGACGGGGCTGATTCAGAGACATTGGTAGTGCAGTTGCACTGGACTGCAAAATAGCGTGGTCGGCAGTTTATGTGAATAATCTTAAAATGAGATAGTAATGAGCAACTTTATGACAAATGCCAAATGCAAATACAGGTAAACAACATGACAGAGTGATTTATAAACATAAAAATATGCTGCGAGGCACCAGTGCAGCTCTGCACCATAAGTTCCTAGTAAACAGTGACAGAGACCGTGATACAATATAAGGGGTCACAGCTGGATTAGCTAAAATGTACATGTTAATGGCTGGCCTCACATCCAGTAGATGGAATGGTATGTGGGCATCATCCACACCGCTGAGCAGTGCAAGGATAGGTACAATGGCATAAGGAGGTACTACCACAATCTCTGTAGGCAATGTTAGGGAAAGTGCCCTACAGTTTTACAGTACATAGTCATGACACTTACTTGTGATTATTTATGCATAACTGTTCAGCCAAATGCACGTGAGTCATTAACATTTTTCCTCTTCTTTTACGTTTTTTAGCTAACATTGAAATTGAGAAGAATGAGGTGATCTACCAGAGATGTGAGAAACGTTCTCTAGGTGGAGAAGTACATATAAATCACTGATATTACAAATACATACATATTATATACCAGCAGTACTGTGTACTTTTCAGAACTGCTACTTAATTTAAATATACCACACTACTATTATATACCTACTGTTACACATAGCTTGCCAAGTCTGGTTGACACCCTGGGAAATGCCACCAGTGGCATAGTAATGGTAACTCACATGTGGATGGGTGTTGCATGCTCATACATTGTATGTAGTTCTATGGCACACCTCAGTGTTGACATGACCATAGCTATCTACCCACCAATCATACACTACACAATGGTCTGCCTAACCAGAATCCCTCTTCCACTATCCTTTAAAAGCCCCCAGCAGTGATGGTTATACCAGGCATTCCATGGGCATAAATCTGTCAGGCTGATATTTGTTGTTTAGTTACATAACTGTCACCTGGTGCCTATGGTCCATGTTGATGACATGCTTTTGTCTTCTACGGGTGTGTGCTCTTGATATGGCTGCTATAGAGAGCCATGCAGGGTGCTGTCCTGTAGGCCACATCTACCAAATGACTATAGCTTCCCTGGACACAACACATTGTAGCAGAGATTACTTTGGCCAACTTCCATTGACCCTGTGGTGTCATTCTTTGCAATGGCTGTATTGTTCACATGACATGCAAATAGAAGCACAGCACAGGCAGCATTTAATCTTGGTTCTTGTGGCAGCCTGCTTGCTCTAGTACCCTGTGGTTTGTGAGGTATGTTATATTTTTGGCTTTCATATGCAACAGCATTTACTCCTCCAGGAACTGTTGTGCTATATTTTGTGGAAAGCATAAGTGATAATTGTCTCTTCTTTGTGTCTTAATCTTTATCACTGTACCTTTTCATATATTATTTGTTTGTGTTTTGTTTCTTTCCATTTATGTTCATATTTTACGCTGAGTCTACCATAGCTGTGAATGTGGCACCGCAGCAATGACCTTACTGACCATCTGCCCTGCCATCAGCTGCTGGGTCTCCACCTGTATTCAGGCCAGTTTTTCTATTGGATGACATAGGCCATCTAGTGTGAGTTGACCTCAGTGGTTCTCTGGTGGACTCTAGTGTTTCTTCACTGGGGGGAGTATAGGCACCCCATTAGAGCATGCCACAGATGGGTCACCATACATTACTCATCAGGTGTTCGAAGGTCTAGTGACTGGGCACTTGGTCTGGTCACCTGGAGCACATACTTATGTGACTAGCAGAGCTGCATTGCTTCTAGGCCTAATCAGTTGGCTATCGGTGGCTTGGCCTAGACAAGGTGGGCGGTTATGGAGGTGAATGAGCTCTGACTGGGTGTGGCACTGAGCAGTGTAGTAGTCAGCTGTCACCCCCATCCTAACCACCACCACATGTTCTCCTTCCTTCTGTTTCACTTCCTTACACAATTTGCAGTCCAGTCTTCTGCTTAACCAACTGCTCTCCCTTTGTCTATCTGTGTCTCTCACTTGTGTTACCCAATTTGTGTCAACACTTCTTCTGTTGGTCTCTGTCTCTTTTCTTTTTGTTTGTCCCCTGCTACCATTCTTATTCTGTTCTTCATGCCCATGCCTTCCACTTGCTATCTTCACCCGGTACTCTTCTTGGTTACAAAAAGGGGCATCTATTTCATATAAAAAATGTACACTTAATTCCACACCCAATACCACTCCATTCCATTTGTCCTTTTGTGTCTCCCTTTTCGATCTTTCCAGTTTCTGACTGTCCTATACATCCATTTCCTTCCCATTTATAGCAATGAATTACAGGGACTTTACTGTGCGATCATTTATCTGTGCTGTCAGCTTTGTTTGTAGTGGCAAATCGATGCACAGGTGAACATGTGTTGTCACACATGCTACCTGCATGTTATTGGGCTCATTAGATCATGTGACTTCACTTCTTCAGTGTTGGTCATGGTACAACCTATGGGATTTTCACTTGTGAAGTATCTAATTAGTTTAATAACCAAAAAACAGCAACTCTGGGAACAAACAAATGGAGTTGACTGTAGCAGTCTAAGTTAGTGTACGAAGCCAAGCATAAAAACGGATCCAAAGCCAGAATATAAATCATATTAACGCCTTTTATTCCAATAGTACGTTTTCGTCCTTCCAAACAGAGTGACTTCATCAGATGTAACATAAAAACAGTCCCCAAACACATATTTATAACCTATTTACATTAATTGTTTAATTAAAACCGTCATTTATTCAAATGAGTTTGTTTAAAAACAACCTATCAAGTCTCAGCATTCATGAATAATTCATCAAAACTTTTTTCTAGATGATTATTTAACCTAAAAGTCATACAAAACTATTAATACCCTTCCACAAAAACATATTACAACCAAAAATAGATTGTATAGTCCTTATTCAAAAACCATACTTGTTGTAAAAATATTTTTTATTAATTGTGAACGTTGTTTCTAAACTAAATTTATAATACTTTCTTATGAGAATAAAAATAGAGTTAAAATTCAGAGTGAAGAGTGTGATGTGAATATGAAACTTGAATCCTTATGTATATTTATATTTCATAAGAATATATATTAAAATTATTTCAATAAATATCATACTTTTATAATTTGGCAGATCTTAATTTAAGTAGTGGCATGATGGAAATAAATTCATTAAGGCCAGGGTAATTGGTGGCATTTAAAATTAGTTGCCACCAAAGTTCTCGAAATTCAATTCTTTCTTCCCATGGCCCTCCTCTACCATCTACTTTGACCTGTTCTAACACTATGAAGAGGAATTTAGCATCAGGGCAAGTGTTCGAGTGTTTATAAAGTGCGCTAGTGTCTTTCTTAATGGAGATGTCATAATAGTGCTCGTAAATCCTTCTTTTTAGCTTTCTTTCTGTTTTGCCTATATAGAAGGATTTACACACTATACACCAAGCCAAATAAACCAGTCCTTTGGAATCACAATTATAATATTCATTGCTACCTAGCCACTTATTCCTGCTTTCCAAGTAGAATTTCTCTACATTCATAATATATTGGCATTGGTTGCACCTACCACATTTATAGGTCCCAAACTTGTTTCTGTTAGGTTTAGTGGGTTTGTTTTCCAAAAGCAGTCTTAAATTCCTAGAGTTTTTAAATGTTATTTTTTGTGGGCCTCTAGGTATTTTTTCTACATCTGTAATGGACGTAAAGTGTTCCCATTCTTTAAGAAACTTTTTCTTTATTATGTTGTTAAGTCCATTATACTCTAATATTAAAGTTTTCTCAAAACCAGAAGTATTATTTTCCTTTTTTGTAGGACTAGTTCTTTCTAAGTGGGTAGTGTTTATTATAGGTTTGAATCTATCAATTCTACCCTTAACTACTTCTTCCCTTGTCTCCCTAACATGTTTATGGGGATATCCCCTTTCTAGAAACATAGATTCTAACAAGTTACACTCCTCCTCAAAATCTTCCTTTCTGCTAGTCATACGACTCCCTCTAACAAATTGTCCTTTTATTATATTCTTCTTACAATGTAGAGGGTGTGCACTATCATAGTGCAAAAAGGAATTGCAGAAGGTGTTTTTTCTATACACTTTTGTCTCTAACTTGTTGTTGAATTTATAAATTTCTACATCCAAGTATTGTACCTTATTTTCTGTAATCTTGTGGGTAAATTTTAAAAAAGGACTGGTTGTATTGAGCCATTCCAAGAATTCATCTAATTTTTCTCTACTACCATTCCAAAATATTATAATATCATCCAAAAAGCGACGGTATAACTTCCAATATTTTTTAAATTCAGTAGTTTCAATATTTTCTTCTTCCCATCTGGTAAGAACCAGGTTGGCAAAAGTGGGGGCACATGCTGCCCCCATAGCAACTCCTTGCAATTGTTGGTAAACTTCTCCTTTAAAGTATAGGAAGTTATTCCTTAGCACTAAATCCATGAGCCAAGTGGAAGTTAATTTTTCCTTTTGACTCAAACTATCTTCCTGATATATTGCATCTTCGAACATCTTTATACCTTCAACCCAGGGTATTGAGGAGAAGAGGTCAATAATGTCAATAGTCACAAAAATTATTTCTTCATTGTATAAATCTGTTGTTAGAGTTTTTAATAAATCCCAAGAATCCTTGAGTATCAAAGTCTTACCCATCCAAATATGTTTGAGCTTAAAATCAATATATTTAGCTAATGGTTGGGTCTTGGACCCCTCAGCAGAGACAATTGGCCTAAATGGGGGGTCCGTTTCATTTTTATGGATTTTTGGGATTCCGAATAAAGATGGAATTCTGGGTTTATCCACCTTTAAATACTTATATGTTTTGAAGTCAATCAATTCCTCCTGCATCATATCAAATAACCCAGAATCTATTTTTTTATAAGCTATGTTAACTTTATTCATAGATACTGGGGAATATTTTTCTTGATCCCAAAGAATGTTATTGATTTTACTTTCATATTGGATGGATTCCATTATAACCACCCCTCCCCCTTTGTCTGGTTTCATAACCCTAAGAAGGTTTTGATTTCTTAATTTCTCCAGACAATCTTTTTCTCCTAAATTCAAGTTGTTTTTATGTCCCTTATAATAGGAATCAACTTTTCTAATTTCTTTATCTAGTATTTTTTCAAGATTTTTAAGTTGAGGGTGTAAAGGTGGGTTATAGGTAGTTCTTCGTTTTAACTCATTGTTATTAGTATTCTTATTACCCTGGTCATTAGGTATAATTAGGTCCAGGTTAATTTTTCTTAAGAATATTCTAATATCCATAAGGGATTTAGCTACGTTCCCTTTGTTAAAGGGAATGAATTTAAGTCCCTTCGATAACAAGTTAAAATGTCTAATTAGTTTAACTTCATCATGGCTGTATAAACAATTTTTCTGAATCCCAGCCTATTTTTTTAAACAAGAAACACCTTTACTGAATTATCACTTCTGACATAGGCAATCATACATTTATATAAATGAAAACAAACATTATTGACATATTTTCTGTTTCAAACATTATGCAATACATATAATCTATGCAGTCACTGCCAATCGAACATTATATAGCTCATTCAGTTCTTGCCTTCCCTTAAATCTCATTTTTCCTCCAAAACATTATTCTGCATGTATCGTTCCAAGAATTCCCATTTTGCTATATAATTTGATCCTACCCTTTCTAAAAGATCCTAGCTCTTTTATTTCTACTACTATATTAACTACTTCTAGTACAGTTAGTTTAGACTTTGATTTCCATTTTTCTAGTAATTGTTTTTTTTTTTGACAGCCAGAATTAAACTCAGCAAGGCCTTACTATGTGCAGGCAATTCCAATTCTGTATCACAGCTCAAAAAATAATTTTCTTAGTTACACCCATTTGCTCCCCCAGTATTTCTGACAGTGTAGATTGCAGGGATTTTTTTTAAAGTCTGCCAACTCTCTGATTCTGTGCCCAAGACAGGTACGTCCCTAGCCCTAAGCAGTATCCTACCCTCACCCAGGATGATGCCACAACCTAAACAAAAAATGATTGACATCAACAATTGGTTCAACTTCTGTTGTCAGTTCAGGGGGATCCAGTATCTGTCAGCTTGGGAGGATATGGTAGACAGACCTCTCTGCTTTGCTAGAGATGGCCTGCACCTGTCCCTGCTAGGCTTTCAGATACTGGCAAAGGCCCTTGCCTCCCCCATAGTGCGCTTTTAGGCAATGTCAAAACAACAAATTTTCCAAAGTAACAAGGTCTAATCGAGACAAACTGGGGTTGTGCTACTTAATGCTAGGAGTTTATACATGAAACTGCGCTCCCTGGAAACACTTTTCACCTTGGAGGATGCTGTCTTCTGTGCAGTTACCAAGACATGGTTCAAGGCTGCTGAGACCACCACGGGCATGCCAGGCTACAATGCCTTCCACATGTTCAGATCACAAAATGAGTGTGAGGGAAGCAAAGGTGGAGGTGTATCCATCTTCATTAAACCAAATACACTTTGATACTGGTCAAACAACACGACTCTCTCGAACTACTCTGTCTCCAGTTAACAATTGGGAAAGTATCATACCACATCATTCATCGCGATCTATAGTTCCCCCACCATGAACCAGGATAAGCAAACCGCCTAACTCGATTTACTGGAATCCCTCACCATACAGCCCAACACCTTAGCCATGAGAGATTTCAACTATCCTTCCATAGACTGTGGGACATACATGAACAAAAACAAGCTCACCGAGAAGTTCCTGGACTTTCTTAACACAAATGCTCTGGAACAGATAGTCTGCACCCCCACTAGGGACTCTAATGTTCTGGACATATTACTCACCAACATGGGGGAGGGGTTGCTATACTTCCCCCATGTGGGATGCCCTCACAGGTTATAGCAGACCAAAAATCAGTCTTGTTTGATGTAACTACTGGAACTGACACTACCACAGGAACAAAAATTAACCCACAATCGCAGACACCAATGATCGCTATGCAGAAGTGCATGCAAATGCCCTGTACAAACACTAAAGTGACTGCATAAACTCTACTCCACCTGACTGGATCAAAACTAGGACTTCCTGTAAAAACAAGCCACTATGGTGGACTTCAAGTATAAACAGATTATACAACAAGGAGAAGAAACTGTTGTCCAAAAGCAAGAGGGATATCACTCTGCAAAGGAAGAGTTCTTTCCTAAGCCTAAACAGAAAAAAACAAAAATCTTGTAAAATCTTCTAAAGCAAATTACTAAACTAAAATCACATCCCTAGCCAAGGATAATCATAAGGTATTCTTTAACTACATCTGAAGTCTAAAAGGGAATGCCTTGCTATTTGATGAACTGATCGTGGATGGGACCACTCACACTACACTGGAAGATATTGCCAACCTGCTAGCTGACAGATTCAGAGCACACTTTACCCCCCCATCTCCACCTACCATATCCCAAAACATAGAGTACAGGTCATCTCTGCACTTGCCAAAGCTAAAAACATGGCCTCAGTGGGGCCAAGTAATATTCCAGGTTGTTTACTAAACAATCTAAAACAAGAACTAGTGGACCCACTAAGACGTTCTCTTTAATCATAACTTGAGAACTGGCTATGTACCTGCAGAATGGAGACCAGCAACAGTAATCCTCCTGTACAAAGGGGGGCCATCAACTGACCCTGGGAACTACAGACCTATAAATCTAACCAGCCTCATCTGCAAGGCCATAGAAACAATTATCAAGGACCTTATCAACAAGGACATAGATGACCTCCAAACTCTGGACCTAACCTGGTCTGGTTTTGTTAAGGGTGGATCATGCTTATTAAACCTTTTTGACTTCTTTGAGAATGTCACCAAAGCCATGGATAAAGGTAAGACAGTGCACACAGCTTATCTTGACCTTGCCAAGGCTTTTGTCACAATTTCCTACTCTAGAATCATTGAGAAACTCTCTCAGATAGGGATTAACCCTTATGTTACTAGATGAGTAGCCAACTGGCTCACCAACAGAACACACTCTTTCAAAACTGGTGACTCCACCTCCACCAGTAGACCTGTCACCAGTTGAGTACCACAGAGGTCTGTGCTGGGCCCCTTACTGTTTGGCATCTATTTCTCAGAAGTCCAGGCCGAAGTAGACGGCCTTTGGCTCACCAAGTTTGCTGATGATTGCAAACTGAGAGCAAACATCAAGTCCCCCAATGATGTCAACATATTATAAGAAGGGCTAACACAAACAAATGATCAGTGCCAAAGCCATGGTTTAAAACTAAATACAAAAAATGCATTATTATTCCCTTTGGCAAAATGGAATTCCCTGCAAATTGCAATATTGACACCACCCCCTGAGTTCCAACTCAGTGGTGCGAGATTTGGGAACACAGGTTGATAGCAATCTGAACTTTGACCACCAAGTTTCCACAGTGGTAAGCAAAGTCTTCTATGTAGCACATGCACCTCATAAGCAAGGGCATAGCATCCAGGTCAAGGGATGTTATAACTTCACTGTACTCGAATCTCATCAGACCACTAATACAGTATAATGCACCCTTTTGAATGTACCTCACGAGACACCTCCAGCAGCTGGAGAAACCTCAGGTATTTCTCACTAAGAAAATACAGGGACTCCAAGCCATGACCTACGTGGACAGGCTGAAGCCCTGTCACTTTACTCTGTATCTTACAGGCTGCTGAAATGTGACCTGTGCCTGGCCTATAAGGCAATCACCAGCCCTGCCCTAATGGAAATGCTGCACATCTGCAAGTCAAATGGCTCAACAGTGACTCACTTTAAAGATCTCAACCTTGCTTGTGACATTAACAGATCATGCTGGAGAGAGAGATATGTCTCCCTGAGACTGACACATCTCTGGAATAGAAACAGCTCCAAACCGACCTTATTCAAATGCAACCTAGACAATTGGATGGGAGACTGCAAATAAGCCCCTGGGGTGGCACCCTTTTCCCTCATGGACAGGGGTAGCCGGTGTTGATCACAGACCAGCGCTGTTCAGAAATTTGTTCTCCGAACTACCCAAAAAAGAACAAATGGGGATACTTGGGATTAACATGGCTAGGCTTGTAAAGGCTCAATGGCCACTAGCCTAGTAACTTCCTATGAACCTATAAACCTATTACACTCCCAAAAATGTTGGTGTCTGCTTGATGTACAAAAATACCTATGCAAACACTTCCAAGCAAAAATCCTAAATCTTCTAGACGTTGCACATTTGGGAGCCATACATATGTCCTCTCTTTATTTCGTGTGAATTGTTTATCCAGTCTTTTTTCCCAATCCTTTCTAACCACCTCTGAGTGATTCCTACAGTTATCATGGAATATTGTATATGTTCTACTAATTATCTCTTTTTAGCAGCAGCTTCTGTTCTAGATTCTTCTGAAAACCATACCAGTGTTGGCATTTCACTTAGGATCACCCTATTTCTTTCTCTTTGCCTGTACTCTGATATCCTCAGTCTGTATGTTTTGATAGCTGATAGTGGACAGATAAACTTTAACTTTAATCTGAATACTTTGCAAACAAAGGTGTTTCTAAACTTTTGATCACCATTTTGACCTGGGTTTTTCCATACCTAGACATGATGTATATCTATATTACTCAAAACAGTCATATATAAATAATAAAAATTCACTGTTAAAGTAAGTCATACTAGTGTTATACAGCAGACTGATTTTCTTAATGCCATACACAAGAAATAGATGGGTATCTGAATATGTCAAGCTATACACCTCTAAGCAGTGCAACAACAAAACCCACCCCACGCTAGCCACACACACATAAACAGGAGTGACCCCACAGGAAAAAAAAAACACTGCATGCTGGTTAGCAGCTATGCTGTGGTACTTCAGATGTAGGAAAACATGCAAAATGTAAAAAAATACAGAAGGAGATATTTAAACTACTCAGTAGGATCCCTTGTAATTAATCCAGTGTTGTGGGAATTTTAGCCCTATGTCCACAACAAATTCTGCATTTGCCTTTCACAGAATGATTAGTTTTTTGTGCTGTGGCATATGTGCTTCTGCTCCCACACACTCTCTGCAAAGGAATTCAGAAAGAGTTTGTCTAGTATAAATAAGGGATTTAACAATAACATGCTTGTGGCACAAAAATATAGTTTGTGCACTCATACACTGAATTTAGAAATGGTATTAGAAGTATTGTGTAGATTTTATATGAACATTTAAGTTTATGATGATAAACCCAGTGTCATAAACTTATGGCATCAAATATTAAATGGCTATGTATGGTGTAAAATGTACAAATATTTTTCTCAGAGCTATTTCTTTTTCTTTTAAGGTGATAAGGTATGTGGATATTACATGTGATTTAACGGTTTCATCGTGTTTGTTATAAGGAAATAAGGGGCGTTAATTCTGAAATAGTCATGTATCATAGGCGTAAGTCATGTTGAGGAGCTGATTGAGAAACGGGTGCGATAATACAGCAGTACTTTAAGGAACTAGTGGGGAGAATTAGGGGAAGAGTACCTTCACTGACATTATCAGGAGTGCTCAGTCACGGGCGCGGAGATAACACGCACACAGATATGGGTGAGAGCTGCAGGAAGGACTTGTCTCCAACATTACCCTGCCGTATCTGAGGATGATACCAAAATTCCAAAACAAAACAACTGATTTCAATGATCGGCTAATTGATTAGCTCATTCTCTCCAATACAGCTCTGAAGGTTAGCACTGCAACTTCCAATGGGTGGAGTCTATGCCTTTTGAGAGAACAAAATGATGTTTTTACATTTCAAACAAATGAGCATATCTCTGGAACCATAATGGTTACTAAAAGTGTAAATGGCCAGCTCTTCAACACAAAGTATATTCTCAACTGTACAGATTTTCACAAAATGCCTAGATTTTTTCCTCATATTTTTAGTCCATTTTTCATAAAATTGTGTTTTTTCTGACAAATCACTGGCAAGTCATTAAATATTAGAGTTAGAAAATAATGACAGGCATTTGACTTTCAGACTTCATGATCTTCAGAAAAGTTAAGTTAATAAGTTAATGCAAAATCTGCTATTCTATCAACTTCCTAAGTTTGTAAGAGCAATATTTAAAATTGTCCCTATTTTGGGGGCTTTTGTCCCCCCCATTATTTAAGGCTTTGTCCAGATTTCTTGCTGTAATAGGTTAAGAGATATTTTATAAGTTATGGTAAACATAGTAACTATTAAGTATGTAGTATTTTGTAAACAACTCAGCAACCACTCAAGTTACATACATACTGTTAACAGCATTTTGTTAATCCAGCTAAGAGCTTTCATATGAGGCCATGCAGTTTTGTCTGTGCTAATTGTTTTTTGAAATATTTTGAAAAACATGAAATTAATGGCAATATAAATAAATATTATATGAACAAAAATAAATCTCTCTATCTGCACTAGACAGAGGTCAAATAGTAATACAACTGTGTTTGCCACAGTGCACACTTTAAGATAAAATATATTAATACTTTGTATGTGGTATGTTTTTTTTGGAATTATTAATGCAAATATAAACAAGTAATATTTGATGCCTAGACGCATCAGTAGGATGGAAGCGTCACTTGGATTTTATGAGTTACTGCCATTCTGGAGGGGATCAATGTGTGTGTTAGCATGGGAGGTGATGATCGATACGCTAGTCTGTTATGCCAAGAATGGTCTGTACCTCTCTCCTCAGGGCAGTTACATACTGGCTAAGACTTTTTCTGCCCTTATTCTGCAAGGTGTAGCTCTTATTTATTGCAAGCTAGCAAACTCCAATCCAGCTTGTGTTAAAGTAACACTGTTCAATGCTAGGTGTTTAAACAACATAATAGCCTGATACTGGCACTGCACTGACTCTCAAACACAAAGTTGTTTAATGACTGAAATTTGGTATGCTCATCATACTAATCACTTTTGCAGTAGCCTTAGCCATATGGACCATATCATGCCAAGGATATAGCAGCAGGACAGCTTCCAAAGCTTCAGGGCACCACCACATGCACAAACCATCAGTCAGCTTGAGCTGAGTTTTCCTGCAGCCATAGAGTTCACTCCTCTGATGCTTTTGAGGATCAGCAGTTAGCTTGGGCTGTTCATTTGCTAGGCAGATAAATTCACTTTGGGAAAAAACTTACATTTTGAAAAAAAAAGTTTGTTTAATAACACATTTATGTTTAGGAAAGCTATTTTAAAGTTAGGAGTTTGTGCTTTAACAGATAGGCATGAGACTTCATTGCACTTTTAAAAGAGAGCACTCTTTCGTCTGTCAGTTTAAAAGTTGTTTAAAGTATCTGAAAATCATTTTTCCTGTGGAGAAATTGTGTTTATTTTACTTTTTGGGGCAAGTAAAGTGCTTTGAAGTGCTGTTTCCTGTGCTTTTATGTGAAAAAGTAACTTATAAAGGCTTTATATTTTTATCTTATTTTGCTGCTTGTTTTTCCTCGGGAAAGACGCACCATGTTACCTTGACTATTTTCAGCCTGACCATGGAGCAAACTGTTGGTCCCACAGTTGGCCCTTCTTCTGACTACAAGAAGAAAAATTTGAGTAAGCAGCCTTTGTCACCACAACAGGCTAACAATCTGCCTCAGCTGCAGGTGGGTGACTCTGTTGCGGGCATTAGTTGTACCTCAGACCACTCATCCTTTCCTCTGGATCTCTCTGGTGTAGCACCTACAGTGCTGTGGGCATTAGTTGTACCTCAGACCACTCATCCTTTACCCTGGATCTCTCTGGTGTGGCACCTACAGTGCTGCGGGCATTAGTTGTACCTCAGACCACTCATCCTTTACTCTGGATCTCTCTGTTGTAGCACCTACAGTGCTGTGGTCATTAGTTGTACCTCAGACCACTCATCCTTTACCCTGGATCTCTCTGGTGTGGCACCTACAGTGCTGCGGGCATTAGTTGTACCTCAGACCACTCATCCTTTCCTCTGGATCTCTCTGGTGTAGCACCTGCAGTCACAATGGACTTGAGGTTAGCCACGCCCTCTGCAGCTGTTGGGAGGTCCTCTCAGTGAGCAAAGGAGAGCCACTCTTATCTATCCTGGGAGAGGGAACAGGGAAAGCATCCCTGTTTTGTCATAATATTGAGCACATCCCCTGGGAAGCTGCTGCACCATTTCTCCTCTCAAAAAAAAAAAAAAAAAAAAAAAACAGAAAACTAAACCTATATCCACTCCTTCTCAAAATTTCTTAGACAGGAATAGCGTACTGGGTTTGGCACAGGGTTTATTTGTGCCTCTTGATCCTTCTTATAAATTAGATTTGGGTAAAAGAAAGAGGGGTACCTCTTTTCCTGCAGATTCAAATTTCTGAATCTGGACAGGAAGATGAAGGAACAGATACAAGGTTTTCTCCTCAGATTTCTGATTCAGACTCAGAAGAGAACTCAGTTTCTGGTTCATATTGGGTGGGTTTCCCTTTCTCTGAGACTTTTTTCCAGAATGTGCCAGTGTATTCAGTGGGAAAACACTGAGGTTTCTTAATCCTTTAGAAAGTACTAAGCTGTTATAGAAGGAATCTCTAGAATCTTCACCGATTTCTCTAGTTCTAACAGCTTTGGAGGATGTGTGTGTTATTGCCTGCAGTTTTCCTGACAGTCAACAAGCTGCCCATAAAAAGGCAGATACAATGTGTAAAGTTCCTCACTCAAGTTTTTAAACATTCTTCCCAAACCTTATCCAGCAGCTATAGCGTTAGGTAATCCTACTGCTGCTAAACATTCAGTTAGTTCCAATTCTACTCTTTCTGATAAGGATGGGAAGATTATTCATAAGTAAAGGATTAAAAGTGTATGCTTCCGTAACTTTGATTTTCAAAATTTTGAATTGTCAGGCTCATATGTTAAAGTTTGTTCTGACTGATTGTGAAAGTATGAGAATGACTTGTCTGCAGTTACTACTTGTAAGGAAAATCTGATTTAAATAATTAAGTTTCTTCTGTTGTTCAAGTCACTACTAATTGTTTATAGTGTGCATATGCCTTAGTTGGCAGTTCTTCCGAAGCTATGGCCACTGGCAATGTTTTGAGAATGTTTTCCTGGCTGCATTCTCAGAACCTACCAGATGATGTTAAAAATGTGATTTAAAATTTTCCTTTAGATAAAGATTTAGTTTTTGGCTCCTCTTTTGCAGAGGTGATCAAAAAGTATGATGAAAGGCATAAAATGATACAAGGAATCTCTGAGATTTTTCAGCCCTCCTTTTATTTATTTATTGACATTTTATTTACAGGGAAAGTCCAACTGGGTAGAAGCCAATTTTCAGTGGAGGCCCGGGGAGAAAAGCTCTAAATTATTACAAAACATTTTAAGAACAATAATTTTACAATTTTCAAAAACAAAACAAGAACATCTGCAGTTTAAATAATTATATCAAATTAGACATAATATAAAAAATATTGGTTAAGAATCAATATGAGTTATATGACAATCATTTCATATTTAGAGAAATTTTAGACAGTTTGTAGAGAAATTTAAGGTAAGTTAGTCTAATACAAATAAGAACTGCAATATGTAAGGGGAAAAACAGGCTTATGGTATATTTAGACAAAGTCAGGGAAGAGAATTAGAACGCAGTAAAGAGGTAAGTGAAGAAGGGTGAGTAAGGAAGAATAAGAAATGAAAAAGTATTGGTTCACATTTAGGGATATAGTTTATCTGGGTTTTGAGAAGAACAAAGTCAAATTTTAGCTAGGAAGTCTTTCAAAGTGGTTTTGAAAGACAGGAGGGAGGGTATAGAGCTGACAGATACAGGTAAGGAGTTCTAGGCCTTAACAAACTTGCATGAGTACAAACAATGCCCAGCAGATTTGTTTTTGGTCACTGGATCGCAATGACCAACTGGGAAGGTAGTTGTGTAGAACGTTTTTTAGTGCTTGACAGGCAGATGGATGCTGGATAATTTTTATAGGTGGCAAAAGTTTTATATATGTTAGTTGATGTGGCAGTTCTAACCAGTTTAGTCTTTTCAGTGCTATGGAATGGTGGGTTCTGAAAGGGACATGGGTGTTAGTAAAGACAGGCGCACCATAAAGAAGAGTGGGAAGGAGACGATTAATGACAAGTGTAGTTTTAGTTGGGTCGGTGACAAAGGTTTTGGATTTGTACATTTTCTAAGGGATTCTCTAACCCCTCATCCAATTTTCTCAAAATAAATAAATAGTCTCAACAAAATGCAGGTAAACAGATGTTTAATAAGAAATGGCAAGGGGATTCCAAAAAGAATTCTGGAACATCCCAAAACCAAGGACAGCCCAACAAGTCAGAATGACTATTTAAGGGACCTTGACCCCCCCCTCCCCCCCGATGGCCACTATTGCATTCCAGAAAGTCTGAATCTCCGGTTTACTCTTTGAGAACAATAGTTTGAGTACTGAAGATCATTCATCATGGTTACAGATGGCAGTGGAAAGAAATTCCTCCTCTCAAGGGTGTAAGCCCTCATCCAACAGATCCTTCATAACCAGTACCTCATTCCTAGGCAGTTAAATGCTTTTTATTCAAGGATGTTTTTAGTGCCAAAGAAAGAAAATGTTTGGAGGTCAGTTCTGGATCTTCCTTTCCAAAACCTGTTTGTGATACTACCCAAGTTCAAAATCCTCTCAAGGGTATAATCCCTCATCCAACAGATCCTTCATCACATGCTGTCCAAGGGAGTGACAGAACCAGTACCTCATTCCTAGGCAGTTAAATGCTTTTTATTCAAGGATGTTTTTAGTGCCAAAGAAAGAAAATGTTTGGAGGTCAGTTCTGGATCTTCCTTTCCAAAACCTGTTTGTGATACTACCCAAGTTCAAAATGCTGTCACTTCGCAACCTGTTACCTGTTTTTCCTCGTTCAGGTTTCTGGTAACACATCCTGATTCATCCAGACTTCAGACCTTTCTTAAGGTTTTGCGCCTGGATCACAATATTAGTTCTTTGCCTTACCATGTGCACCATCCACTGCTCTGAGAGTATTCAGAAAGTGTCCAGATCCAGTTATAGCTCATTGCAAGCTATACAGTATTCACATTCTTCCATATTTAGATGACTTGTCTATCTTTGCAGACTCTTTTTCAAAACATCAGTAATTTCTCACTTAGGTGACAGATCTCACACATGAGATGAAATTCCAAGAGAACATTCAAAAATCTTTTTTGACTCCCTCACACATTATATTGTTCCTGGGGTGTTAGCTAAACACCTCAGTTCAAACAGCTTTTCTTCCTCAGGAAAAAATAGGTCTATATCTAGATCTGTTTCTAAGGTTTTCCACTCAGACCTTTGGTCACTGTAAGGGAATACCTGAGAATTTTGGCTCTCATGGCGTCTATGATTCTCACGATACCCCTGGCAAGACTCCACATGAGAAAGATACAGTGGTATCTGAAGTCTCTTTGTTCCCAGCACCAACATCCATTGTCTTTTCAGATCTTAGTGCTAGAGTTTGTCAGAAGGGAAATCAGCTGGTGGAGGCAACAAATATCCTTAAATCCAGGTGTCCCCTTTTCCCTCCCTGTCCCAAAGCAGTCAGTCACCACAGACACAACAGACTTTGCTTAGGAAGCAGTTTAAGGAGGGATACAACTGCAAGGTGTTTGGGATACCAAGGACATGGGCACCCACATAAATCTAAGAGATGCTTGCTCTGATCAAGGCACTCAACTCTGAATATTCTTTGGTCCTGGGAACCGCCAAGTTTCCACAAACAATACCACAGTCATATGGTACATCATCAAGCAAGGGAGAATCATGTCATACCACCTTTGTAGACTAGCCATGATAGCGTGGGATGTAGCTTCACAATACAATCTCATTCTATAGGCACTCAACATTCCATTTGTGCAAAATTGCCTGTCAGTTAAGCTGAGGTGGACAAGAGCAGCCTCTCATGAATGGAAACAAGAGCGGGGGGGAGGGGGGTCTTCCTTGTTCCATCTGTTGGGAGTTCCTTAAGTAGACCTACTTGCCTCCTCTCTGAACAATTAGCTGGCAAGATTCTGCTCCAGGACTTCATGCTAAAAGGCCTGGAAGACAGATGCCTTTTCTTTTCCTTGGACAGTAATGTTCCTATATGCCTTTTCACACTTTTCACTGGTAGTACTTTTGAAGATTTATAAGGAATACTCCAAGATCACTCTGGTGACTCTCTACTGGCTCAGACAACAGTAGTTCTCCTTCTTTTGGAAATTGCCAGGGGAAATAACTAGAAGCTTCCTCAAAGACTGGACTTAATCACACAAGATCAGGGGTGTGTGACACACCCCAACCCTGGTCAACTTGAATTGATTCCCTGGATTACAGGGTCTTAATTTCCTTTAGGCACCTGTTTACTGAGAACATGCAGCAGTTACTAATGGAGGTAAGAAAGCCTGCTACTAGTAAATCATATATATTATTAAATGGAAAAGGTTTTCTAGTTGGTGTCAACAACATAACCAGCACCCGTTCAGGGCTAGCTGCTCTCTGGCTTTACAATATTTGTCTGAGTTATCATATGGCTTTTCTTACTCCTCCATCAAGCAAGGTTCATTTATTGGCCATTTCAGCATGTCTGGTCATGGATCCTCCTCTTTCAATGCATTCTTATGTCAAAATGTTTTTGAAACGGTTTTTGCATAAGATGCCACCAAGAAAACTGGTGGCCCCTCCTTGGGATCTTAATTTTGTGTTAGAGAAGCTAACACTTGCTCCATTTGAATCACCTAACCTGTCTGAGGTGAGGTTCGCAGCATGGAAAACAGTTTTACTGACTGCCCTAACCTCTTAAGATGAGTAATACCTGAGTAACAAGCTAATATGACGAGTCAACCCTTTGCCCTTTTTCAAAGGAACAGGGTATCTTCTAATCAATTGTTCATTTCTTGTGAAGATAAGAAGAAGGGACAACCTGTGTCAAAGCAAACTATTTCCAAATGGTTGTCTATGGCTATTATCTTTTGTTATACTCACCACAACAAAACTGTTCCAGGCAGAGTCAAGGCTCACTTTACCAGGGCCTTGGCTTCATCTATGTTTTTTTTTTTGAAAGAGTTGGGTTCAAGAAATATTCTAGAAGTAGCAAACTGGTTCTCTGTATGTACTTTTACAAAGCAATATAAGCTGGACTCCTTCTGCAGGTCTAGATCAGGCTTTGCTAGGATCATTCTCCAGGGGCTCCTGAACTCTTCTCCCTCCACCTCTCAAATGTAGTATGCTTGGGTAATCTACTCATACAGCTAATTCAGCAGTTATCAATATGAAGTGCATAGTACAGATGTGTAAGAATATTTACCATAACAGTAGATGTTGAAATTACCAGTGCTGCAGTAGTTGCTCCCTTCCTCCACCCCCCCCCCCTTGTTTTCTGGTGTGTTGCTTATGTCAGGGTGGGAATACATATTTTTATTGTTCCTGGCAATGTCCTTTCAGGGGTCAGCCTCCCTTTCTATGTTCACATGAAAGTTCTGAAAGAATTATATTCATTTGTGTGTACTAGGCTAATGACCAGTGGGTCCATTTTAAACCTAGCCATGCATTTCAAATTTTTGACAAGTTCTCATACCCTTGATAAGTGTAATCAGGGGCTTGGCACTTGACACTTGAATCAAGTTAGGGAGGAAATCTGTTAGATATGGAGAGGGAGTCAGTTCTAGACAGGGGGTCGTGCATGTGATATATACCTGACTCTCCAGCAGGTTTTATTTATATCACAGGCAAGGTTTAAGTCTTTAGAATGGGTAATTCTAGTGATGTTAGTTTTGGGATATGCAGTAGGAACATCAGGGTTTCTTGAATGCCAGGCATAGATCTCCCCTCAACAGCCTATATGACACAGAATACAGAGATAAGGCTTTGAGATGGTCTGCATAGGACATGTTATTTACACCTTGCATTCTTTTAGTGAGGAATATCTGTGGATATTCCAGTTGCTGGATGTGCCTGGTTAGGTACATACCAAAGGGGGCATACTACTGAATGATATGTCTGATGAATGCCGGATACAGTGGAACAATGCCCTACTTTGACCAAGATGCTATATCTTTGTTTATAAGTTGTACAACATAGAATGATCTCCTCACTACTGTAGACACATGATGGTCTAAGGCTAGATTACTGTCTGTGTGCCCCCAAGTCCCTGACTACTGGGTCAACTCTTAGGCATGTGTTTTCAATATGATACTTACCATGGGTGAATGACTTCCAGAAGGAAACCTTTATGCATTTTTGGCATTTAGTTTTAGTCTATGGCTCTGACACAAGTGTCAGCCCTTTCTGGAGAACATTAGTGGAGGTGTGGGATTCTATGACTGCTCCCAACTTGCAATCATCTGCAATTATGGTCAGCCACAAGCCCTTGGCAATATGTTGACTTCAGAGAAGTAGACACCAAAAAGTAGCAGTCCCAGGACCAATCCCTCAGGGTCTTCGCTTGTGACTGGCCTGCTTATAGATGTGAACTCCCCAGTTCTAACTTCCTGGGTCCTGTGTGTGAACCAGCTGGCTATCCATCATGTGGCATAAGGTTTTATACCTAACTTCTTGAGTTTGTCAGCAATGACCTGTGGGGTATTGTGTCAAATGCCTTGGCCAGGTCAGGATAGGCAGTGTGAACCATTTTTGCCTTCATCAATTACTTTGGTGACCTTCCCAAAGAAGTCCACCAGGTTGAATAGGCATGACCTGCCCGTGACGAGACCAAGCTGGATTGCGTCTAGTATTCGGCGGTTTCTTATGTCATTATCGATCATCTTCATGGCAATAAATTCCATGGCTTTGTATATTAGACCAGTGAGACTCATGGGTTTTTAGTTTTCAGAGTCTGTACATGGCCCACCTTTGAGCACTGGGATGATATAATGTGAAGCACGTTTGAAGGCTATGGTTAAATAGTGACCCCATGGGGTTTGACAGATCATGTTTAATGCTATTTAGAAGACATTCCGAAATGCCTTCACGTTATTTAGAAGACATCCTGGGATACTGTCTGGACACATCAATGCAGTGTTCTTAGCCTTAGAAACAGCATTGAGGACCTATTCCCTAGTCATAGCAGGGGAGATATTTGATGGCATTTCCTTAGGGGAGGTTGCAGGGGACAGAAGACTAAAGTTAAAGCTGAATATGTCAGCCAATAAGCTTTCTACATCTTTTGGCTCACTACAGGTGGCTCCATTAACAATCAGCACTGCATGCAATTGTGCATTGCCTTTGAGGTTGCAGATAAAGCTAAAGAATGCCTTGTGGTTATCCTTGGTCTACGTGGCCAAATCTACCTCACATATAGCTTTGGTAGACTTTACTTGTCCTCTGCATTTTTTGTCTAGTTTAATTAGAGTGGTTTTATCCTGCTGGGTGCTACACCTCCTAATTTTTGCCATGATATTCTTCCTTGTGTTATGGAAGCTATTGATCTGGTAATTCTACCAGGGTGGCTCGTTTTTTGGTTTAGTTCTGTACTTATTTTTACAGGGTACAGTTGCTTCTACGCAGCTATTAACATACTTGTATAGGATTTGGTGCCTAAACCTGTCTTTTTGATGAACTCAGCTTGAGCTGACTGACAGTTTGGGTGCGTGGAAGGTGCCTTGAAACTCTTGAAGCTGGCCAGCTGTTATATCTTTGTCAGGATATAAAACATTTAGCTAAGGCTACTGCAGCAGTGATCATTCAAACTTCTACTGTTAAGTTTACTTACACAGCTGTATTTTCCATGTACTGATAGTACTGTCGCCATAAAAAGTTAATGTTCTATCACTTTTTCAGACCATATGGGAGGGTAGAGGAAGTATGTTTATCCACTCTCCATTAACTCAGGCCAATCTATCACAACACTAATTTAGAACTCCTGCATATCTTAGCCAAAATAAAGTCAATTACTACATAATTTGCCAACTATAGATCCAAATCAGTCTCCTAATGACCACGGTAATTACCTTAATAAAATAAATTCTATATCTATTCATCCCGGCATGCTAATTGTGGGTGACTTTAACAACCCAGCTGTTAAATGGAAATCTTATACAATAAGTGATAAATATGCATAGTCATTTATTTATGATGCACATCACAATTTGCATATTAATGATTTGGATATCTGGAGAAGATATCTAGATGATTGCTGGATGGTGTGGCGTGGGGATAAGGACCATGTGTTTGATTTTGTAAGATATCTTAATAACAATCCTTGGGATATACAATTCACTCTAAATATAGAATATCAAGAGATTGTCTTTTTGGATGTTGTTATTTCTAGACTGCAAGATCACACATTGGCTACTATTGTACATAGGAAGTTTCCTCAATATAATACTCTGTTACATGCATCTAGCTCTCACCCCCGCCACATCATCCAAAATATTCCAAAATCCCAATTTTTGTGTATGAAACGTATATGCTCATCAGAAGAACAACATCAAGTTTGTGAACAAGACCTGTCAAATAGGCTTATCAACCGTGGATATTCCAGGAATCATATTTCTCAAACTATTGACCAGACTAGGCAGATGGCACGACTGAGCTTATTACAATATCAACATTTGAAGCATGAAGAAACAACAAATTTTGTACAGCCGATTAGGTTTGTAACCACTTTTGGGAACAACACATCCAGATTTAGGGAAATCATTAACAGACATTGGGACATACTTAAGTCTCATGAACGTTTGAATGACATCTTACCAGATAAATGTGCCTTCTCATACCGTACGGGTCGCACTATACATTCTCGCTTAACTCACTACAAGAGATATACACCAGTGACAACAGTTCAAACCACCTTATTTGGTGACCCTTTGGTGGGGTGTTTCCCTTGTGGGCATTGTAGTGCCTGTGAACACATTCTTAAAACAAAGGAATTTTCAAGCAAAAACACTTCTCAGGTATACAAGATTAACATTTTTGGGAACTGTAGTTCGGACTGGGTCATTTATTTAGCTACATGTACCTGTTCCTCCTTTCATGTTGGTCAGACGTCCAGACCATTCAAATTGAGAATTAGTGAACACCTTAGTGCCATTAGAAATCACCGTTTGTCCAATGCCCTTTATAAACACACCATTAATCATCCAACTGCTCTTTTCAAATTTATCATCATAGATAAAATACAAATGCATAGGAATTTCAAAGCAGGATGGCATAATAAACTTAATAATATGGAAACTATGTGGATAACCAGGTTAGGGGCTTTGTTCAAACCTGGACCAAATAAAATGCAATAATATGCCAACCTATTTATTTACGCATATTGCAGAATCTTATTTATAATCTCTGATGTACACATGTTATTTTTCGTCATTTGGGTATTATGTTTCTATTGACAAGATTTATTAGTCATTTTTCATGACGTGTATATAATCAAATATCTAACATTTTTTCTGTAATATGCCTTTAAGGGTCTCCCTATATAATACCAGGATGTTGGAGCTGTTTAACTTTTGAATATTTGTGTTTTAGCACTGAAGAAGGCTTTTTACAGCCGAAACCGGTTTGCAAGCCATTTATTTATCAGAAATGGCATTGATTTCTACAATAAATGTGTTTTGTTTTTACAAATGTTATTCTGCCTACAACTCACTAACATCATTTCTTCCTTGCTCATATCTGACTACCTAACTGTCATCTTTGCCCTGAGAACTAATTCCATCCTGCTCAGTAACCTTACCATGTACAGAGGTTGCACCAAAGCTAGCCTAATATCCTTCTCTGTGGATCTGAATAACTTTAGAACTGTCCCCTTGTTCACCCATCACTACAGCCATTACATACACATTTGACTATGCACATTTATACAGATATAGAGACCTTTGTCATCACTGAGCATAAGTATAATAGGAAATTCAAAATCAACCCCCAACTGTGGAAATCCCAAGCTAAGAAACTCTAACAAGAGCAAAAACATAATTTCTTCACATAAAAGATTCCCCACCTCCCACCATAAGACTGTACATCTGTAGGCCAGCAAAAACTCACACACACCATTAGGAAGATTAAGACAGGATACAAACTGAATGCAACGACTTATTCCAAGAATAACAACACCACCTTTTTAAAATCTGTCAAAGGTATTAGAAGTAACTTTTAACAGAACACAAAGATCCATCTGAACAGTGCTACCAGTTCTGATCCCGAAGCCATAGCCAAATTTCTAGCTGATAAGTTACATTTCACCCATCCCACTCACCCAAATGTTCCCTCCCTTGAATCATGAAATTCTCCTTCTTCTAGAATCACAATGGATCAGTTCATAAATCAAAAACAGCAGCTACATGGGACTCCACTATATACCAAGCTAGTGCCTAGTAAGTACAAAATACAACATTTCTAAACTTATCCTATACCTTTTCAGTCCTAGTCATGGAGTATGTATCTGATCTCTGGAGAATAACCATTGTGGTGCTATTCCCCATCATATACTCTGGCAACTATCATCCTAATAACCTCATCAACATTATCTGCAAAATCATGGAATGTATGTAAAACTCAAAACTATGAAATTTGTGACTTACAAAAACTTGATCTCAATTAGTATGACTTTGTGGAAGCTCGAGTCTGTCTCCTCAATTAAGCTGATTTATTTGAAAATGTAACAGATGCCATCAACAAAGGTCATTCTGTCCATACTGCCAATCAGTGCCTTGCTAAAGGTTCAGTATGATCCATTGGCATTATCATCAAATTCACTAGTCCAACTATAATCCCCTGCATCAACCACTGAGTTGCAAACTGGGCTCTCTGACTGAATGAACACATTAAAATTTAGTAGTACCTTCTCATGTAAAAGTTGTGCCACTACTGGTCATCCTCAGGGCTGTGTCCTGGGTCCCTCCTTTTTGGTATCTATTTTTCTAATGTGAAAACAGATGTGAAAGATCTATTGCTTACCAAGTTGGTGTGATTACTGACCCCCCCCCACAGACATATCCTCTGAAAGAGACTTGCTAGAACCAATAATTTGTGAAACAATTATGGCCTTAAGCTTAATGTCAAAAACTGTAGTGAAGCTGTCATTGGGAAACAAGTTTATCCTACTGCGTAGCCCATAAACAGGACCGTGCTTAAGGATGATACAGTCATTAGAGCTCTAGGTACCTTTGTTAATGCCTAGATAATTAATACAGGTATGCCCTCCAGGTCCAATGATGTCATAATCCTTCTCTCTTCTCCCCTAATCAGACAAATCATAGAACACATTGCACCATTTGGAATGCACCTCTCCATACAGTTTGCCTAACTAGAAAGACTAACATTTTCTAACTAGAAAAAGTCAAGGTGTTAAGTTTGCTCAGTTACCTGAACAGAACAACCCCTTTTTCTTTTCTATTTCTCATACCAGGTCCTGCATAAGATCTTGTTTTACTAGAATTTCAAAATGATGGAAACACTGATAATACTAGAAACACACATTCCAAAAGTCTCAGCCTTCAATGTAACATAAAGAAAACCTTTTGAAGACATACACACTTCACCAAAAGTATTCCCTAACTATGGAACAGGCTCGAATTGTGTGTCAAACAATGCAATATATTGGCCTCCTTCAAGTTCTGACTTGATTATTAGATGGGCACCAATATACTGATGCCTGTGATAAACAGTATGGCCCTCACTGAGTGGAGGTGGCAAATTCACCCATTAAACTCTATGAGTTGCATGGCTAGAATGCATATGGTCACACAGACTATATACTTAGTAAGAAACTATTATCCCATGAACATGGGTAAGGATAGGTACTTCTTCACCTAATCAACAAATGGTTAAATAACTTGTGCAGAGCTCGAGGGTTTGGCAAACTTAAACAAGTATAAGAGATTCATCTGCTATTAATGGTTGGCAGAAACTTAAATAACAAGTCATAGGTTTTTTTTAGCAATAATTTAATGTTGTCAAGGGAGAGGCACAGCAAGTTCCCAGGAAATACAAGCCTTGACCTTAAAATGTCAGATTAGTTTATGAAGCAATGTTAAGGAAAATGCATGTTCTTTACAAGGAGAAAGGCAAAGACAGCATATGCGTGGATGAGGCAAAAAAGCCAGTCAAAACAAAAAATGGAAAACAACAGGTGCCAGTGTCCGTGGTCAAGTTAAAAGATACATGAACTAGTGCCGATGATAAAAAAAAAATCTTGTTAGCATAGCAGCAACAGAATCATGAAACAAAATGAGCTCTGACTGGGCTGCAAACACACCAGCATATACTATATATATATATATATATATATATATATATATATATATATATAGAGTAAGTACATCCCTCTCTATAAGGGAAAGGTTCAAGGAACACAGTGTTCATGTAAGCATGCAGGACAGGAGGAACTCTGCATCATACTAAGGACTACAAATGGTAGAAATATCAGGATAGGGCTGTATACAGAATGAAGCCTTGCTCACAAAGATGAGAAAGGTCACAAAATATTAAGACTTCATCTTAAAAGTAAAAGTGAAATGGGGCGTATTACTGATTGTGGACTTTTAATCTATAAGACATAAAACTGCAACTCCTTGAATGCAACCATGTCCAAGAGCAGGATCATTCTTAACACACTATTAATGTCAGTCTTCAGAGAACCTGTACTGGAGTATTATAAAGAAAAGGGGGTCTGGACTTGGTATTCTCAAATGAATAAAACATGTCAAACCGTGAAATGAGCAGTCATTTAGAAATAAATCATCACTAAATTGTGATCATCAATTGAAAAACAGCTTTGAGACTGTCAAAGCATAAAGCTAAAGATTTCAACAGCACTGATTTGAGAAAAATGGAGGAACACTACAGAAAGGCTCTCAGTTTTAAGGAGGAAGACAGAAAAAAAGATTAATGGGTGTATGTCAAACTTTCCATCATCAAAACAAGAGACCTTTGCATAAGACTAATTAGCATTTAAAGTGCAATTCTCAAAGGAGCTTCAATGATGAGGGAAAACCTATAACTTTTAGACAATATAAGGAGACAAGAGGAAGCCTGGAAGTATATTGAATGAAGCATAAGGGAACACAAAGGACAGCCCCAAAAGATGGAAATGTAAAGACCTGAGCAAAGGAAAAAGTATCTGTTCCACCACAGAGGAAAGCAAATACAACATTTTATGGTTATATAATAAAGTACAAATGGCAAACCAAACAAGTTTAAAAAATAAATAATTGTCACTACAGTATATAAGATGGCACTGCACAACATTAGTCCTCCGGTGCGTTAATACGAAAGGCAGATTGTGACAGAGTGACCTTTTTGTAGGATGTAGCAGGCAACACATTCTGTTAAAATTATGTTAGTGGTATTACTGTGTCATGACCATGGAGTATATAAGTTTCAGTGAATAAAAATCAAATAACGTACTACAGTTTTGTTCCTTGTCTTGGTTTGTTTGAAAAAAATGCCAAGATAAATTATAACTCCTTTTCAAAGAAAAAAAAGCAAGTACTTCCCGGTTACATAAGTAAATCATCAGTAATGTTAAATGCTGACTATAAAATCATGTAGAGATGAAATGTAATAAACCTTGGCTCTAGATGATTGTTACTGTTGAAGTGACATCCCAACCCCATGTGTGTGTGTGTGTGTGTATGTATGTATATATATATATATATATATATATATATATATATATATATATATATATATACAGACACACTTCACATAACTGAAAACTCAAAATACTGAATTTCATTTGACTGAGACCATAATACCTAATTTTCAAAATACTGAAAATTCATTTGACTGAGTCTCATTTTACTGAAAGCTTACAATGCTGAATTTCAAAATACTGAATTTTAAGCCATAGACGTGCACTTATAACACCAATGACTCTTTCCAAAACTTAAAAACTAATTACTTACCCTATTAACAGAAACTGGACAATATAAAACCAAACTACGTGGGGCCTCCCACACCCACCCAAACTATATACAGTGTACTAACTCCAGGATCGTACTACAGTGGAGAAAAGGGCATATACCTTTTACTTACCTTACAGTACTGTACGCATTGCTACTACTATCAGGAGGACACAAAACGTCTGCCATATTACTTTAGATACTTCTTATAAAAATATAAAGACACATACCCACACTTAGAAACACTACAAAACTACTGTCTACGCTACTTTAGGTACTGTGACAGTTGGCACTTTAAGTTTCAGTAATGTTTTTTTACCACTAGCAAGTCACAGGTGAAAGGAGACAGACATCATGTCCATAGCTTAAAATTCAGTATTTTGAAATTCAGCATTGTAAGCTTTCAGTATAATGGGACTCAGTCGAATGAGTTTGCAGTATTTTGAAAATTAAGTATTGTGGTCTCAGTCAAATGAAATTCAGTATTTTGAGTTTTCAGTCATGTGAAGTAGACCCATTTATGTGTGTGTGTGTGTGTGTGTGTGTGTGTGTGTGTGTGTGTGTGTGTGTGTGTGTGTGTGTGTATATATATATATATATATATATATATATATATATATATATATATATATATATATACACATCACTTGATTGAGTTTTCAGAAACTCTAACTCTGTATAATCGAGTTTTTGAAAACTCAAAGCTTTTGAATGCAGATCGGGTTGCAGCGAGGATCAGGAAATTTACCATTTTCCTCACTGTAGTGCAATCTCTTGCAGGGGATGTGTGTAGATTTTTTGTGTTTATGTTTTGATGCTCGAGTTTTCATATGGTCTCTTCAATATTACTTTTGAGTTTCTGAAAAGTCGATCATCTGACATAGATCCTTATATTTATGCATTATCATTCCCTTTGAGAAGTTAAATACAACTGCAAATTACAACATCAGTAGCACACCCCTAAGAGTACACTCAGAGGTGAGAGATCTAGGTACACAGATAGTTGCATGAACTTTGACCCCCATATGTTCACAGTGTTGAGGATGTCCTTCTATGTGGTACAACTTATAAGTGGAGGTATGGTATCCAGATCCAAGGAAATTATAATCCCGTTGCACTCAGCCCTCATTAGACCAATAATCAAGTACAATGCGACATTTGTCATGTACTTGACTAGGCACGTACAGCAGCAGGAGCAACCTCAAAGAAAATACAGGTTGTAAACAACGTCTGTCCTATGTGGATAGACTAAAAGCCCTATCCCTTTACTGTCTCCTACCAACTATTAAGGGCTGACCTATCCCTGACCTACAAGGCACTCAAGATCCAGTCCTGATGGAGCTGCTACACATCTGCAAGTCAAACAGCATGAGGGTCACCTGTTCTAGGGATCTAAACTTAGTCAGCAACTCAAACAAAACATGTTGAAGAGACAGATATGTGTCTTACAGATTGTCCCTTCTTTGGAACAGGTTTCCTATTTACACTAAGCACAGTTCTTACCTGAGCCTGTTTAAAAGGAATTTGGATCAATGGACGGGGAATCACAAAATTACACCTAGGGTAGTACTTATGTCTCTTATGGACAGGGACAATCTATAAGATAATTAAGGCATAGGCACAAATCCATGCCATCCTCTTGCCCCTAGTGGCTATACATTGGGTAAAATCAGGTTATACTTGCTAGGCTTGTTAGGGCTCTTAGGCTGTTAGTAATCTCCCATTAACCTATGAACTCTCTGGGTATTTTTCTTACACATTGCTTTTGTTTCTGCTTGCAAATCCTGGTATTTGAAAACTTTGTCTCTCTCTCAGTATGAAAAACACTATAATCGCTGGGTGTATTATTTTCAAAGATCAATGCTACTTTTGTCTTTTTTTCTTGGACAACTAAACCAGGTTTTCTTGCATTTGTTTTTTGAACTGTTGGTAATGGGTGATCCAGTGTGATATAAACTTCATCATTATTGATAATGCCTTGTGGTTCATGTTTCCAAAGCTTCTCAGCCATGTTTATACTGTAGTGTTTGCAACAGTCTTGCCCCTTTATTGTGCCTTTCAGCATACATACCTCAGCCATGGGGGTATTGCACCCTTCAAAAAGATGGGTTTTTCCAGTTCTGTTTTACAAAATCTACATTTGTCTGTTTCTCCCACTTTTCCAATGGCCTTTGTAAACTAGCATGATTGCAGTCCACTGTCTTGGGTCACCATTATTAGCCTTTCATATTCTGGTTTCAATTCACCTCTTTTAACCATTCCTGTATCAAATCTTGGTCAACATCAGGCTGTTACAGATGTTTTATATACTTGCTACTATATATTTGTGGACTCTCCAGTTTCCTTTCCTTTTTTGCACTTTTGCTTGCTGTCTGATTTTTGTCTAGTTCTACTTTTTTTTTCTTTTCTACTCTATTTTGAAATGCTTTGAAAGTTTCACTATGTTTGCAGCTGAAGAGGTCTGCAGATATATACGCATTTTGAGGACTGAAGATCTAATAATGTAGTCAATTTTAAAGCAGTCCATGCCTCCTTTAGAGTGAGGGATATATTATTTTGGCATGTACTGGTTTTTATGCATCACCTGATAAGCATGAGAAGTATTTTATTGTTTTTGGGTCCAACTGAATCAATAATTTTTGGGGCCAGTCAATCACACCAAAAGTGTAAATTAAAGCAGAAAGAGGAAACTGATTTATAACTTGAACTTTATTCCTAGATGTTAAGCCAGTTTTCAGTGTTAGCTTAAGTCCTCCGAAGTATTTCTTAATCAACTTTATTCTTATTTGTTTATGTTTTACTGCCTTCATCTAGCCCCAAAAATTCAAACACTCCTTCCTGCTCAAATTCCTTTATATCACATTCCAGTCCCAGGTTAATATTTTCTGTTGCTACAACTTTCTATTTTTTAAATGTCATTTTTGCAGATTTATCAATACCAAATGCCACTTATATATCATCTGAGGCATTTTTAACCATTTTGGTTATGCTTTTACCTCATATGATGAACAATATAATGTTTAAATCATTCACACAAATAGATGAGGTGTCTTTAAACAATGTTGGCTTCTGGGAGTTAAACTGTAACCATAGCCTCTTCTGTTAAGTAAACAGCTTAATGGTTAAAGGCAATACAAAACAGCAGCTGTGACAAATAATCACCCTGGAATTCCCCCTTTGAATTTTTTTAACCGTGGGAATAGTAATACGCCCATTGTTGTAGCTTAGCTGCATAGTGGTTTGTCACTATTTCATAGCATTCTAGCTAAAGCTTTTAATATCTTTACACAAAGATTTAGTTCTGATCAAGAATTACTTAGATGCAATTTTGCAATGTAATTCATCAGTGTGTGGTATGTCTTATACATCTGTAAGCCCTCCATTATCCATGAATGCAGGATGCTGTCAAATGCTTTTTGTAATTGATCCATACCGTACTTAGATTCTTCCCTCTGTTATGGCTTAGTTTAGCAATAGATGGTCCTTTGTTCCATATGACTTTCTTTTATTATCTTTTTGTTCTATTGCTATAATTAATTTTTTCCAGATGGCTATAAACTCTGTCTGCATCAATTTCAGTACTTAATTTGTATATTATTGGAAGGCAAGTTAATGCTCTATAGCTCTTATGATGGCTCGCAGGTGTACACTGAAAGAGTATTATTTTTCCTGTTGTTAACTATTTTGGCGTCTGTTTGGAATGCACATGTACGTATTTCTAATTCAGGGCTAAAACTTTATGTACAAGTGTTAATACTTTTAGTCAGAAGTTAGGCACTGAGTCTGGGCTTAGGATTTTCCATTTAGGTGTTTTTTTTACTACTATATCAAATTTTCTGGTTGTTACTTCATCCCATTTTTTATCCTCTGCATTAGCACTCCTTACTATTTCTTTTAATTCTTCTGTCATAGGTACATAGGTAAATACTAGGCTAGCTGCCCTTCCAGGCCTTACCACTTTTCTAACATGTTGGTTCTTATTTACTTTCTGTTATCTATTTCTTTCAACTATCTTAATGTGTCTATCAATCTCTATTAAATGAAGCCCTTAGATCATTTTCTGAACTGAGAACATTTCATTTGCTCTGTTTCTTGAGAACCTTCCACAGAAAGTTCCAGAACCTCACCCTGTGGCTTATCCTCTTCAGATGCATCCTGCTTCATCTGTTGCTCCTCCATAAGGGATTCATTGATGACCTAAGAAGGTTTTCATACAGAATTGCCACTGTATCCTGCTCCTTCCCCTGCTGTGTAAATTCAACTGGACTTTCATGAAAATATCCTACAAGAACCTACAAAACATTGCCCTGTGGCAAATCCTCTACAGATGCATACCACTTCACTCACTACTCCTTCATCTAGGGACTCACTGGTCCATCATGTTGTGACACTGCCTGTGTTAGAGTTTCTACATTAAACTTCTGACTTCACAGATGGTCTATTACTTTCATTTCTATTTGTTTAATTTCTATCTCACTAATCTTTGTTTTTATATTTTCCCTTTGTGATCTTATTTTTCATACTGTGAAATTTGCCATAACTGGTGCCGTTGCCTGTATTTCTTTACAAATATCTTTTATTTCTGCATAATGGTGATTTTAACGATGTACCAGTTTTGGACAGATATCAGGTTTCACTCTTCAGATCACTATTATGTACATTTGCAGAATCTTTGAAGTTTGTCAGGACACATTTGTTTAAAATAGAATGAAATATGTTAAGATAACATAATGTGACATCTAAATGACATTATTATAAAATTGCTGCTTCTAGATGTTATATACCTTATTACAATATACAGATTTCTAACTCATTTAGTCCTGAACAGCAAGAAGCTAATTAACACCTTTGCTTCCTGAGGTCTTCCAAGCCAAGAAACCACTTGCTTCCTGAGAACTTGTTCTAAAATCCTCTACTGAAAACACACTTCATTAGATTAATAATATCTGATAAATAGTGTGAGTTGCAAGAAATGTAAAACATTCTAGCTGTTTTGCAAGAAATGTAAAATATTGTAGCTCTTTGAAATACAACGGGCTATACATTCGTGTTAGTATCAAAGGTCTGCCTTTATATGCTGATTTTATAATGGATATTTATGAAAGAAAAACTGTATTTTGTTTGATAAAAATACTAGCATTGTGGTAAACAAAAGGTTGTATCTCTGTAAATGTGCATGAAAGGTCCAAGATGTTAATGAGGGAATTAGTCACCAGTTCAAGAGCTTTCCAATGATATGTGACAAGAGCTGATAGTGTGCTGTTTTGTGATATTGTCAAATCTGTGTAAATTATGCATATAATCAACTCACAAGATTTCAAAACAATATTAACTTGTAAAGCCATTTGTGTTAAGTATCATTGACAACATTGTAAACCTTAATGCTTTGTGTAAGATAGCACCAATTATTCACCTGCAGTGTTTTTATGTTTATTCAGAACTGCTATACAAAAGAGCATTTACATCTCAGAAAGTAAAAATAACATTAACATAGTGAAGGCAAACACCCACTGCTTGAATATACCACCCCAATATGACAGTAGTATACTCTGTTTATGCATTATTAATATAAACATGAAAATATGTCCTATTTTTCATAACCTTTTGTAAACACTCCTTAATAACTCTATCTCTAGACACTCCATGCTGACAATTTCACTGGAAATGCTTAGCAAATCATGTCAGCTTGTAGATGCCTTAGTTTTATGTATGTACCTTTACTAGGACTTCAGGAATTAGACTTTGAAAACAGTGATAAGTATATTTATTTCAGGAGTACAAAGAAGTCTTTTAAAAATACGAGAATAGTCTTACAGGATACAGAGGAACTCTGCTTCCCTGACAGCTATACTTTTGTAGGAAGTAATGAGTTAAGAATCACTGACCCTACACCCAATTGCAAAATGGAAATGGTTCATTACACCATAAGAATCAGAAATTTGATCTGGTGTTGAACACCAATGGAATATGTCTAAGAAATGGTGTGGCCCATTCAAGTGAATAGACATTCCTTGCATAGGAGTTCCTCCATATGTATAAAGGTACTGAAGGCATTAAATGATGGAGTTGCCAGTAACCAGCATCATTGGTACTGGCATACAAGTGGAAATGTATTTTAGGCTATAATAAATCAGGAAATCTGAGGACCATGGACAACTTAAGTCAGCTTTTCTGAAGAAATTCTGAGGTATTTTTTTACTGCAGCTGCATGATATGACCTCCAACAATATGAGATAATGCACACACAACATCATACATGAATGCATTATCCTATCTGATGTACAGGTAGATTAGATGGGACAGCCAACTTTGGATGACTTTTAGCAGCTACAAGGTGGGTTCGTTGGGGTTCAGGTTATGCCAGAAATAAGTAATAAGAATCACTTGCATAGCATTTTATAGATAATGAGATCCATTTGCATAGAATCTATCAGAATCTCATTAACTTGGCAGTGCATCATATGTGGGCGGAGCTGTTTTTTTCACTCTTATGCCGCTACTACACTAGATGCCCTCTGCAACAGTATTATAACTCCCCACAGCAACACCACCCTGATTCTTTCAGAATCCCACTGTTAGAGAATGAGATAATTGCAAATGGTGAGGCCATGAGTTATGAACTATGTTCCCTAACCAACAAGGTATTTCGTGTGTCACATGAAGCAGAATACAACATATTTCATTTACCCATTTTTATTTCTGTTTTTCTGTGTTGATCATATGTTGTCCACTGAGTTTGACAGGCTATAGCAATTGCTTAAATTTATACTAAACAGGACTTTAAAGGACAACCGCACCCTCAGACTCAAAAAACATATTAATTTCATCATGGTTTGATGTTTCCTACATTTTAACAGCACTCTGAGACTATTTAGAGCTTTTTAGATATTTTTAGACACAATTTCTGACTCTGACCACATGGGGGCTGGCATTTTGAAAAAATTCAGACTGTTTACTCTGCCTCTAAGTATCCCAGAATGCATTGTTTGTCTCCAAAAAATGGCATCAGATCTGCCACGTTTTCCCTTAAGCTGCTGTCACTTCATTGCCTTAACAGGCATTCACTGCAGTCTTAAAGTCCTCTACTTTTGGTTAAAATGTTATCCTTTTTCAATGACTACTTCAAACACAAGCAGTGCAAATGCTACAGAACAGAACTGAAAAGTGCATTTTATTGCTCTTTCTTCTTAGAAATGCTAACTTGCTTTCTTTTGTGAAGGCTGGAATCTAGTTCTTCAAGGCATCTCCCCTCCCACTTCACATCTACCTTCCCTAGCTGTCAAAGAGCTTGTGTGGATTCTTTTATAAATGGAGTGTCTGGTGAGTGATTTACTACATTACATTCTGGGGTAAATTCTAATTATTTCGCTTTTATGAATTTTAGCAGTACAATGAGGGATATAGTGTGATTTTCTAGTTTTCTACTTTAGGCATTTTAATGTATACGTAACCACATTTGTTTTGTTACTAATGCTACTTTCAGATTAGCTAGTCATGGTTAGTGTTTTAATTCATTTATATTTTTACATTGACTTTTTTTGCTAGTAGAAATTAATTTCATTTATAAGAGTTTGATTTATATGATCAACATTGCTTCTTGGGAATAACTGTGCAAGTAGATTTTTGTATGTGCTGTGTGTCAAATTACATTTTATACTGTAGTGAATGTGACGTGCAGTTAGTGCTTCTCTTGATTTCTTTTTATTCTTTTATTTTAATGTATTTGTTATAATAAAGGTAAATTTCATTACCAGGTAGATTTAGGTACACAGTATTATTTCCAGAGGATGTGTATGTAAATTGTGTGTGTTCAGTGTGTAAAGTCATATTACTGTAATTATTTTTTTCACATTGTAGTGGAAGGGAATTGAGGTCATTGTTTAAGTTTATTTATTTTAATTTATATTTTCTTGCTTAAGTGTAATGGTATGTTTACTTTTGGATGGACTAGGATATTTTGGAAGGTATCAGTGTCAATATTTTTCATACTCATAGCTCTTAAACTTTTTCTGAATCAATGATAAAAACTTAAACATAATTATGGAAAAGGCCCCTAATAGGGATATGTTTTTAAATATTGGTACTATTAACTTAAAACTTTGCAAAAATTATCCAAGTTAAGGAGAGAAAGTGCTAATTTTAAACAAAAATTAAGAAATGATTGAGGGTCAAGATGCATGTGGGTGCAAAGCATTGCTAGGGTGGGGTGCAGAGGGTGGCTGCCACACAAGCAAGGTGTTAGGGGGTGAGATTGACAGTTTCTGATAGTGTGGTATTTATACTAGCATTCAGAAATGAATGCTGATAGACTGTATATGTGGTCACTGCAGCAAGCCATGGTGTACTACAATTTGACAGTTTGAAGCTGAAGAGCTTTTTTTTGTTTGTCCTCAAATCTTGTGGAGAACCTTTTTTCTTGGCCATCAGCTCACGGACAGGATCTTTATATTGCTCACGTTAGAGATGAGGAACACCAGACTGGGGAACTGCACCATGTAATGCATAAGACAGCTATGGTATTGTGTGGGTAGGTAGCATTTATATAAACATTTGCATTAGTCTTTAGTGATCAGCACAAATATGGCAGGTTTAGGGGAACTTAAGTAGCTTTAATGACACAAAGAATGGTAGTAATGATGATGCACCAAGATTATAGATATTTTAGATGATTTCAAAGTGCATAGATTAAAAACAAAAACACATACACAGAGTATGGACTGTTGTATATGCGTTCTGTATTTTATCATAACCTTTGTCTACTATCAAAAAAGCGAATATATATATATATATATATATATATATATACCTAATCTCTCTCTCTCTCTATATATATATATATATATAAAATATAAATATATATATATATATATATATATATCTATATAAATATATGTTGAATCTATCTCTCACTATATATATATATATATATATATATATATATATATATATATATATATATATCTGGGATCCATACAGATCCCTGACTGCACTCTCCACTGAAGCAGAAATCACCGAGCATACGTAACCGAAAGTGCTGTTCACCGAAGCAGCACTTTCGGATAAGTATGCTGGTTGTGCCGGTCGTACTACGGTACAGAAAAGTCCCTTTTCCCCACTGCAGTGCGACCTCAGAGTGAGAATTTTAAAGTAGGGGGGGGTGCAGGGGGGGCTTGCCCCCCTACATAGCAGTAGGTTTAATGTTGCATTTTTTTTTTTAAACATACTTTAACGAAAGCACTTTTTCGGTGAATAGTGCTTTCGGTAAAGTATGTTCTTAATTATGGATTCAGAGTTTTGATCTTTCGATCAAAAGTCCTAGATCCATATAAATATATATATATATATATATATATATATAGCTTCTGTACTCATTGAGAAGTTACATTTTTTTAATTCTTCTATTTGGAGATGCCCAATAGCTTTCAGTAGACAATCACTGTCAGTGTAGGCTCAAGAGGTGGGAGTGAGAGAGACAGAGAATATATATATATATATATATATATATATATATATATATATATATATATATATATATATATATATATATATTGGGTCTATATTATAATCTCGAAGTTACGGAACATCGAATACAATATGGTTGACACCATATTATCAAAGTTCCGTGTCTTCGAAAATAAAAAGAAACATTTTTAAGCATCAAATACATACCCTAATGGGTTTAAGCAGGTGGGCAACACCCCCTGCGCCCCCCACACCCCCCGCTACTTAAATATACCAACTCCGAGATCTCACTTTAACGTAGTATGGTGAGGAAAGGGAAGATTTCCCTTTCCTACACTGTAGCACAATCTCGGAGTTGGTATATTTAAGTAGTGGCAGGTGGGGGGGGTGCTCCCTGCCTACACTCGTTAGTTTTTCTTTTTTTTGTACAAATATTTTTATTTTGTTTCGCTTGTTTAATAGTTCGATGCATAAAGTTTGAAGTTTATGCATTCGAACTATTAAACAGTCAAGATTATAATATAGACCCTATATATATATATATATATATATATATATATATATATATATATATATATATATATATATATATATATATATATATATATATATATATATAAATAAATATATAGATATAAATTTAATATCAAAACGTGGAAACTGCATTATTCGACTGGCATGTGGTCGACATGCAGTTTCCAAGTCGGCATAATGTTGAACCAAAAACTATCAACTACACTTCAGTGAATGGTTAGAGTTGGTCAATATTTTTGGTTCGACATAGTGTATGGAGGTTGCAGTAAAGTGAGGAACAGGGAATTAGCCCATTTCCTTACTGTAGTGCAATCTTGGAGGTGGTATATTTAATGTGCAGCGGATGTGGGGGGTGCATCCCCCCTGCAAAATAGAACAATTAACATATTATTGACCATTGAGTGCACCGGTACGTTAATGCGCATAGCATGGGTGACTGAAGTCTCCTCCTGCTATGTCGAACATGTCGAACTAGGAAGTTCGGGTATGTGATTTCCAACATTCTGCCTTTTAGATGTGTCAGAAATCGCCATTTTCTATCGACATTATGGTCATTCTATGGAAGCATTTTCAAGAATATGATAGTAAACTATAGATATATATATATATATATATATATATATATATATATATATATATATATATACAAACACACACACACACACACACACACACACACACACACACACACACACACACAAAGAAACACACAAGTATCAACAAAATATAGGGAGAGCTTTACATTTTGCCCCGCTGGCATGACATCATACTTGGATGGAGCTGTTTTTTCTCTGTTGGGGAGCCAATGTGTCTCAGTCTGAAGGCAATTTTATCTCACTACTCAGACTTTGCACATACTGGATATGACTTTTTCTACCCTCCTAGTGTTTTTTAACAAATTTATTCCTCTTAAACATTACAATCTAGTAATTTTCAATCTGACTTACATTAAGGTGGCACTGCTCAGTCCTACGATTCTGAACAAAAAAATAGCCTGATTTTCAGGCCATTGTGACAGTTGAACACATGCAGATAAATGAAGTGATTAAAAGTTGGATACTGTGCACTGATTGTACTCCCTCCATGTCAGGATAATACCGTATCATTCATTCAAACTACCTAGGAGTGATTTTTCTGCTTCCATGTTACCTCATGCCAAATCCTATACTACACCAATTTAGAACTACTGCACATTGTAATCACACTACATAAACCCAGTTTCACATTATTTCCCAGATAAAGATCCCCAATGTCTCTTGATGACCAAAATAACTACCTCAATAAGTTGAATTCTATACTTACAATCTCAGCATGCTAATCCAAGATGACTACGCATCCATTACACATAAATATTATTGAATAAATAATAAATATACCCAGTGGATCCTCACTTTTATCAATATCAGCTACGTAAATCAAACAGTCCATGATCTCACCAGATGTTTCAACACATTTGACATTGTCCTTACAAATATTACGTCTACCTGTTCCCCTACTAATGCATATCTCTGCTTGATCAAATCAAACAATCAAACTGATATTTTGTCCATAAAAAGAGTAGCATCATTCTGCCCCGTAATCTTACCATATTCAGTGATTACTCCAAAGCCAACCTAATGCCCTTCTCTGAGAGTATTAATTCGAAAGTGTGAACCTACTGATGCAGACATTACAACCACTGAATGAACCTAACTTCTACTCCCATGTCAACCACTGCGTAAGGAACCCCATCTCCATTCTGCATAAGTATAGTGGGAAATTCAAAACTGCATTCCACTAGTGCAACTCCCGGATAAACAAACTATATAATAAGGGGGAAACCTACTACTGCTCCATATATAGTGTTCCTCAAGGCTCACTGTAAGAAAGTACTTAGGCAGGCCAGCACTGAACTCAAGCATGCTATTAGCAAGATGAAGTTAGAAAAGGAATGGAAAGTAACCACCAACTCAATAGATAACCATAAGGTCTTTTTTAATTATTTATGGAGCATTACAAGTATCACCAAACACTGCACCAAGATTTAGTCAAATGGCACTACTTATTCTAATCCTGAAACCAAGGCCACAATTCTAATTAACAAGTTCACATCCAGTTTTACCTATTCTACTCATCCCCATTGTCCCTTCCTTGAGTCATTAAACTTCCCTTCCCTTAAAGTCACTATGGACAAAATCCTAGATGCTTTGTCCAAACCCAAAACAACTGTTCCACAGGCCCAGATTACACACTAGGATATTCCCTAGTTTTTGCAAAATAAAACATTACCCAACCCGGCCAAATCATTTCCATCCTCAGTCTTTCTGTGTAGAACAGACACTGTGGTGTCACTCTACAAGGGCATCTCCAACACTGTCTCTGGCAACTATCTTCCTATTAGCCTCACTACTATCATCTACAAAACTGGGGAATATATATTTCTCATGCTCATAAAAATATAATTGTGGTTTAGAAATCCTTCATCTTAACCAATTTGGCTTAACAAAAACTACATTTTGTGTCCATAACTTGTTTGATTTTCTTAAAAATGCAATAGGTGCCATAATAAAGGTAATTTGGATCATAATCCCTATCTACACCTCTCTAAAGCCTTCAAAAATGATGATTTGCCATGCTGGTGCTATTGACACTATTTACAAAACTTACATGGGTATCAACCAAGCGAAGACTGCTGGAACAGCACTCGGTGCACTAATCTTGGCTTTAAGCTTAATGGCAAAAAAATGTAAAAAAGTTTATCCTACTGATTACCTCGCATAAACATGAACTATCTTAAGAATAAAATAGTTGTTAGAGATGTAGGCACATTTGGTGACAACAAACAACCCTTCAGTCACATATTAGTTATAGTTAATTACTAAAGGCATACTCTTCAAGTCCAAGGATTTATAATCCCCATCTATTCTTCCCTCATCAAGTCAGTCATACAGTACAATACAGTAAAACCAAAAGAAAGAATATAAGGTGAAGGACCAGATGAGATGGCAAGAAATGTGGAAAATGCATAAATATAATTGTAAGTATAGAAAACTTCTGGAAGATCCTCATGTTGATCAGGAACAAACTTAGGAATGGTTAAGGAGAGGCAAATTCAAACCAAGAGATGAAAGGTTAATATTGTGGGCCCAAGATAGTGGGCTACATACATGCTGGTTTACAAAGTCCATGGAACATGTGGGAGAAACAGGAAAATGTAGGTTTTGTAAAACCAAATTGGAAACAGTTGGACACCTCATTGCTGGTTGTGACATACTAATGGCAGAAGGACTGTACTGTACACTGAAAGCCATAATAATGTGGCAAGACTGTTGCACTGGGGATTGTGCAAACATTATGGAATTGAAGTGGCTGAAAAATACTGGAAAGATGAGCTACAAGGCAGCATAGAAAATTATGAACTTTATATCACATTGGATCACCCATTACCAACAGTTCAAAAGATAGATTCTACAAAACCGGATATAGTGGTCCATGGAAAGAAGACAAGAGTAGCACTGGTCATTGAAATCACCACACCCAGTGACTACAGTGTCCTGTGTACAGAGAGATGCAAAGTCATAAAATATCACGATCTACAGGCAGAAACGAGAGCGATGTGGAAGAAAGATATCCAGACAATTCTAACAGTAGTAGGAGCAACGGGTCTTATAAAAAAGAATCTACAATCGTATTTAGATACATTATCAATATACATGTAACCCCATTAATATTGCAGGAGGAGTTATTATTAGGCACATTGCAGGTGCTGCGAAGAACATTTCTAGCTGACAGCAAAGATTAAAACAATACTAATTTCATGAACTTTAATCGTACTTTGACTTAGGAATGGGGTCCATTCCAGTCATGGTATTAGAAACCCAAAGGATTTGGAGAAATTAAAAAGGTACACTGCACCATTTAGAATGTACCTCTACAAACATCTCACTCAACTAGAAAGACTGCAACACTTTTTTAACTGAAAAAAAAATGCTAAGTTCTCTTAGCTGCCTTGACAGACTAAACATCATTTAGTTGTTTTCTGTCTCATATTGGCTTCTGTGTGGTAATCTCTGTCTCACTTTGTGGGTTACAAAACATCTTGTCCTACTAGACCTTCTCCTCTTCAAAAGTACTGACAATACTAGAAACACTCAATCGAAAGATAACAGCCTTCACTGCAACTTAAAAAGACCTCTTGTAGAGATATACTCCTCACCAAAGGAATTCCCTACTTAAGGAACAGCCTCCGTTGACAATTTGATTGGTACTCTCAAATTTACTCCTGGAATAAGCAATATGGCTTTCACTGAGTCGAGGTGGCAAATCTACTAACTAAACTCTATTGGTTACATGATTGGTCTCTGTATGGTCACCTAGACTTCCTGCCTAGTAAAGACCTGACCTATGAACCTATGAACATACATTATGATAGACGGTTCACACAATCAGCAAATGGCTCAATAACTGGTGCAGAGCTCACGGACTTTTGTTATCTTGAGAGATGCAAGCATAAACTGATATGAGGAAGTGTATCTAAGATAAAGGGAGGCACTATTTTAGATAACAAGTCTAAAGTTTTCTTTAATAAGGATTTAGTGTTGCCAAGGGAGAGGTACGTAGTGGTACTCGGGAAATGGCATCCTAATCCTTCAAAACATCAGGCTAATTTATAAAACAATGTAAGGGAAACAGTACAGCCCTAACAAGAAGAAAAGCAAAGACAATACATGCATTGTGAGGGCAAAAAAAGCAAGTTAGCATGCAAATAAAAAATAATAAGTACCTATGTGTCCAGATAAATTTTAAGATATCAGAACTGAAGACAAAGATAAAGAGCAAGGTCTTAATGGCATAACAGCAAAAAAGATACGAGACAAAATGTGCTCCGAATGGGATGGAAATACACCAATACTTTGCCTGACCTATCTATAGGTCAGGCAAAGTAGATAAAGAATAAATAAATAATGGAAAGTGCCAAATCATTATAAAATACAAGCAATCATGGAGGACAGGAGGAACTGTGGGCCATTTTATAACAATCAGGATAGGGTTGTATACAGAATGAAAACCTGCTCGTGGAGAAGAGAAATATAAGACAGATGTTAAACTCTATCATCTGAGTGGTCATGAAATTTGAGGTTATTACTGGGTCAGGAACTTTAACATACAAGACATAACACCTTGAATACAGCCACCTTCAAGAGCAAGATCATTCTTAATACGTGGTCAATGACAGGCTTCAGAAAGCTAGCACTGCAGTCTTCTCAAAAATGAAGCTATCTGGACCTGGTATTCTCAAATGGGAAGAGCATCTCAGTCCTGGAAATGGGCAGTCATTTACTAAAAGAACACAGGGCATAAGTAAAATGTCCTATGCAGACCATCTGAAGGCCCTATCCTTGTATTCTGTTTCCTACAGGCTGTTGAGGGGAGATTATGGCTGGCATACAGGGCATTGTCAGACCCCACTCTGATGGACCTCATGCATATCAGCAAAATAAACAGCACCAGAATTACCCATTCTAAAGACTTAAACCTTGCCTGTGATATAAATAGGACCCGCTGAAGAGATAGGTATGTATCCCAGAGACTAACCCGTCTATGGATCAGGCTCCTCCTCCACGTGAAGCAGAGTTCCTCCCTAACCAAATTCAAGTGCAACTTGGACAACTGGATGAGGAACAAGAAATCCATCCTTAGCTTGGCACCTATGTCCCTAATGTACACAGGCAACCTGCAAATTGCACTTGTCTAGGGTACCAGAACTTGTCAAAGCCTTAGGATGCATGGCTAGGCTTAAAAAGGTCCCTGTGTTCATTAGCCTAGTACATACATATGAACCTATAAATGATCACCAAATTGAATGGTCACTGACAACTGAAATACAGCTTTGAAACAATCAAACCAGAAAGGTCTGGACTTCAATAGAACAGATGTTGAAAAATGGAAGAGCCCCCTTAAGAAAGCTCTCAGTGATAAATATGAAGATTTTAGTGAAAAAACAATGGTGATATATCAAAACTGCCATTGCTGTAACAACAGAACCTTTACGTAAAACCAATAAACGATTAAAAAAGTAGTTGTCAAAGGAGCTTGTTTCAAAAGGAAGGGAAAACATATCATATTTAGGAAATATAACAAAACAGAAAGAGGAAGACAGGAAATATACTTGTTGATGAAGGAAAGTAACAAAGGGCACAGAGGGAGGGGTTGAGATTATATCATGAATAAGTAATGAGGTTCATTTACACAGAATCATTCAAAATCTCTTCACAGGTAATTTAATTTGTTTACACAGAATCTTTCAGACACTCATCCCATGTAATTTGATTCAGTTATACAGAATCTTTCAAATATCATTAACTTGTTGTGCAATCTATTCCATTTTATGCGGCATTGCAGCTGTGGCAGGCAGCCTTAGATGTAATGCACACCATTGGTATAACATCATACATGGGTGTGGCTGTTTTTCATTGTTGTAGTGGTATTTCAGGATGCTGCAGATGCTCTGCAACTCTAGCCCAGTTCTTTCAGAATCCCACTATTAGGGAACATGTATATGATGAATGCAGAGTCCAAGAGTCATGAACCAGGTTCTCAAACACATTATAAAATAGGACTTTGTAGTAACAAAAAATACTTCTTTTTTTAAACAAGCAACATCTTTATTTAAGTATCACTTATGAGACAGGCAATCATACATTTATATAAATGAAAACAAACCACATTGACATATTTTTAGCTGCAAACATTATACATCACTTATGCTTTATCCAGTCACTGTCAGTCAAACATTACACAGCTCATTCAACTCCTGCCTTCTTTTAGACCTCATTCCTCCTCCAGAATGTTATTTTGCATGTATTGTTCCCATTATTCCCATTTTTTCTATGTGCCCTTAATTTACTCATTTCCTTTTCTAAAGATCCAATTTCCAGTTGTTTTAGCTCTGTTACTACATTCATTATTTATACTCCAGCAGGTGTGGACTTTGATTTCCATTTTATAGTAATTGCTTTTTGGCAGACACTATAATTAGATTAACCAAGAACTTTCTATGTCTAGGTAATTCCAATTCTGTATAATAGCTCAAAAATAATTTTCTTAGTTATACCAATTTGCTCATCCAGTATATCTAATAGAGTAGTCTGTAAGGAATTAAGTCTGCCAGCTCATTACACTCCCAGAAAATTATATTCCCAATTAGGCCTTTCTTCTACTCCATACCTCCAACATTTGCTATCTACGCTAGGATAAATTCTTTGGAGTCTGCTTGGGGTATAAAATACCTATGTAAACATTTTCAAGCAAAGATCCTAAACCTTCTAGACTTTGTTGCATATTTGGGAGAGAAACATATACTACCCCTTTGTCTCTTTGTGAATTGCTTATCCATTCTCTCTTCCCAATACTTTCTAACCTCCTGTGATTGATTCTTATGGTTATCATGCAGTATTTCATATGCTCTACTAATTATCCTTTTTTAACAGCAGCTTCTGTTCTAGATTCTACTAAAAGCTCTACCAGTGCTGGTGTTTCACTTAGGATACCCCTATTTTTTCTGTTTGCCTATACTCTTATATCAACCCTCGATAGGGAAGTCAATCTCTAGTCTGCAGTCCAAATAAATTATTGTCCTCTTCCCACTCTATTACCTTTCCATCTCTAATTATTTGCACCCAACAATTGGGTTCCTTTGCAATTTTCTCCATTAAATTCCAGCCCCCTCAGCCTATTGTCTGTATCCCTAATTGGAGTCATCTCTGTTGGCAGAATCTCCTTTCTCCACTCTTGTGTTACTTTACTTCTTAAAATACTTTCTGATACTTTCTGAATATAATATTCTGAATTAAAGATCTGCATCCAAAATGCCAGTATCTCCTTGTATCTTCAGCTTCCCCCCTTTTGTCATCATTCCCTGCCACTTTGAATTATAGCTTTCTGCTTGTGCTATGTATAGGAGCCTTAACTGTTTTGGTCTAAAATACCCCTTCAAATCAGGTAATCCTAAGCCATCTTATTCTATTGGAGAATCAGCTTATCAGACTTGACTCATGTCATCCTCCTCTCACAGGTAAAATCCTTGTTATGCAAAACTCCTCCTCTGGTTGATAAAAATATGCCTGACCTGTGTATAAAACTAGAGGGACAAGGGACTAAACTTTTTAACTGCTTGCAGCTTGCTCTCCATATCCATAAAACAGAGATTCCAGTTTCTCAGTTTTTGTATTAGCTTTGCTTAGTCTATTCTTACATATCTTTAGCTGCTACAACAGAATAATTTTTAATTCATATTCCTAAGTACTTCATTTTATTGTGTTCCCATAAATAAGGATCTTGCTGAACCAAATTGTGTGGATTCAGAGTTTTCAGCTATGTATTGCCTTTGTTTTAGCTTCATTAATTTTGTATCCAAAGACTTGAAATTGTCTCAAAATGTTCCACAACACTGAAATGCCCTAGAAAATATCAGAGAGGAAACCACTCACTTAAATTTTTTCACCAATCCCTCAAATATCGTCCTAATCAGCCTTATAATTTTATCACAAAATGCAAATGCTTCCATTTTCCTGCTCATAAAATCCCAGCTTACACTGTTGAATGCTTTCTGTGCATTAAGACCAACCAGCAACAGTGGTTGTTGTTGTCTTTCGGCTTTTCCCGGTTAGGGGTCGCCACAACGGAACTCCAGTCCGCTAATGATCGGCAGTAGATTTTCATGGTGCCAAGTTGCCAGATCGATTTCCAACCTTCAACGAAGGCACGCCCATTCACGCATATCTTTCAGAACGCCACTCGTCCCGCGGGGAGGACATGCAGACTCCACACAGAAGGCACTCCCCACACACTAGCTTAGAATCGAATGGGAGAACCTCTTGCTGTGAGGCAACAATGCTACCGCTGCACCACCGCGGATAACCAGCAACAGCGGTATTTTCTTATATTCTTCTTCCCTTTGGATCGCCATTGTTCTGTTAATGTTGTCAGATGTTTGCTGCCCCTCCTCAAAACCACAATGATTGATATGTATTAATTTTGGCATCATCTTTGCCATTCTTTTAGCCATTATAACAAAAGTATAGCACCAATGTTGCAAGTCCATGTACTCTTTTATTATCACCAAATAATATAAAAGTTAAGCGCTTTCGTCAATGAAACCTTGACTTCATCAGGTTTTCTGATGAAGTCAAGGTTTCATTGATGAAAGCGCTTAACTTTTATATTATTTGGTGATAATAAAAGAGTACGTGGACTCGCAACATTGGTGCTATACTTTTGTTTTATTGTTTTTGGAGCACTGATTTACCACCATTAATTTTGGTGTACTAGATTCTTTTAGCCATTATAGATATAAACACATTATAATCATTGAAATGGGCCGATGGGACGCTGGATCTGATGGGCCTTTACCATGTTTAGGCATTACAGCCACTACCACCTTCTTCCAGGATGTTGTTGCTTCTCCTCCTATTAAAATACTGTAAAAAAAACAGAGCTTTATCAATTTTTTCCCTCCTAGCTTCCAAACTTCCACAGAAATATCATCTTTTCCTGGGGACATTCCCTGTAGATTGGTTATCCATCACCATTTTTATCTCATCTCCTCTTATCCTGTTAGTAGTTGAGCATCATCTACCTCTAACCTTGGCATATTTAATTCTTCCATAAACACTTCCATTCGTACCTTTTCTTGATTTCCACATTTCTCTGCTTTATACAGATTTTATAAATTTTTTGAAATATTTCTAGTGTCTTTCCTTGTCTTCCTTGTTATAAGCTTGGCGACAATCCTTTCTACTTTCTGCTGCCTGAGTCAGACTAAAAGTTTTGTGATCTGGAGTCATTATCAAAAAACAGTTGCTTAACAGCAGTCTTTCTAGACTCGTGCATATTATCAAGGTAATCCCTTATTTTCTATATAGCATTCTGCAATTGCTCCTCTTCTTGTTCTGTGAGATTCCTCCTATTCTGCAATAGGTTAATCTTTGTCAGTCCATCTAAATAATTCCTAACCATATCCCTCTTTATTTCCACCCTATTTTTAAACTCCACTTTAATTTTATCCCATTCCCTATCTATATTTTCAGACAAAATTTCTATCTTCTCTAATAACTCCCAAATAACGTCCACTACCCATTCATTAAATTCCATTCTTTTCAATAGATAGGTGGGAAGTGTCAGTGTCGCATTTTTATTTCATTACCCTGCATTTTTATTTTAGTTATTATCGATGTGTGATCTGAAATACTTACTGGACGCATATCAAAACTTTCAATTAAATGCATGTTTCTCTGAAATATAAGTTCTGTCTAGTCTGGCCAGTTTTTGCATCTTGGGGAATAATACGTAAATTCACTCCAAAGTCCTACTACTGAATTCACATTTTCTAAGCCAAATGTTTTTATAAATTCCTTCAAAAATCTATCCTCTTTTGTTGTATTTTCCCTTATGGGCCCCCCAGATACATCCTCACTGCTGCAAATTAAATTCCATTCCCCACATCTAAGTAATATTCCCTGCTGAAAGCTGATTATTTCTCCCAGGAGAAATATTTCTTGATAATTCAATTAAAATGTGTTAAGAGGCAAAGTCTAGGGTAGGGACAATGGTGAAATAAATTGAAGAGTGAAACAATGGTTGCAAAAAGAAAGATAAAAGGCAAAGGCAGGTTATCAAACAGGGGAAAAGAAATATGGTATGGTGAAAACTTTTTAGTGCTACACTATTGCTGAAGTATACCCATGTCCTCATTAAATCTGACATAAGGTTATTGGATTTGTTTTAGGGGCAGTTAGGACTTATAGATTTAACTTGGCTAAAAGGGGTTCATTCCTACAGTGATACTTATCTAGGTCTATGTATATATTTTACTGATAATAATAAATCATTTGATCTAATATATATGCCTTATATCAAGAGTTCTATTACTCAACAACTTATTTACAAACAACAGAGGTATATGTGAACTGACAATGACATTAAAACAAAGCATGAATTACATTACACAATGCCATCACAACTAATCATTTTGATTTGACAAGTAAATGAAGATTTCTTTATCTCACACTAGTGAACCTGCTAACATTTCTTTACCTTACATTTCTTTAACTGACATTAGCATACTTAGTAAAATGGTGGATTTGATAGACTTTGGCCAGATCCTAATTTATGACCACTTCATTCACCTACTGCCAAAAAAACTTCAAAAAATGACTGGAGTTATTTAGAAATAAGTCCTAGTTACCCAAAAAGCTGTGAGCTGGCTTGTCCTCAACCACTCTAATGCGACGAGCACCTACTGGGATCACAGCTGCTTCAATATAGCCTGTGGCAACAGCAAAAAGAAAAAAAATACAATCAGACAACAGCAAAAATGAAAAAAAAAAAACAATTAAAATCATGCAAATGCAGTTAATGAATCTTCCAAGGATCTGAACACAAATAATGAACCAGCTCAAGAAAACACTAAGTAGTTTTGAAAACAAGAAATGCAAATATGGAAGGCGTGAAATATGATAATTGTTTTGACAACCAAACTCCAGTGCTGTCACAATTAATAACATCTGCTGTCAAATCCTCATTTATAAAATAATTGTAATACAGAAAATGTCTAATGTGATGCAGACTCATTTAAATTATTGCTGTTATTATGCTCTTACAGCTGTGGTTGCCACATTTGGTCTTTTCAGTCACTTCTTACTGAAAATGGCATGGAAAAAAAAGAGCATGATATACAGTTATTTATTTATTTACATTAACAGGCTAGGAAAATCTAATAGCAATGCCAATTTTCAATGAACACCCTATAAAAAAAGATTCACAAACATCAGAAAACACAATAAGGAAAAGCAGACAGCAAACTTCATAACAGTATTAATACACCCTTCGACAATCAAGGTAGATTCTGTATGGTGCTAATACGTTAAACACAGGTATACCAGTCAAGAGCAGCAGTACATATGTACTCTGCCCAAAACAATGCCATCATGCTTGGCTCAGTGGTTGGGATGTGCTTATGGACTGATAACGTACATGCAGTTGATACAGTGAGGTATTCTGCTTTAAGGTCTGCAGAAAAAAAGTCAGAATTACAATGACTTATCACATGATAACTCTAGCCACAATTTCACTTTCAATTATAATGCTAGTTACAATTTCACTTACAGATTAATTTGATTTTTAAATGAGCTGTAATTATCAGCCATACTTTGGAATGTTGATTAGCTTCCACATGATACAGATTGTACTTACTGTGATTTTATAGGGCTCTGGTGCCTACCTAAATCACAGAACAACTGATTGCAAGCCAGGTGTTAAAGTCTAAGGTGAGTTTTTGCTTTGCCAAAATACACTGATAAAAAAGTACAGTACTGCAGGAGATGTTCATATTTGAAAAAATTAAAGGATTGAATGGCATCTCATCACATCCATGGCAAATGGTACATCTATTAGGTACTGTCTTTCCAAAATGAACTGTTTTGCTTGATTTCTCTCAAAGACGGATACTCATCAGGATCATACTGTACTGTAAGAATGCATTTCTGTCTTTTCTTATTGTTAATTCACTTCACAGATTTTTATCAACATTGTAGATAACTTATCTTTGAGACACTTCCCTTCTTGTTATCCTTATATTACATCTGCAAATGCATTTTGAGTCATTTCAACTCTAAGGAAAAATGCATTTCATTAAATTACATGTTTTTTTGAGTTTTGTAACTTAATAGTTTTGACATGAACCTCATAAATGTGGAAGTTTAACACAAAGAATTGGAGCTTTGCACTGCTTATGAGCTTTATCCTGTAGCTCAAGTGTAATTCTCTCCCTCAGCTTATGTTTATACAAAGTGTGAATCATTCAACCAGCAAGTGCAAGATGATGACCGATAAAACAAAACAAAACTCTTGTCTGTAGTAAACTTATCTGGTCAATAAATGAATACGTTTCATGTTTCTGAATATAGGCAGAAAGTCATGCTTTCAAATGTCATAACATGCACATGGTGCATTTCTGAATTTGTTAATGACCACCAATTAGAACTACCCTTCTACACAGCTTCTTACCACCTATAAAATTTTCTGCTTGTCCAGCATTAAATACTGTTCTACAGTATGTTCCCATTCAGTTATTGTGATCCAGTGATCAAAAAACTCCTCTCTGTTCACAAACCTATGAAATCTGCTGGGCATGTTCTGTACTCATGTTGATAAAGGGTGGAACTCCTTGCCTGTATCCATCAGGTCAATACCCTCCCTCCAGCCCTTTAAAACATTCTGAAAGATTTCCTAGCCAAAATGTGGCTTTGTTCTTGCTCAACCCCAGGATAGACTAGATCCCTAAATATAAAAAAAAAATCTATTCATAGCTTACATCTCCCCACTCTTCCTTCTTCACTCACTTCCTTACTTCATTTTCTCTCCCTCGATTCTCTTTCTAAGCATGCTATAACCCTGTTTCTTCTCTCACTTCACACTGTAGTTATGTTTGTATTATACTAACTTACCTTTATCTGTATAAAGTGGCTAAAATTTCTCTAAATAATAGGTCATTATTGTGTAAAACATATCCATTTTTAATAAGAAGTTATGTGCTCACCAAAACGTTCAATGTGAGTTGTTCATCTCGCCTTCATTCTTAACTGATGGGTTCGAAGCTGATCCCTCAGCTCCGGTACAGCCACATGCAAAGCTCAAGGTCTTCCAGTAGCTTGAGGCCAAGCCCCCATCCCATGATGCACTGTGAATTACCTCAGATCTTGTTTGCTGCATATACTATAACCATATATAATAGTTATTCCCCTATAGAAGGGAAGACATTGAGCAACCAGGATGAAGCAACATCTAGGTCAACTATCAGCCAGGAGGGGGTAGGAGAGAGGGACATAAGAATGAAGGCGAGATGAACAACTCACATGGAACGTTATGGTGAGTACATAACTTCTTTATGTGAAATTGTTCAATCTCACTGTTCATTCTGTACTGATGGGTAGCATCCCAATCACCATCAATCTCGGGTGGCTCACAGGAGTACATTTTTCAGAACCGTGGACCCAAAGGATGCTCTATCCCTGGAGGCCTTATCCACTTTGTAATGAGTGATAAAGGTATGAGGTTTTGACCAAGTGGCTGCTGCACAAATGTTATCAAGGGGAAGTTTGGTTGAAAATGCAGTGGATGTAGAAACTGCTCTGGTTGAGTGAGTTTTAATCTTGTGTTGCAAGGGCATATTAGCAGCTGAATAGGCAAAAGTGATACAATCAGATAATGATTTAGACAGAGTTGTTTTAGCCACTGGTTTACCTTTCCTGGATTCAGAGAATGAAACAAAAAGCTGGGCTGATTTCCTGAAATCTTTTGTTCTATTCAAATAAAATCTGAGCTGTCTGTGAACATCAAGTTGGTGCAGCATATACTCTAATTTGTTGGAATGATTATGGAAGAAAACTGGTAACTCAATAACTTGGTTAATATTGGTTTCTGAACAAACTTTGGGCAAAAAAAGAAGGATTTGTCCTAAGTGATACTCCAGCAGCATGAAAAATCAAATGAGGATTGATAGATAAAGCCTGAAGCTCTGACACTCTGCGGGCAGAAATAATAGCTAACCGAAAAATGGTTTTCCACGACAAATATTTGAGGTCACAAGATGATGCTGGTTCAAAGGGAGGGAGAATCATACATGAAAGCATAAAATTTAAATTCCATGGAGAATAGGGAGTTTTGACAGGTGGTCTCATATGAAATGTCCCCTTGAGAAAAGCTTTGGATAACTTGTGGGACATGATATTTAAACCATCAACTCCAAGATGAAAATTAAAAATAGCAGTGAACTGAACCTGAACTGTTGCTGCTGCTGCTCCTTTCTTAAAGATCATAGTCAAAAATTCTAATATGGATGTCATGGGGGCTTGGTAAGGATCAATATTATTTTTAGAGGCCCATATGGAAAATCTCTTCCACTTACTAAGATACAATTTTCTAGTGGAAGGCTTGTGAGAAGACAAAAGGATCTGTTTTGTCTCATTGGAAAGGTTATGAAGCCTGGCTATGAGGGGAACTGGAGCAGCCAAGCTGTCAGCTTCAATGACTGCAGAGAGGGAAGAAGGTCCCCTGATGGGTGTGTCAGAAGGTCTGCAACTGGGTCCAGAATCCAGGGATCCTCCAAGAGATGAGTTTGAAGGAATGGGAACCAAATCTGCCGAGGCCAATGAGGGGCTATATGAATGATGGTCCTTCCCAGGGATTTTACTTTCTGTAGAACCTTGGGTATCAATGGTATTGGTGGAAAAGCACTGAGGAGACCTGGGGGCCAATCATGTACGACTGTGTCCCTCGGGGCTTCTAAAAAACACAAAAAATGAAGTACGAGGAGCAAACACCAAAACTACTTGAACAGATTTATTGTTAGCGCTTTCGGAGAGACAAATATCTTTCCTTCTTCAGACAAAATCCATTTTGAAATCAAGGCTATATATATACCTTTCCTAATAACCTAATTGTAAACTTAATTACAATTAAGTATTTAAAGCAACATAACATTTATAACAACTTGCCCTATAAAAGTGTGCTATAAAAGTATGTATATATATATATATATATATATATATACACACACACAACAAACACAACAAACAGCCCTACCTCAACGTATGTATACCATACATCTTAATCTATAATAACTTACTCTATAAAACTGTTAACTTAATAAACAAATCCTAATACCATATATTGAGAAAAACACATAGAAACTTATATAAGATAATATTTCTTATTATTATCTTCTTAATGCAATCTGTTTTAACACACAAAGAATAGATGTATATTCATTAAGACCAGAGAAAAGATGTGCAGCAGTTCTAATCTGCCAAAAAAGTTCTTCCCTTTCTAAAAGTATTTGCCAAGGTCCTGCTCTAAAATCATCATTAATATGCTTCAAAACCATAAATTTAAAATTATGGTCAGAGTGTTCTAGAATGGGCCGTGCTAAAGCATTAGTAAGATCTTTTTTAGAGATGGCATATGTGTGCTCATAAATGCGCTGTTTTAGCTTTCGCTCCGCTTTACCAATATAGAAAGCTGCACATTTTTGACAGTTAGCAGCATAAACAACTGATTTAGTATCATAGGTTATGAATTACAATGGTTTTAATGTAGCTTTTTGTTATATGTGCAAAACACAACAGTTTTTAATTAGTACATCGTATTTTACAAAGTTTTTACAAGGTTTTTTATTGGATAATCAACATTTTGAATATGTATAAAAAGGTCCATAATTGGTTGCTTTTATGTATTTCTGATGAAGACTTTGGCTATCAGGGTCGAAAACGTATACGACTTGTGGCGTTAATATTGCTTGTATTGAATAAACATTGCTTGTATTGAACAAAGCACTTTGTTCGAGTTTCTGACCTTCATTTGGATTTCCTCAACAAGCTTCGGTTTTGGTTTCAGTTTCTTTGGGCTTGTTTTTCCATCAGTTCATTGGGTTTCAGGTTACATTCATTCATATAGCACACCTTCAGTATGTTCACATTCTGTCATAATAAAATTCAATATCCTGCTTTCCTACCTCCAGAATTAAATATGCCTCCCAAAACCTAGACGGCATCAAACAGTAAAGTGAAAAAAAATCCCAACACACACACACACACACACACACACACACACACACACACACACACACAGCATTCATGGCACTCAGCATTACAAGTGCAAAGAAACTTACTTCAGAGAAAATGACAAGGCATAAAAATGCAATAAAACCATATACACCCAGGATAAAGATTAATCAACCAAGCATGCCTAAACTGTTCCTCTACTTGAACCAGAAAATAAATGCAAATTACAGGGACTTCAAAGATGGTTGCACACTGATTAACAGCTTAATTTCACTTCTCCCAGTGTGAAATAAGAAACTTAGAGATAAAGGTCAATAACTCTGCTACTTTTAGTGACTTTACTTAATAGCTAGGATGCCAGCAAAGAAGAAATTTAGAGAGTCTGAAATCAGCCAGAAAAAGTGAAAAGAAAGCACTGATTGGGAAGAATCCTGAGCTGTTCTGCAAAAAGCAGTTCAAGCTCCAGCTATGGTACAAGAAATGTCATCCATTAATCTTGAGTAAAAATAAATCAAATGTATTCAGAGCTGATTAAAATAAATGAAATGATGGAATACATCAACTCAAATAACAAAAGGCTGGAAAAACTGAGGTAGCTTTAAACGGCTATTCAGAAGAACACAAAAACTGTAAAAATCACAGGTCAAAACATAGAAAAGGCTGGCTGAGTATGAGGCTGCTCAAGAAGAGCTGTTTCAAAACATGGTAAGAGTTAGAGGACAGAGCACACAGGAAAAACCTAAGATTTTCTGTTATACCAGACAAACTAGAAAGAACAGACTGTGGTAATTTTATGATAGTACAAGTAAGCAAATGAACTGGTATTCCACAGCAGGATTTGCTAAGTGAAAGTGCACATCATGTGTATGCTCCAAACCTGGCCATGAGAAAGCAGACGAAATCTGTATTATTAAAGATGCAATCATAGCAGCAGGAAGAGTTAATGCTGACAAAATTGTGGCAAAAGGGCTCTCCATCTCTCTTTCCTGTTTACACACCATGTGGCACATTGGCCAATAAGCACCCTTTCAGTGCTCATTGTTCATATGTTCATAGGTGTGTATTAGGCTAATGGCCCTGCAACCTTTACAAGTCTAGCCCATAGGAATACCCTGACATCGTGCCACCTGACCTTAGTTACTAGTGCCTCTGTCGAGTAGAGCCACTGGAGTGATCCCCGAGGTGAATTTTCTATTTCTCATCCACTCAACAAGATTTCTCTTGAAGAGGGCCAATGAGGTGCTCTGCTTGACATGTATGGGAAGTCTATTCCATAGCATGGGCAGTCTCTGGGTTATGAACCTGTCCTTTCAGAATGTTCCATTGATTGTGGTAATGAGGTTGAGATCCTTGGAGCGTGTGGTGTGAAGGGATTGGGATTTTTTTAGATGTAGCAATTCTAACAGAGCTGGGTCAGACATGGCTTTGTAAGTCAAGCAGAGATTGCTTCTAAGTAGGCGATATGAGACAGAGAATAGTTGGAGTTTTTTGTGTTTTTCCACATAGGATGTGTTTAAGGCCTAGGATCCTCTTTGTGAGGTACTTTTGTGGCCTCTCCAGTTGTTGCAGGTGTCTAGTGAGGTACATGCCAAATGGGGCATTGTACTCAATGACTGGCCTAATGAGGGAAAAGCAGAGGGAGACAATGACCTCTTTCTTCCTGTATGCAAAACCCTTAGTAACGAGATGTGCCACATAGGACTTTCTGACCACAGTGGCAATGTGGTGGTCAAAACAGAGGTTGCTATCAACTTGTGTTCCCAGATCTCTTATAATGCCTTCTGTGTTCAGTGGACTACCATCGATGTAGTAATTCAAGGGAACCGGGTTTTTCCCAAGTGGGATGATGACACATTTTTTGGCATTGAGCCTAAGCCCATGGTTCTGACACCAGTCGTTGGTGTCAGTGAGGCCTTTCTGTCGGATGTCAACATCACTTGGGGAGTTAATAATAGCTCCCAACTTGCAATCATCTATGAACTTTGTCAGCCAGAGTCCCTTCGTGTTGGCCTGGACTTCAGATAAGTAGATACCAAACAGGAGAGGACCCAGGACCAAACCCTGTGGGACTCCACCCATGACTGGTCAGCAGTCTGACTTGGAGTCAGCTGCTTTCACACTGTAGGTTCTATCTGTGAGCCAGTTTGCAAGCCACCTAGTGATATAGGGGTTGATGCCTAGCTTAGTGAGTTTTTCTATAATTCCTGAGTGGGGAAAGGTATCAAAAGCCTTGGCCAGATCAAGATAGGCTGTATGAACCAACTTGCCTTCATCCACAGCTCTGGTGACTGACTTAAAGGCGTCGACCAATTTAAGCAGGCATGATCTACCCTTCACAAAACCAAACTGTGTAGGATCCAGAGTTTGGAGATTCCCTATATCCTTGTTTATTAGGTCCATGATGATGCATTCCATAGCCTTGCATATCAGACTCATCAGGATAATCCTACTTTGTGGAGAGGGATGACTGTAGCAGTGCACCAATCGGTAGGGACAAAGCCTGAGGTGAGGCTGTGATTGAACAGGGCAAACAGATGAGGTGCCAGTTCACTTTGTAGTTCATGTAGAAGACAGCCAGGGATATTGTCAGGTCTCATAGAAGCTGTATTCTTGGCCTTGGACAGTGCTGTTTTAACCTGTGCAGCAGTAATACTGGGCACCTGGCAATCTACTGGTATTGTGATTGGCCCTTTGGGGGGAACAGCGGTAAAGTTGGCACTGAATCTGTTGGCCAGTATATTTTAGTAGTTATGGGTTTGTCGGGTTCAGGTTGCTAGCCCAAGGCCCAACCCTCCTCTGAGGGGGCACCACACACATCCGCATGCCCACACTCACACCTAAGGCCAATTTAGAGTGTCCAATCCACCTACTGCATGTCATTGGATTGGGGAAGAAACTAGAGCACCCAGAGGAAACCATGTGAATGCGGGCCTATATTACATCGCCGAAATGCAATTCTGGCAAACATGTATCCATTGACACCTAATCAGCAAAACAATTTCCTGACGTTAATAAAGTCAAATAAATACTTGTCCACATCACAACATTCCAACATCTACGTGAAATAGAACACACCTCCCCCAACTATATATACCAACTCTGTGATCTCACTACAGTGGAGAAAAGGGCAAAATTGTGTTGCTGGCCAGCTAAGTCTTTGCCCTTATTACATTTAGCAAATTGTTTTGCTGATTAGGTGTTGATGGATAGATGTTCGCTGGAATTGCATTTCAGCAATGTAATATAGACCCTGTGAATACAAGGAGGATATACAGATTCCACACAGAAGGCACCCCAGCGAAGAATTGAACTGGAGAACCCCTTGCTGTGAAGTGACAATGCTAACCGCTGCACCACTGTGCAAAGTATTAAAAACTGGAGCCAGCAGAGTATTTGTCAAAAACAAGTATTCACTGTACACCAGGCAGAAGAGAAGCAACACTATCCCAGAAATAAGAGAATATCAGGAGGTAGATGTAAGATTCAAGCTACTGCATCCATCTGTCTTCAGAATAATAAGTAATTTTGTGATGCAGAACAGGCTAAGGAGGAAATGCAAAAGTTTGTCCAACAAAAAGTGAGCCGTCAAACAGAAGAGGGTGCTGTTTCTCATTCTTCTGATAATAAAGCTAATACAGAGCCTTTGTTAGTGAAACCTTTTCCAATGTTCCAAAGAAAAATGCTTGAGGGACAGAAAAAAGTCTGGGGTTGGGAGATGGAGATAAACAGCAACACTGAAATGAATAAATAAATGTCAGACTATAAAGCATCATTCATATTTGTGAAATATGAGTTTACAAGAAAAAGTGTCTGAGAAAGATTGGACTTTTGATGACTTTGTTAAATTGGAGGGGGACCGAAGGGTATATATCAGACTATGTCATTAATGTTTGGAAGAGCACTAAAAGGAAAGAAAAAAGAAGAAGTAAACAATTTTTGTTCACAGTATTTGTATGAAACATTTCATGAAATAAATTCCCTGTTACATAGTGAAACGTAATGATGGATGCATGTGATAAAGATACTAAATTATAAAAAGTACTTCTATCTTTGTTATTTTTAAGAAATGTAGGCAGTATAATGTGAAACAAGAAAAAGGGCTAGTTAATAGGCTGTAAACTTGAGCTGTAGGGTACAGGATGTTAAAGTGCACTGATTATAATATATGTATAGTTGAGATGAATTCTTTTAATTTTGCATTGGTGTATGTTTGTATTAGTGCCCTTAGTTAGTCTAACCTTTATAAATAAGAGATCATTGTGAAACTAATGAATAGTTTAACCTTAAGTATACAAATGTTCAGTGAGAGTTGAGAAGTCTGCAGCTGAGTGTACCTATACATTCTGTTTTTATGTTTTCATGGAAGCAAGATGACTAGTGGTGAAGGCAATACATCTCAAGAAGTCCAGACACTGTCTACTGAGAGAAATGCAAAATTAAAAGGTAAAAGATCAAGCAGCTTAGTAAAAAACTAAAGTTTGAAATTACTGGAAGTGAATAAGAGATAGCAGATTTTCTGGTCCCTAAATTCTTCAATGCATTTACTAGAACAGTGTATAACTTAGTTTCTTTTAAAAATAGCCATTGCACATTTTCTTAAGACTAAAAGTTAATGTTTTCTGAAAGCATATAAAAAATAAGGATAAGACAAAACAGATAGCAATTAATGTAAGGAGGAGCACAAGCTATAACATATGTCTTAGAACAGATTACCTTAATTTTAGGTTAATTAATGCTTGTAGGTACAGCTGTTAATTTGGGACAACTGCTCCTATAAGGAGGCTTAAACTTAAATTACTTGAACAAGTACATAGTTTCATGTGTTTGTTTTAAGTTAATAGGTTACGGGGGTGCATTGGGCATATGTGTATAGTTTTTGAGGTTTTCTTTAAATCAAAAAGTCATGTAAATGTCCTATAAGTTTAAATGGAGATTACAAGAAGCAACTGCATGAAGGATCAACCTGCCAAACATTAGCAGGTGCATGTAACACAAAAGCTAGAAACAGACATTTAAAAAAGCTGCCATATATAATAGGTGGGGTAATAACTCCATATCATAATTGCTGCACTGTCCATATTGTTTTGGAACATGAATCACCTCACAGCTATAGACAAAAAGGTAAGAGCAATGAATTATATTAAGAAATGGAGAGTGCAAACAGCAATGCTACAGGAAAACACATTTGCAAAGAGGTGAGCATGTAAATTTGATAAAGAAATGACTTCAGGATGGCTATTCATCACAATAACAGAGACAAAGGAAAATGGGAGTACTTATACTATTTGCTAGAGGAACTACAATAGTAATAGAAGAAGGGAGAAAACAATAATAAAGGCAGATTTGTGGTCATAAGGGGCTACTGGCAAGTGAGGAGGATTACATTGGACTGTATTTATACTCCCCCAGAAACTGCTGTTATGGAGCCTAAGAAAATGTTGGGAGAAATAATTAGCTTTCAACAGGGAATATAACTTATAGATGGGGACTGGAACTTTATTTGCAATAGTGAGGATGGAGCTGGTGGACCTAGAAGGGGAAATATAACAAAAGACTGTAGATCTCTGAAGAAATTTATGAAAATATTTGGTATGGAAGACATGAATTCAGTAGTAGGAATTTGGTGATAATTTACATATTATTCCCCAAGGTACAATAACTGACCTAGACTAGACAGAAATTTATATTTCACAGGAAAATGTGCATTTAATTGAATGTTTCGACATACATCCAATATTTATTTCAGATCATGCATCATTAACTAAGATAAATATGCAGGCTAATTAAGTAAAAATTAGATACTGGTGCTTATCCACCTACTCATTAAAGGGGGAGGAATTTAAGGAATGGGTAGTGGAAAATATCAGAGAGTTATTAGGGAAGATAGAAATTTTTTCAGAAAATATTGATAGTGAGTGAGCTAAAATGAAATTTGAGTTTAAAAATAGGACAAAAATAAAAGAAAAAAGAGAGATGGTTAAAAAGTAACATGAATTATTTAGAAGGGCTGACAATGGTTAAACTATTGCAGAAAAGGGGACTCTCAAAGAACAAGAAGAGGTGCATCTACACAGTGCTAAAGACAAAATAAGGGAGTATCTTGATAATATGCATGAGTTTAGAATAACTGCTGCTAAGCAACTGCTTTTTGATAATAGCTCCAGAGCACAAAAACTTTTAGCATAATGACTTAGGCAACAGAAAATAAAAAGGGTTATTGCCAAACTTTGGGAGCCTATAACAAAAACAAAACAAAAAATATCCAGAGATCCTGTACAGCTAGAGATATTTCAGAAATGTTATGAAAATATATATAAAGTGTCAAACACAAACATTTTTTTTAATTAAATGTAAAATAAAACAGGCATTATTAATATTAAATACTAGACAACTTTTTGACAGTTAAAAATATTGAGGGATACAATTATATAAACTCTGTATATCCAAAGTGAACATATATTTTTTCTTTTCTTGTAAACATAAAGCCCCAATTCCAAAAGACTTGCTCTCAGTGTAAGTGGCCACTTACACTGTCAACAGGCTGAGACCAGGTGTTTTGGAATATAGTTCCCCATAGTAAGCCTTTTTATAGCTATGTCTTACACAGAACTAAGTAATTAATACTGACAGTAAGTCTTTGGAATCATGGCAGACTTAACACTGACAGCAATTTTTTTGGAATCTGTCACAAAGGTATTTCAGATAAGTTCAAGAAATTTAAGAAAGATTTATTTACATATAAATCACCCATCTATGACAACTCGATATGCAGGAGTATATACAAACTGGTAGAGTTCATAAGGGGCTGAGCGTCTATAAGTTTCTGAATGGACTCTCAACAAAAGATCCATTATATGATTAACCAACAGTGTTTTTTTTAATAAAATCAGACTTGAATGATTGAATCCTTTGTTTTGGCAAAATGAGTGCAAGATAGCTAAGCTGGCTGATAGTATCAAAAGACAAAACAAAAGTGTTTTATTTTAGATTTAATACTAAGTTATTTTTTGTGTGTTTAATACAAAATATTTTTATCTGTGTATTGGAATCACTATAGGTGCAGTTATTGCACCTACATTTACGAACATTATCTTAGGTTGGTCGGAAAAAGTCTCCCTTTATAAGTCACAAATATTTTAGATAAGGAGGTATTTATACATTGTTTATTGATAACTTAATAGTTATATGATCAGGCATTGAAAGTAAAATATTTGAATTTCTTAATGAATTAAATAATAGTCCGTCTCAGTAAGGCCCTTTTGGATAATGTCCATGTCAGCCGGAGAGTCAATTATAGCTCCCAGTTTGCAGTCATCGGAAAACTTGGTTAGCCATAGTCCTCCTGTGTTTGCCTGTACTTCTGAGAAGTATATGCCGAACAGTAGGGGTCCCAGGACCGAGCCTTGTGGGACACCACTTGTGACTGGTTTAGATTCGGACCTGGAGCCCGCTATTCTTAGTGTGTGAGTTCTGTCTGTAAGCCAGTTGGCAACCTATCTCATGAAGTAGGGGTTTATGTTCAGGGTGGTGAGTTTTTCTATAATTCCCGAGTGGGGACTGGTGTCAAAAGCCTTCACAAGGTCAAGGTAGACTGTGTGAACCACCTTCCCCTCATCTATGTCCTTGGTGACTGTCCCAAAGAAGTCAACCAGGTTTAGTACGCATGATCTGCCCTTAATAAAGCCAAACTGGGTCGGGTCAAGTGTTTGGAGGCTCCCAATGTTTTTGTTAATGAGTTCCATGATGATGGGATCCATAGCCTTGCAGACCAGGCTAGTCAGTCTTATGGGGAGATAGTTACCAGGGTCAGTTGTGGCCCCTCCTTTGTAGAACAGAATAACCATTGCTGTGTGCCATTCTATGGGCACATAGCCTGATGAGAGGCTGAGGTTAAACAGTATGTTTAGGTAGGGGGTTAGTTCATTCTGTAGTTCGTGCAAGTCGCAGCCTGGGACACCATCTGGCCCCATTGATGCTGTGCTTTTGGCTTTTGAAAGGGCTGTTTTCACCTGTGTGTCTGTGATTTCCGGGACACTACACTTTTCTGGTATTGTTGTGGGCCCTTTTGGGGGTGAGAGGGGGGTGAAGTTTGCACTGAATCTATCTGCCAGAATGTTGGCACTATCAGTAGGTTCAGTATATTTTGTGCTATTTTGCACTAGTTCAGAGCATAACTGCGAGTTGCCACTTAGATTCTTGACATAGCTAAAGAAGGCTTTGTGGTTATCTTTCAAATCCTTGGCTATTTTTCTTTCGAAGTTAGCCTTGGATGATTTTATGAGGGACCTTAGTTTCTTACTGATACTGATCAGGGATGCCTTTCCTTCTTGGGATTTGCTTTTTTTCTGAACTAGTTTCTTCCTTCTATTGTATAGCCTGTTTATGGCAGGGGTCCACCAGACTGGATTCCTTCTCTTAGGGGAGTGAGTCTTGGTTTTGCTAGGGATGACATGATCCATGCATCCTTGTAGGTGCTCATAGAGGGCATTTGTAAAGGTTCCTGCATCTTGGACACTGTTATCCTTTAGCGTGGGGGCTGTGAAATTTACCACCTCTGTCTTAAGTAAGGTTTGCTATAGAAATTTTTTTCACTGTGGTTATCTTAGTTGGGGGTGGTGGTGTGGTGTGGACATCCAGAGTGATTAATTTATGGTCTGATCTAACCATTGACGGGTTGACTTCCGGTGCGGAACACCTGTCACCCATGTTGATGATGACCAGGTCCAATATGTTTTCACCTCTGGTAGGGGAGTTTACCAGCTAATCCAGGGCATTTGAGTTGATAAATTCCAGGAAGCGCTGGACCTGGGAGTTTGTACTTGAGTAGTTTTCCCAGTTAACGGTAGGGTAATTGAAATCACCCAATATCAGGGTGTTTGGTAGGACCTTCATGTTTTCCAATGTCTCCAGAAAGGCGGAGTGGTGGTCCTGGGTCATGGAGGGTGATCTGTAGCAGGCCACAATTTGCATTGCAGATTTGCCCGATGTTAGTTGCACATGGATGGTCTCAGTGTATCATGCTGCGCCACTAACCTGGAGGTGTAGGTATCCTTGATGAATATGTATACATCCCCTCCTTTTGTGTTTCGGTCCATGTTCTGTGGCCGAAATGTGTGGTATGATTTGTAGCCCAGTAGTGCTGGGGTGCTCTGTGGAGCCTTGAAGCAGGTTTCAGTTACTGCACAGATGTTGACATTCTCCATACTGAGGAGTGCTTCAAGTGCATGCATTTTGAGATTTAAACTCCTGGCATTGAGTAACATAACCCTCATTTCTTTATTTGTGCTGTTTATGGAGGTGGGTTTGACTTTTAAGCCTTGCCTAAAAAAGGCACTATGGGGGCACCAAGAGCCTTGGCCAGTATTCGAAAGCCTAGGGGTGACAGGTGCAAGCCGTCTCTTGTGAAGCAATGAGGTTTGTGAAGCATGTTGTCCCAGGCTGATAGATACTGGATCCCCTTTGAATGACACCAGAAGCTTAGCCAATTGCTGAAATTGATCATTTTTTCTTTATACTGCGGTATCATTCTTGGTGAGGGCAGGATGCTAATCAGGGTCAGGGTCATACCCGTGTGGACTACATGATCAGAGAGCTCTTCCATGTCTCGTTTCATGCAGTCCAGGGAGGTACGTCTCAGGTCATTCACATCAACAAGAACAATGAAACAGTCATATTTGTACTTGTTCTGGAGTGACCTGAGTGCTTGTGTTATGTGGCGGATTCTGGTTTCCAACAGGCAGGTAACAGTAACCTTCCTGTCCAACCTAGTGAGTGGGACGTCAGTGTGCCTGACTATAGAGTCGCCTATTACTAGTGTATTAGGTATGTTATTTCGCCTTAAGGGCTGTGATTGTGCGGCACACTGATTTTGTGTTTTATGTGTTTGGTTTGTGACGGGAGGTGCATGTATTTTGGGTGCCTGCTTTGGAGGTCTCTGATGCTTTTTCAGGTTTTTATTTAGAGCCTTTGAGTATGATTTTGTGTGTTTATGTGCATTTTTTGCCAGTGCTTGTTTAGTATGTCTATGTGAGGCTGGAGGTGTGGTGCAAGTGTTAACCTTCTCCTCATGACTGCCTGTTCCAGTCTTGGGTGGAGAGAGCTTAGCCTCCAATTTAGCTATATAATTGCATCTCTCACATATGTTAATGTTTTGTGGTAGGAGGAGAGGGCTGTCTGTGTACATGAAGCAGTTGTAACATTGCCTCAGAATACCCAGGTTCACCAGCTGAGCTGGAGAGTATACCTGAAATTGCCCTTTGGTCATGCTTGAATAGTAGGCTGAGCTGCTTAGTTGCTTGGTTGGTTGGGGTGAATAATGAGTCTTGCCCTGCTGGGCAATCAAGTGTCGGGGTATATTAGTGTTTGCTATTAGGTCTGAGCAAGTGCTGGACTGTAGGATGCTTTTTAAGTGCTTAGGTTGAGAGTTAGACTACTTTCAAGGGAAAAACTGAAGAAGAGACTTGGTGGAGCCAGGAATAATTTAGCCCTAGCTAACTGGCGCTGCCCGGAAGTGCAAAACCGGGCAAACATGTTTTTTACAGCAGGGAAATGAAAGAGATATAAATTAGCCCAAAATGACCTACAAAACTACTAACTTCTGGGCTGGAACCACTCCTCCAGGGACAGAGGGCTGCTCAAAAGCTCCTTCTCTCACAAGTGAACAGAGAAACCTCCTTCTATCTGAGTAAGGTATGGGCAACTCAGAAACTTGTAACACAGCCCTGAATTCAGCAGTAGCCTGAAAACTGGACTATACTAGCTTAGAAAGGTGGGAAACAAGGAAATTTGTTTTTAAAACATAAGGCAGAAACAGTAAAAAAAAATACACTTAAAACAGCTTTAAACAACTACAAACAGTAAAAACTACACTTAAAACAGCTTCAGATGACTACAAGCAATCAGAAAAGGCTTTTAAACAAATTACCCAATTAACCAGTAAAAAAATCTCAAAACTGAGCCCTGTTCCTGTAGTCTTCAATCTTGTAATCTTCAATCAGACAAGTTCTAACTGCACACTCCTGCCACTGGAGTGCAGGGGAACCTTCTCTAAAAAAGAAGGCCTGGATTAGTGCTCAAGTTATACAAACAAAGCTTGATTCAGCAGGCTTGAATCTAGTTTATCCGACAGCAAACAAAGCACACCAATTTCAGTAAGACACAGTTCAAATATGCAGGCACTATAAGCCTCTAACCAGAAATTCCCAGCTCAGAAGGGCAGAGTCCAGCCTCTCCTCCCACAAGAGTGCAGACCACAAACCTTCTTAATGTAAAATGACTGGCCTGAAGCCCAAGTACTTAAACCAGAACTAATACACTTTTAGAATAACAGACACTGAGCCTTCAATCAGCAGTTCCCAACTTAGAAGGATGTAAGCTACCTGTCCTGCCACAACAGTGCAGACCACCAACCTTCTTAATGTAAAACAACTTGTTTGAAGCCCAAGTGCTTAAATCAAAAGGCTTAGAATGATAGCTACACTTTACTCAGGTTACTATCAAGCAGTAATAAATACAATTCAATACTTTTAAGAAGGCCTGGATTAGTGCTCAAGTTATACAAACAAATCTAGATTCAGCAGGCCTGGATCTAGTCTATGCTACAGCAAACAAGGCGCACCAATTTCAGTAAGAAACAGTTCAAATATGCAGGCACTATAAGCTTTTAACCAGAAATTCCCAGCTCAGAAGGGCAGAGTCCAGCCTCTCTTCCCACAACAGTGCAGACCACAAAACTTCTTAATGTAAAATAACTGGCCTGAAGCCCAAATGCTTAAACCAGAACTAATACACTTTTAGAATAACAGGCACTGAGCCTTCAATTAGCAGTTCCCAACTTAGAAGTATGTAAGCTACCTGTCCTGCCACAACAGTGCAGACCACATACCTTCCTAATGTGAAACATCTGGTCTGAAGCCCAAGTGCTTAAACCAAAAAGGCTTAGAATGATAGTTACACCAAGCAGTAATAAATACAACTGAGTACTTTTAAGATGACGCAAAAGCAAAATAAAGTAATAAAGCAGGAAGAAACACAAATACAGTAAAAGCAGATGAATAAAGTGCAAATTTATTTTTTTGAGTGAGCAAATGAGATGGGCCCAGGAGAAGTATCCAAATGCAAATTTACAAGAGGGGTGGGTAGTTTCAAAGCCACCAAGATTATCACCAGAACAAAAGCAGGAAGCGAGGGTAGGGAACTAACTGAAAAAACAGAGCCACAACTTCCAGCTAGATAGTATTTAATGCAACACAAATAAATCAATTTAAATGCTGTATTATTTAAAAAAAGTGCAGATAAAGATTTACTTAAATTCACTTTTATGTCCAGTTGATTGCAGGTAGGTTTTAGCCGGCCAAAGCTCAGAGTTTAAGCAGAAAATAATCCAAAATGTACCACTTATATAAGGCAGAAACCCGAATATCAATGAAGTGAACAATCCCCACTTATCACTGGCTATGCAGGAATTCTAACAAGCACTACATTCTAACAATCATTAACAGAAAAAACAGAGCCACAACTTCCAGCTAGATAGTATTCAATGCAACACAAATAAATCAATTTAAATGCTGTATTATTTGAAAACAGTGCAGATAAAGATTTACTTAAATTCACTTATACGTCCAGTTGACGTATATTTTATTATCTAATGGTCATATAGATTTTTGGCTGACAACAAATAGCAACTGTTTTTATGCTAATGACTGTCAATAGTTTTGATATTAAGAAAATATTATTAAACAACTGGAAAAGTATACAAGGAAATTAAGATTTATTTAATGTTGTAGGTATTACACCTAATATAATATATTCTAAAGGTCATAGTATTAGGCAGTGTTCAGAAAGAGGAGACATTTTTGGTAAATATGGTACTTAAAAATGTAATAAGTATAAATGGTGTTTTATATATATATATATATATATATATATATATATATATATATATATATATATATAAAACGGTAGTGTGTTATTATTTTAGTATTGGCAAGTGTCAATAAAAGTTTAGGTAGGAAAAGCTAGTATAACTGTGATTGCACAGATATTGTGCATAATGTATAGTGCATCCCGTTTGTCATGTGGCACTTTTATGTTGGTAAAAGCACTAGAAAGCCATCTAAATATATTTATGAAGACATTTATGACAGGAACAATAAGGATAACAAAATGTGTTGCATTAACAAAGCAAATAGATCGTGCAGTGGTGCAGCAGTTGCATTGTCACCTCACAGCAAGAGGTTGTCCGGTTCAATTCTTGGCTGGAGTGCCTTCTGTGCAGAGTCTGGATGTCCTCCCTGCATTTGTGTAGATTTCCTCTGGGTGCTCTGGTTTCCTCCCACATTATAAAGACATGCGCCTGGAGTGTTTCTCCCTGGGCTGAAAATTGGCTTCATTCCAAGTCGGACTTTCCCAGTAAACAAATGTAAAATAAAAATAATAAATAATTAACATTTTATAATATGTTCTAATTTTAATTTTTTTTTATTTTTCTGTGATTATCATATTGATATAAATATAAAGGGTGGAAATTATAATAATAATTTAAAATGAAAAATAATTGTTTTGGCAACATTTTTAAAGGCAGATAGCGTTCCCAGATTTAAATGAACATATTAATATAAAATGTGAATTAGAAACAAGAAATATAAGCTGAGTGGTTATGCTTTTACAACTGTATAGTTTATTTTTGAGTGGTCACATCATTATAATCACTTTTTGCTTTAAGTATTTAATGGGGATATAATGTGTATTTGGCATTCTGATCAAGTCTGACTAGTAAGCACTGTTTAAATATTTAAGGGATTTGTACAGGGAGGGCTATTATTATGCAGGAAGTGGAGATAATTAGTTAATTTGCTATGGTCATTGCCAATATTTTTATGTCCTGGCAAAACTAGCGGGAATGTTCTCAGGGGTATAAAGCTTATGTTGAAGGTGTCAAGAAGAGAGAGGCACACGGGCATGTCTTTTGGAACTGCAGTAAATTGGAGGAATATAAAACAATTAAAGGGGTTGGCAGAGCAATTCTTCACAGAGGAAAGGAAAGTCTAAAATAAATATTTTACACTAGGGTATGAGAAAAATGTAAAAGAACAGTGTAAGATTTAGTAGGACTAATATTGACATTATATTTTTTTATTTAAGGTTCAATAATTGGCATAGAAATAAATTTGGGCATTTTTTTCTGAAAATAGGTGTTTTATATGGGTCTATATTATAACATTGAATTCTACAAAGATCGAATGTTATAACAGCGAACCCTAAACACCGAAATCCGAAAACATCGAACAGTCAGAATAGCGAATTTTTTCCCTGGGAAAAAATTTGCTATTCTGAGAAACATACACACAACACAAACACACACCAAAAACAGCAATCCACACACATACACTTAAAATCCTACACCTAAACCTAAACTAAACTTGACATACACTACTAGCTATCCACTTACCTTAACCCAACCCTAACCCTAAGGTCCATCACTATCGCACACTCACCTCACCTGCACCCTAACCCTAACTCACCTAACCTGCCCCTAACCCTAACCTACAAACAACCGCACACTTACCTGACCCACGCCCTAACCCTAACTCACCTAACCCACCCCCTAACCCTAACCTACACACAATCGCACACTTACCTGAACCCAACCCATAACGTTCCAACATATCGAACGCTGAAAACAGTAAAGCCACAGCAGCGGCCCACCGAATTCTTTCCCTGGGAAAGAATTCGGTGTCCTGCACCTTCGCTGTTTTCAGCGTTTTACATTACGGGGTCGATATTATAACATTCGATCTTTGTAGAATTCGATGTTATAACATAGACCCGTTTTATATAGATCTCCATGTCACAGAAAAAATAAGGAACTTTTTATTAAGGCCATGCACTCTTTCTTTGTTAATTTCTCCAAGTCATTTGGGTTTCTAATACCATGACGGTCCTAAGTCAAAGTACAATTAAAGTTCATGAAATTAGTATTGTTTCAGTCTTTGATGTCAGCCAAAAGTGCTCTTTGCAGCATCTGCAATGTGCCCAGCAATGACTCCTTCTGCAATCTGCATGGGGTTACATGCACTGGTGACATATCTAAGTACAATTGTAGATTCTTTTTTATAAGACCCATTGCTCCTACTACTATTGCAACTGTCTGGGTATCTTTTTTCCATTTTGCTCTCGTTTCTGCCTACAGATCCTGATATTTTATGGCTTTGTTTCCCTCTGTAGTCAAGACACTGTAGTCACTGCATGTGGTGATTTCAGTGATCAATGCTACTTTTGTCTTTTTTCATTGACCACTATGTCTTGTTTTCTCGCATCTGTTTTTTGAACTGTTGGTAATGGGTGATTCCATATGATGTAAACTTCATCATTTTCTATGATGCTTTGCGGCTCATGTTTCCAGTGTTTTTCAGCCACTTCAATACCATAATGTTTGCACAATCCCCAGTGCAACAGTCTTGCCATATTATTATGCCTTTCAGTATGCAGTCCTTCTGCCATTAGTATGTCACAACCAGCAATGAGGTGTGCAACTGTTTCCAATTCGGTTTTACAAAACCTACATTTATAGCTAAGTAAATGTAAGGATGTTTCATCAGTTTGAAGACCAAGGAGGGACTTTTTTAAAGCTAACTCAATGGCAATTAGGAAATACTTACCAGAAGGAGACTGGAAAGATAAATTGATGTATAGATCTATCTCTGAGTATTGGGACATATTTTATAAATGTATTAACCATGTGGTGTTTAAAAATGCATTGACTGTTGTTGGCTCCAAGGTTGACAGTAACTGACCCTGGTAGTCACATAAAGTAGAAGAAGAAAGGATGAATAATCATTACTGGGTAGTTTATACAATTGTGGCCAGTCTTGGTAAATAAAATTAGATATAAGAAGGTGAGGTTGAAATTTAGAAAGCTGATGTGGGCAAACTTATTTAAGTATGAACAAAAATTGGTAATGCATATACCTAGTAACGGAAAGGCTCTATATAGGCATATGAGAAATTACAACAGCGATAAACAGACATGGCAGCTGAACATAATGGGGTATTACTAAGTGAACCATATTTATTAGCAAATATCTTTGCAGATAAATTTGGATGACTTAAATTTATTGAATTTTGATTAGAACCTGGACCTGACCTCTGGCTCTGACTTGACTCCTACCATCACATAGTCATTATTAGTAAAGGGTTTGAAAACTATCAAACCACATACAGCCCCTAATCCTGATGAGTTAAATGGCTACTTTCAATGTAAGGTAGTTGAGTTTATGTGACCTAGTTTGTTTTACCAGTTTCAAAATACATAGATTAATGGCTATGTTTAACCACTTTGAAGAGAAGTTATAATTGTGCTCGTACTTAATGAGGGCTATCCAACTGATAATTTTCAACCAGTACGTCTAACATGTATATTGGAAAAATGTTTTGAATATGTATATTGTGCAATTATATAGCACAGGCTATATATATAATGGATTTAGCATTTACTAGCATTGTTTCATGACAGGAACGTCTTGCTTAACTAACTTGATTAGTTTCTAGACTAATGATTATCAGTAGATGTTGTATACTTGAACCTTACTAAAGCCTTTGACTCTGCTTCTCACTTTCACATTTTGAACACTGAAAAATGTAAACCTCAATGCTTACATCATGTATGGGTAAAGAAGTGGTTACAAGGAAGATCATGCAGTGTCAGAACTGGAAATGTATTATCAGATTAAAAACATACAAGTCTGTATTCCCCAGGGGGTCAGTTTTGGACACCTCATTTGTTCTCTATATTTATGTCTGAATTTCCAATTCACTGTAAAATCTGGGTCGGTAAGTTTGCCAGTGAAACCAAAGTTGGTACTATTTTAACCTCTTTGGAATATCAATTTAGTCTGCAAATTTACATGGATGAACTCCAAAGCTGTGTACTATTAAAATGGATTGACTTGAATGCTAGTAAAACCAAAAATTTTGAATTTTGGCTCTTTTAATTTTGCTTATCATTTTGCATTAAATAATAAAATACCGAACTGTGTGCTAACACTAAGAGACCTGTGGGTATTGGTTGATAGCAGACTTGTATTTGAAGATAAGGTCAGTGATCAGGAAATGTTATATAGCAATAAAAGATATAGTAAATATAATTGTCAGTAGGGCTACATCTATTTTTCTTCTTCTTCTTCTTCCTGTTTATAAAACAGTGGTAAAGCCACACATTGAGTATTGTACGGTGTCCTATTCTTATAATTCTGACCAAGATGACTAGAAAGAATACAGAGGTGTCATATGACAGAAATTATGGAAGTTAAGAATTTGGAGTATAAAAACAGACTGCCTAAATTGTCTTTATTTACATTCAATTATAGATTATAAGAGGTGATCTATTGAAAGATTGGCAGTTAATTTAGGAGTTGAAGTAAAAACACAGGGTAGATGAGGTAGATATGGCACAATGGCTAAGGCCTTCACCTCATAGACACAAAGTGTAGGATTTGTTCTCACCTCAAAATATTGTCTAGGCTTAAAATGGCCCTTCAGTGCAGTTAGCCTGGTATGAATCTATACCAGTAATAATAATGGATTTGTGCTAATTCCATGTTTTAGTAATAAATTAAACAAAAGATCTTTTTATTCTTGTGTTGGGTTATTGTGCAATGTTCTACCTATTAAGAGTTAGAAAGGCTAGCAGTATACTGGCGTTCAAAAATTATTAGATAATCGGGTTAGCGACAGGGCATTTGACCCTACACTCACAAGTGCCAAGCTCCTAGAAGGCCTAAATAGGCCTATGAACTTGATTTAACAAACACTGAACCATTACACAAGAAAGCAATCTCAAAAAATCACAAGAAGTAAGAGCCAGCAATGGGGAGTATGTAAAAAAAATGATAATGTAGATACCAAAAGAGGAAAAGAGGGAAGTGCAGGAAGGGGTGTGAGTATGGAAAAAAAAACAGGAAATATGGGTAAAAATAACTAACACCCAGAGAGGGGAGAAGGAAAGCAAAGGATTGGGTGAGGGTTATGTTAAATGAAGAAGAGGCAAGGGAAGGAAGAGAGAGGAGGAAAATGAGGAAGGAGAAAGACTGGTGAAGAAAAAAGTGGAAACCAGGAGCACAAGAGGTGATAAGGAAGGAGATGGGGGTAATGTAGTGAAAGGAGGGGGGGGTGTTCATTTTTAAGTACTGCACTGTGGGATGCAATTCTAATGGTAGTTTTGTTTTCTTTTTTATTAATCTTTTTAAAGCATGATGTAATGAGCTTTAGAACTGTTTAGAAAGTGATACACAAAGTACAGGCTGGAAATGAGGAGGGAAAAAGTACAGTCAGAAGGTTTTGTAAAAAAAGAAGTAGGTGATGAAGGCAATCACTGGTCACTGGCAGAGACTCAGTTTATGCATCATACATGAGGCATGCGCTGATTGTATACATTATGTGAAATAAAAAAAACAGAGGTAAGTAAATGAGAGGATATCAATTATCTTGAATTTCAAAGAAGAACAGGATAATACAACCAGAGATAAGGAGGCTACATGATCTGGGCACATACTATCTTGAAGGGGTTATGAGGAAGTAGGCAGGAAGAACAGGCATGGATATGAGTTGTAAAAATGAAGGTACCAACATCAGTATGAGCTTGATGAAACCCCTTTGCTCATGGAGTGAAGAGCATCTAAAATGATCGTCTTAAATGGTGGAGGTGAGGTGTGAGATTATAGTTATATTCAAGATGTTCATCAGATGGAGGAGTGAGATTATGGTACAGGGGGAGAAACTACGACAACATAGTTAAAATAGATATTGTCTCCTTTGGCTGCCAGCTATGTACTGTATATTTATGCATGGATTTAAGTGTATGACAAAATAATTGTTTCTGCTCTTGGTTAACATCACATTCAGCTATTTGCACATAAGGGCTTATATTTTGAAAGCCTCCAATTAGATGTAATGACTACAAGAAAGATGGCCTTCAAGGAGACAAAGAGTTACAGGGGAGGCAAGTTCAACAGGGTGAAGCAAAAGTCATCTTAAAATTCAGTTTCAAAGCAGAGACTGGATTTACAAGTGGGACACTCAAGTACTGAACACCTCTGGAAAAAATTGCTACAACCACCTAAGCTAAGACAAGAAGTTGCCTTCATCTGTGTTATAAAATGTTGACAAGAACACAGACTGCACCTTAACTATGTATTTACTTATGTATTTATTTGTTTGTTTGACATTTGTTGATCGGGAAAGTCCGACTGAGCTTGTGCCCTTTTTCAGCGGAAGCCCAGGGAGAAGAGCTCCACAGTACAAAATACAATAAGAAATTGCACAGTACAAATTAAATTACACAATACAAATTAAACAAGTAATATATTCACTGTACAAGTTATACAAGTAAAAAGAGAGTGGCTAGTAAGTAATTATTTTGCCATTTGGTTGTGTGAGTAAAATTATAATAAATACAAGAAAAGGTGAATAAAATAAAGGTTAATAAAATAAGGTCAAATAGGTGAACAAGCTGCACAAATAAAGGGGATATTTTGGCAGATGAAGCAATTCAAGTAGGAGGTGAGTAATAATAGAAAGGTGGGAGACATTAGATTGAAGAATGCTGTAGAGTTCCTAATATAGATCTAGGAAGGTTTTAGTAGCAGTTAGTTTGATATGTTAGACTGTGAGGGGAAATGAGAGAAGGGGTGGAGTAAGGAGAGCCAGTTAACTAGGGGTGAGAAATTAGTAGGGCAATGGAGAGAAGTAGCTGATAGTCAAAGTAAAGAACAGGAAGTGAGAAATGGGTAGAGAATGTTGTGGAGGAAGAGTTGGGAAGGAGGGGGGAGAGAAATAAAGAAAGAGAGAGGAAGATTTCAAGTGGGATGATTGCAGTGACATTGCCAGGTGCTATTTAGGTAATTTCTCAGAGTTGTCTTGAAGTCATGAGAATGAGTATTCTTTCTAAGGACCATAGAAAGCTTGTTCTATAAAAGAGATGGAAGGTAGCTGTAGAGATTCTCTCCTAAAGATTTTTTAGGTTTATGAATCTGTAGGAGATATTATTCTGAGCTTTTGAGGGAGCGAGGTGGGTTACAGAGGGAGACAAGGGAGGAAATGTTGGGGCAGGAGGAGGGGCTGTGTAAGATGGTGTGGATGATAAGAAGTTGAGAATATAGGCGATGGTTGTGAAACTAACCAGCAGAGTGTCTGGAGTGTGAGACAGTGGTGTGATTTAAGTGGTAGGTTGGCTGCAAATCTCGCAACTTTGTTGTATGTGTTTTCAAGTTTGGATAGAAGAGAGGACTGTAAGTTAGTAAGGATATGACAACAGTAGAAGAGGTTATGGAGTAGATGAGCCTGGGTAAGTCTACTTACCCCACCCCCTTATTTCCTTTGTTTAATCATAGCTTTTCCGCTACACTCCAAATTATCCATACACTCTCCTCCTCCTCTCCTTTAACTTACTTTTAATCTCTTCTCTACTAACCTGTCTCTATTTATCCTCTGGCTTCCTGATTATCATCATATATTCTGCCTAATATCTCCTCATTCCATCACTCCATCCTAAGTAACAATTACAATCTCTCTGAATTTCTACATTATCTTTCCACATTATTACTACACATCCCACCCATTTTACTGTTACTAGACTATCCTACACCCACCCCTCCAGTTCCCACCATGCTTTCTTCAGCATGTACATTATTACTTTTCACCATACTTTTCTTTTCACTACTACACATCACTGCCATACATTCCATCTCCTTGCCCCCCCCCCCAATTTCCTATTACTACCACTTCCATATCTATCCAATTTAATGTCTTTACAGCCATAACACCTAGCCTCTAAAAATTAAACCCCTTCCTCCAATACAGAGTGAAAATGATCCCTACCTTAAATAAAATCCATCTTACTCTGATAAATAATCCTACCACTCCTTTTCAAGTACACCATACCAAATCTTCCACTAAACAAAAGCTATTAGCACACACATTTAAGTTTACTTGCATAGCTTTATGTGGGGACATACACCCTAATCCGGGTCCCACTTCAAATAACCCTTCCACACCCCCATTTAACAATAAATCTCACAAAGCCTTATACATGGTAACCTTAAATCTCCAAAGTATTCTTAACAAAATTTCTAACTTTCACACTTGGGTCTGTCATAATCAACCAAACATAATTGCCACCACTAAGACCTGGCTAAAACCTTACATTAAAGACTCCGAAAGCTTGGAGGGAGAAATTCAAACAATAAGATCTGACAGGCCCCACAAAAAAGAGGTGGTGTAGCACTAATTTTTCAAACACCTATAACACTGCTCCCTATACAAATCCGGTTCCTCCATTTTCTAATGCCGAAATTCTCATTTCTCTCCTAAAAATGAATAACTGCAAAAATCTATGCATCATAGTTCTTTACATACTCCTGGCAACATTATTAGAAGATATCATTGCCTGGATTTCCAGTAATATTAAAAATGAAACTGTCATCCAAGGTGACATAAATATCAGCTAGCTAAACCTCAGCTCCAACCTCTCTTCCTCAAATATTAATCTATTCAACTTCATGCAAATCATCAATTCCCCAACCAGACCTAATAAGGATAACAACAGTGGATCCATTTTAGACTGGATTCTAGTCACTGACCCCAACAAAATTTCTGAAGCTAGTACTCTCTTTAACACCCTGAGCGATTATCTCCCTGTCTTTATTCAACGTTTTCTTACCTCCTGTCTAAACGAACAGCAACACAAATAAATAAGACACCAGACTAAATTTAACGCACTTACATTCATTGATACTCTAAAAAAGATAAACTGGTACAACCTAAAAATGCTCTCACTTGATGATGCAGTCAACAACTTCAATACCACCTGTTTGAATACACTAAATAGCCTCGCACCCCTTCTTATGAGGAGGATCAAAATATACCATTCTCCTTGGCTAACCAAGCCTACTAAAGCTCTTATGCACACTAGGGATAAAATATGGAAATGGTAGAAAGCCAATAAAAACTCCCAAGATCTGATAAAATTCAAACAACTGTGTAACCAGGTAAAAAGACTAGTCAACAAAGATAAGAGAGAATACTACCTAAAAATACAATCTAACCATAAACAAAACCTTCCAAAATTCTGGAACTCCATTACATCACTGCTAAATCCAGGCACAAAAAGCAATTCCTGTCTACATCCTGGCAAATAATCTCAAGAAATAGCCACTCTCGTTAACTCTTTCTTTATCAGTTCTATAGTTGACATTACTGCTAACATCCCCCACCAGCAATACATCACCATCAAAAATTTCTACTTGCTCCTCCCATGGGTCCAATACCCACTCTACACCCAAGCTCACTCTAAATCCCATCCCTATCACCACAGTAAAGACACTATTTTAAAAGTCAAACCTTGCCCTAACGCTCCTGACAACATACCCTCAGTATATCTAAATCTTGCAGCAGACGCTATTGTCTACCCTATACGTATTCATCTCAATAGATCCAGACTGGAATCCTACATGCCCAAAATCTGGAAGAAAGCATTTATTCTCCCTCTTCATAAAGGCAGCAATAAAACTGATGTCACCAACTTTCAACTTATCGCTATTCTCTCCCCCATCTCTGAGATATTGGAAAAACATATACATTTCCGACTGCTTAACCTTCGTTTTCATCACCAACTCCTGTCAGCTACACAACATGGCTTTAGACCAGGCCATAGTACAACAATTTCCCTTATTTCTTTCATAGATACAGTAAACAGAGCCCATGATGGTGCAGAATTTGTCTATACCCTTTTCCTAGATCTATCAAAGGCATTTGATACATTTTCTCCCCCTTTACTTCTAACCCAACTATCTACCATCGGACTTTCCCTCCCCTCACTCAACTGGTTCTGATGCTATTTAAAAGACAACAGCCTGTCAAATGGCAACACTCCACCTCTACTTATCTTACTCAGCACCTCTACCGGAGTTTCCCAAGGCTCTCTGCTTGGTCCTCTCCTTTTCAGCATTTGCATTAATAATGTCCATTCTTCTATGACTCAAGGATCTCTTATTCAATATACAGATGACTCAACCATTTTATATTTGGCTGACTCCATTTCTGACCTACAACTTAAAACTCAAATGACCTTCTCCACCAATGAAACCTGGATGTGCAGCAACCATCTAGCCTTAAATCCAAATAAATCCAAGCTCATACTATTCAACCTTAAGAAAACTACACTGCTAGATAAAACCAAGTTCACTATTTATTCTCAAAGTAACACTATAAATGAAGTTCTTAACCACACAAAACTTCTAGGCGTTACTATAGATAAACACCTAACCCTTGCTTGCACCTACTTACTGCCCTTAGTTATTTATGGTGCCCCACTACTTACCAACCACCAATCCTCACTAAAAGCTAAGCTCAAGCCTTGTTACAACAAAATTGCCAAATTCCCAACCAATTTCAAAAATTCCACTCATCACTGCACCGCCCTATGCTCCCTTAAATGGCTTGAGCTACCACACTACCTCTCCTACTTGCAACTATTTATAGCACACAAAATGATCTTTAAACCATCAGACTGTCCTGCCCTCAGCTCTATATTTATTCACTACCTCCCAAACAGGCCCCTCAGATCTGAGAATCAGCATCTTTTACAGGTTCATTAACCAAACCTTCTTCCAGGCCAGCTTCTTTACTCCTGTTCCATAGCCAAAACTTGGAATGCTCTACCATTATCTATTAGAACAACCCAGAATCCTGCCTTTCTCAAATCTACTTTACGTGAATACCTATCTTCTATCTGAAATTGTACCTGCACCCAGCCTCCTTAGAATATTATTACAAGAGATGCTTTCCTATCTACTATTATATTATGTGCACTGAAATTTCTCACTGCTCTAATTTCCATAAAAACTCATGTATGATACTTATTCACTTGTTGCAACTTGAAAATTCATGTATGATACTCATTTACATGTTGCTACCTGTGCGCTAATTTTGTCAACTGTTTAACTATTCTTTGTACATACTTCTGACTGAAAATCCTCAATGCTTGTATTTACCTTCGCATGTATTGTGGAGATTTTCTACCCGGGCCTGCACTGAAAATGGGCTCTGAACGTCCAAGTGAACTTTCCCAGTAAGCAAACTCCAAATAAATAAACAAATAAATAAAGTCATAATGGAGAACTGTAAAAAGGGGAAAAATCTAAGTATGGCATGGACAGACTACGAAAAAAGCATTTGACAAAATCCCACATTCATGGATAAGAGCGCTTAAAAATGTATAAGATATACCAGACACTGACTGATTACATTACAGCAACCATGAAACAGTGGCAAACCACTCTGCAGTTAAGTCACAATAAAGGACAAATTATTATTCCAGGTATAAAAATTTCAAAGGATGATATTCCAGGGTGACTCTCTGTCACCATTGCTCTTTGGTCTTGCCCTTAATCCATTAAGCTGTCTACTTAACAGATTAAGGCATGGCTACAATTTGGCTCCCAGAAAACAACAAAGTGTAAAGATTTCTCATCTTTTTTGTGGATGATTTAAAAATCAGATGAGAGACTGAAAGTACAACTACAAGTGGTCAAAACTTTTTCAGATGATATAAGAATGTCATTTGGTCTTGATAAATGTGCATAAGCAACCTTTAAAACAGGAAAGCTGCAGCACCAAGAAAACATCAGTCTGGGACAGAAATACGATATAAAAGAAGTTAAACAAGAGGAAGTGTATAAATATTTGGGAATTGATGAAGAATCAACAATAAAACATGATCAAATGCAATTAAAACTTTGTAAGGAATATTGTAGAAGACTAAAATTAATACTGAAAACAGCATTGACATCTAGGAATAAAGTCCAAGCTATAAATCAATTTGTTCTTCCTGCCCTAACTTACAGTTTTGAAGTGAGTGACTGATCCCAAAAGGTGTTGTATTGGTTGAACATGAAAACAAGAAGGATGCTGCTGCTCATCAAATGATTTATAAAAATCAGTGTATACCAAGAATATATATTCCCTGTTCTGAAGGAGGTATGGGCCTTCTCTAAATTGATTACATGGATAGATCTGCAGTTGTGGGACTGCATACATATCTGCTGACCTCACAAGACCCAAATGTAGTGAAAGTTTTGAAACATGAGGAAAATAGGTCTAAGATGACTTCCCTGCTTAGTTCAGCAGAAGCATATCAGTGTCAAGAGGGAATGGAGATCAAACCAGAAGTAGTTAATAAGGTAGTAACTGAATGTGCCAAAAACAAAATAAAGAATATAAGCCGAAGGATTAGATGAGAAGGCAGGAAATGTGGAACATGCATAAGTACAGTTTCAAGTATAGAAACCTCTTGGAACAACCTCATGTTGATCAGGATCGAACACAGGAATGGTTAAGGAGAGGTTAATTTAAACCAAAAGACGAAAGGTTAATATTTGCAACCCAACAGTGGATTACATACACATTGGTTTACAAAGTCCATTGAACATGTGGGAGAAACAGACAAATGTAGGTTTTGTAAAACAGAATTGGAAACAGTCGCACATATTGTTGCCGGTTGTGATATACTAATGGGAGAAAGACTGTATACTGAAAGGGATAATAATGTGGCAAGAATGTTGCATTGGGGATTGTGCAAACATTATAATACTGAAGTAGCTGAAAAACACTGGATACATGAGCCACAACTCTGTACCCATGAAGTACCACAAAGGCAGCAATCTACTTAACACCGAATGCGTGATAAGAGACCTTGGGACCCAGGTGGACAGTAGTCTCTCCTTTGATAGTCACATCGCCACAGTAGTCAGGAAGTCATTCTACATGGCACACCTCACCATAAAAGGGTTCTCATCCAGGAAAAAAGAGGTCATTGTTCCCCTCTACTCGACACTCATTAGACCCATTATAGAGTACAATGCCCCTTTTGGAATATACCTCACAAGACATCTGCAACAGCTGGAAAGGCCACAGAAGTACCTCACAAAGAGGATTACTGGCCTCAAACAAATGCCCTACACTGACCGCCTAAAAAAACTCCAGCTTTACTCCATAGCATATCGCCTACTCTGAGGTGATCTCTGCCTAACATATAACGCTATGTCAAATCCAGAGCTGTTGGACATGCTACACCGAAAGAAATCCCAATCCCTCTGAGCTACACACTGTAGGGACCTAAACCTTGTCACCACAATAAACAGGACATGCTGGAGGGATAGATTCCTGTCCCAGAGACTTCCTATACTCTGGAACAAGCTACCCATCTATGTCAAGCAAAGTTCTTCATTAGCACTCTTTAAGAAAAATCTTGATGAGTGGATGGGAAATAGGAAATACACCTGGGGATCACTTCTGTGTCTCTGCTCGACAGTGGCACAGGAAAATAACTTTCCTGAGTGGTGTAAGCCATGGAACCTTGCTGGCTAGGCTTACATAGGCCCTTGGGCCAATAGCCTAGTACCTACCTATGAACCTATGAACAAAGCATTATAGAGAATGATGAAGTCTACATCACATGGGATCACCCATTATCAACAGTTCAAAAAATGGATGCGAGAAAACCAGATATAGTAGTCCATGAAAAGAAGAAAAAAGTAGTACTGATCATTGAAATTGCTACACCTAGTGACGTCAGTGTCTTACATACACAGAGATACAAAGTAATAAATTACCAGGATTTGCAGGCAGAAATGAGGGTAATGTGGAAGAAGGACACCCAGACAGATCCAACAGCAGTACGTGCAACAGGTCCTATAAAAAATAATTCACAGTCGCACTTAGATATGTTACCAATACATGTAACTCCATATGAATTGCAGTAGGAGTCATTACTGGACACATTGTGAGTGCAATACAATACCCCACTCGGGCATTATAGATAAGCTCACCAGATTAAATATAAACCCCTATGTCATTAGATGGGTTGCAAACTGGCTCAAAGACAGAACCCACATGGTTAGAATTGCTGGAGCCATGTCAGACTCCAAACCAGTTACAAGTGGCATCCCACAAGGCTCAGTCCTGGGACCTCTCTTGTTCGGTATATATTTCTCGGAGGTACAGGCCAACATGGAAGGACTGTGGCTGACCAAGTTTGCAGATGACTGCAAACTGGGCGCCATAATCGACACTCCAGCCGACACAAGCATCCTCCAAAAGGGCCTCATAGAAACAGACAACTGGTGCCAGAGCCATGGCCTCAAGCTAAATGCCAAAAAGTGTATAGTTATCCCCTTTGGTAAAAACAAAGTGCCCACAAATTACCACATAGGTGGTAATCCATTAAGTACAGAAGAAGTAATTAGGGACCTGGGGACCCAAGTTGATAGCAACCTCTCATTTGACAACCACGTGGCCAAAGTGGTTAGAAAAACATTTTATATAGCCCACCTAATCATGAAGGGATTCACATCTAGATCAGGGGAGGTCAGTGTGCCTCTTTACTCATCCCTCATCAGGCCCATAATTGAGTACAATGCCCCTTTTGGGATGTACCTTACCAGACACCTGCAGCAACTGGAAAGACCCCAAAAGTACCTCACCAAGAGGATCAAAGGGCTCAAACAGATGCCATATGCTGCCCAGTTAAAGAAACTCCAGCTCTACTCAGTGGCATACCGCCTGCTCAGAGGCGATCTGTGCCTGACGTATAAAGCCATGTCCAACCCGGAATTAATGGACATGCTGCACCTCAGAAAAACCAAATCCCATCGAGCTACGTGCTCGAGAGTCTTAAACTTCAGCACTAAAATAAATAGGACATGCTGCAGGGACAGATTCATAACCCAGAGGCTCCCTTCACTCTGGAATAAAATCCCAGTCCAGGTTAGGCAGAGTCCCTCATTGACTCTCTTCAAGAGGAATCTTGATGAGTGGATGGGAGATCGAAGGTTTTCCCCGGGTACCACTTCTGTGTCACTGTTAGACAGAGGCACAGTATACTAACCTCGAAAAAGGGCATAGCAAAATTATTTTAAAATAGGTGGTGAAAGCCAAACACACTCTGGCTAGGCTTATAAATGCCCTAGGGCAGATAGCCTAGTATGAACCTATGAACCTATGAACCTATGCTGTGAAGAGCACTTCTGGCTAACATCAAAGATTGAAACAATACTAATTTCATGAACTTTAATCATACTTTGAGTTAGGAATGGGGTCCATTCACATCATGGTATTAGACACCAAAATGACTTAGAGATATTAAAAAAAGGTAGCATCAAAGGAAATAGCGCTACTACCAGGAGAGAGTAGAGTGTAGATCAGAGCAGTCACTATCGTAGTTAAATATTATACTCCCCAAAAAGGATGAGGTTAGAGCATGCTGACTCAAACACAGCCTCTAACTGCTAAGTACTGTGTTTCACATTAAGGAATCTAATTCTTCTGAACAGCAAAATGCTACCATCAGTAAACCCTGTGGTATTCAACTTGGTCTTCACAAAAATGGATAGCTTACCCTAAACCAGCCAAGTATTCTAACTCTATACCAGTTACTCGAGGAGATGGCAGTATGAGGGGACAGGACAATGTGTATCAATCGACTGTTGACAATATTAATAACGAGGTCGAGCTTCATGATGACATAGGATATGACGGACCTTCAAACAATAACGATGTCAGGAGAAGCGAGAGGTTGGCTAACCAAGGTAATGAACAAAACAGTAACAATGATAATAAGGGCATTCGAGGTGGGAACAACAAGGGATTACCCCAGGTACAAAATTTTCCAACAGGAGCCTCCAAACAACGGTCCATGAACAACAAGAGGAAGGGAGCCAGGAGGAAGAGGTGGTGAAACAAAAGGAACAGGTTGACCAGGGCCTAAAGGACAATTTTGACTGTAAGGTCCTGCTAAATAGAAGTGGTGATTTCAAGGTCTTTAATTAACTGACTATGATATTAGTATGGACACTATTGAACTATTGTCCAAGGGTAACACTTTTGTTCCATCTTCCCACTTTGACTTGGCACATACTTTAGTCGACCTAAAGTTATTCACTAGAAAGCTCAACCTGGCACTGTTACTGGGCAACAACCTAAGTCAGAGGTCTGAACTTTATGTGTCTAGCGTCTTTAACCCCCCATTGCACCCCACACTAATGTTATTCGAAAAAGTGACTGAATTAGATATGAGGAATTTAAAAAAACAAACAAGTAAATCTAAGCGAAGAGATCAGAACATCACTAAAAATGAAAGGGAGGACCTTTCCCTTCTTAGGAATGCTCAGGTGCGTATAATGAAACCAGATAAAGGGGGAGGTATCACAATAATGGCCAATGAGGACTATAATACCAGGATGAACCTCATTTTAGATGGTGAAGGTTACTCAAAGGTAACTATCAATGAAATGAATGGGGCCCACCAGAGGGTCAAGGCCTTTATAGAAGAACTATATGTGGAAATTAGGATTGATAGGGAAACCTATATATACATGCAACAGCAGACACCTAGAACCCTGGTGTTATTTGGGATCCCTAAAATCCACAAGGATATCAACAACCCCCCTATGTGACCACTAGTGGATGGGAGGAAAAGCATCACTTACACGTGCTGTAAGGTCTTAGATAGTATCCTACAAGGTTATGTTAAAAAAGAAAAACAAATAACCAAAGACTCATGGTCTTTCCTAGAGGCAATCAACTTGGTTGATTTCCATCCCGAGGGATTATTGGTTACAACTGATGTCAAAGAGTTGTACTCGTCAATACCTCATGACATAGCAATGGACTGGGTTGGTGCCATGCTGAAGTTGTTGATGGCACCCAGTGAGGAAATCCAACTGGTTTGTGAGCTGATAGATACAGTTCTTTCTTACAATTTCTTAATGTTTAATGAAGGACTGTACCATCAAAGAATTGGGGTGGCCATGGGTTCACCTAGTGGTGGAAGTATCGCAAACCTTGTTATGGCGTACTGGGAGAGAAATAATATTTTAACAGTGGAAGCTATTAATTCAAAAATAATTTTCTACACTAGATTCCTTGATGATATATTTATGATATATCAAGGAACAGAATTAGAAATTAACAACTTGATGTCAACTCTCAATACGTCCACTGAGTTCCTCATTTACTTTCAAATATAACAAAGACAGGATTGACTATTTGGGCATCGACCTAAGTAAAGATTATGATAACAACGAGTGGGTATCCAAAATACATCGCAAGGAAACCTACTCTAATTCAATGCTGCATTATTCTAGTTGCCACCCTAGACACCAAAAGAAATCGGTAGTTAAGGGGCAACTCGTTAGAGCAGCACGTATGACTAGCAAAGAAAAAGACTTTTTGGAAGAATGCCAGACCTTGACCCAATTTTTTCTTAAGCGAGGGTACCCGCCTGCATTTCTAAGCGAAATCACGGAGGAGGTTAAGCGTAAAAGAAGTTCAAATGTATATGTTCCATTGTTAAATTATCACTACACTAGTAGGTCTGGAACTTCTTTGGTTAGACCTGTAGCTTCTGATAACCTTGACTTCTCTTGTGGATTTAGTTGTACATTCAACCTGGATTCGCTTTGAATTAACAACATAATATTGAAAAATTGGGAGTTTTTGATTAACGACAATGACTTCCAAAATATTGTACCTAGCAGGCCTAAAATAGTTTATAAACGGGGACCTAACTTAAAAGAGTTACTAGAAGGTACTAGGCAACCATATATGACCAAACTAGGCATGTCCAAGTGTCAAATGTGTAAGTATTGCAAATACATCGATGAAGGGTCTAACTTTGTAATAGGGGACCAAAAGTTTAGATCCAATTCCAAGTTTGACTGTAACAGTAAGCTGGTAGTATATCTGGCTAAGTGCACTTGTTGTCCAGCTTTCTATATCGGGAAGACCGATAGAAAGCTTAGGGAAAGGATATATGAACATCTGTACAGTATCAAGAGTAACAAAATGACCAATGCCTTGGCCAGGCACTCATTTGATAACATCGGCCACCAGTTCAAATTCAGGGTAATAGATCAACAGACTAGAGACATTAGAGGGGGGTTTGACTCACTTAAATTAGAAAGGAAAGAACTGCTCTGGCAGTTACGGACTAACGCTAACCAGAAACCGGGTATAAACAAAATGACATCTATTGCATGTATCCTTAAATTAAAGAACCTGGAAAGGTGAATGAACTTCAACTGTCAGTATTGGTGTTTTGATACCACTACTAATTTTTACATTGGCCATGTAAACTGTCACATACAGCAGTAGTGAGGGATTCATTTTTGGGAACTAAAATTAGGGCAATTTGTACATGACTATTGTAAACGAGAGAGTCTCCCTCCCTCGATTTCTTAGCTATGGGCATCGACACCAGTCAGTCTATGTTGCTTTAATATTTTACATTGCTGGTTCCTTGAACAAAATTAACACTAGTGGATTTTAAAGTACATGTGGTAGGCCACATTTTGAAATACAGTTTTTGAGGTTGTTTCTTATATGTGCACCTTGCCCGTCTTGGATTTTTGCTGGGACTGATCATTTCAACTTATTTTGTAGTCTCTACTTTAACCCATTGATGGCCCACCTTTTTACATATAATATTTTTATATATAATATTATTATTATTTTTAACTCAATATAGCTTAGTAACATCTACCACCATAGTTCTAAAGTAACGAATTCCACTAAATTTTATGAGTTGGGATTTTAGTTTTTAACGTGATGTTATGTTCCATTTGGTTTAGTTGGTGGACTGTTTGTTGATAACAGTCCTTATTATCTGTGCAATTAATGAAGCACAATGGTTCTACCTGGGTGGTTCGTAGTTACCCTGCATCTGTTCTGGATATTTAATGGGCGTTGAGATTCAAGGAACTACTTTACCACGGCAATAAAATTACTAACAGGTGGAACCATTTAGTCTACCAACTGCCTTGTTTTGGATTGCATGTGACAGTATTTAACTGTTGTGTTTTTTTGTATGCACTGTTTTTAAGCTTCTGAAGAAGTCGGGTATTTTTACCTGACGAAAAGTGTACAGTAATTAACCGCACTTCAAGCCAAATAAACTCAGTCTACTAGCGAAGAAGGGACCTGGTCCTGTTTTCTATTTACTGGTCGGTGCTTTTAATACATTTCTTGGAAGCAGTGCTAGACTTCCTACCGATGTGGAAAAGGCATCCATGCTCTACTCTTTAGGTATGTTGGAGGAAAACAGTATCAGAGAAGGAAAGATGCTTTCCCAATCTTTAAAGAGGCCCACATCTGGGGACTGCAGTAGACAAAGAAATACTTTTCATCAACCAGAGAAATGTTAACGTCCAAAGACAAATTTGGTTGCTGACTCAAGGCCTCACTAAGGCAATTCTCCTCTGTATGAAATGTGAGCTACCACAATGGACATGCAGAATGCCAGGATCTGCATTCAGATCATAAGAGCTTAAAGGTTTCTCTGCTCAGACAGAAAGATTTCATCCAGTCCACCTTACTATATTATGGCTAGATTGTACAATCTTTATTTATTTATTAGAGCACTTCAGCCTGGGAGAAAATATAAAAAAAAATAATTCAGACTGACAATTACAAACATATTCAAAATGTGATATTTGGAAAAAAAAACAGACGTTTAAGATATACAAAAATATGCATACAATTATATATAGTAGAATCATTTAGATGCAGCATATCTATCTATACCTATATATATATATATATATATATATATATATATATATATATATATATATATATATATACATACACACATATAATGTAGTTATAGAGACTTTTAAACGAGCCATGAACGAAAGGGTTAAAGTTGAGAGCTCAAGGATGGAAGCATGTAGGCAATAAATTGCATGGTCTAATTAGGTTATGTCAGTAGAGACATGTCAATGGCATTTAGACATCTCCTAGAGGTGTGTTTATTTAAGACAGGATGAGCTATATTCCAAAAATGTAGGGCCTGTTAGAGAGATGCAGTGATTTTGTGCTTTGAAGTTTAGTTTTAGGTGCCTGCAATGTAAATCTTGAATTGTCTAGATTGATATGTTTGTACGATGGGGATTCTTTTACCAATTTCAAAAGGGGTTCTTGATGCAGGTAGGACTATAAAGACTGGAATATAAAGGGTCACCAAGGTAAGAATGGTAAATAGGTAATTCCCATAACACCAGATCTTCTAGGGGATGTTCAGTCAGCAGCACATTTTTTCAGCTTTTCTCCAACCACCTAAAGCCACTACAAGTCAATTTTTCAGATTAGACATATTTTTGCCTTCTTCGACTCTGAAATATTGTCACTGACAATGTTGAAGAACATGCATAAACAGGCAGGGTGGAGCCTGGAATCAATATTTCTTTTCTTCCAAAACAACAGCAGAATTAGAGCCCAATGAAGGCAGACTTTTATACCTCATTTTTGCTGCTATAGTATTCTTAACCACTTACCAGATTCCAGAGATGCCCTCTGCTCATGCCACTGTGAATGACTTGCCTCACTGACTCCTGTAAAGGGGGAACCCAAAAGCAGATACCTCCATCCTAATGTTGGCCTAATGAGGACGGGTTAGTGCTAGGTACAGTATCACCCTTGGTGCCTTGCAGTGATATTTTGATGCTGATCTGTTTCTACAGCCTGAAGTGCCTGGTACCAAACTGCAGCCTGGCAGACAATAACAATTCACAGTTTTGAGTTGGGAAGACACTTTTTGCATTATCCAGCTGGTATGTCAGGAATGGATATGATAGTGTTGAACTAAATCCCCAAATATCTGAAGTGAGAGACTTGTTGAATTTGAAAGTCCAAAGGTAACAAACAGCTTTTCTTAGCTATTGCTGATACCATACAGTGATGTAACTAGATGGGTGCTAATGGAATGGAATGGATAGTCTTCCTGCTCCAAAGGCTAAATGATTCTCTGATATGATCTTATGGCCAGCCATAAGTAGTGATGCAAATCCTGTTATTGGCCTGATGGAAAATAATGGACCACATATCAGTCTGCAGGAAGGCAGCTTAAGAGAAACAGCAGTGAATTTTCACTGCAACTGCTGATACTAGGGTTTATTGAGAGCTGCTTAATGTGCCTGGCATGGAGCCAAGGCCTGCTCTGACCTCAGTATTTGGAAGACTGTTTAAATATTTCATATATTGTTTTGGACTGTGAAAAAAATTTTTTTTTATCACTTTGAGAAACTGAAAAACAAAACAAATCTCCTAACCTTTCTTCTTTACAACAGGTTTGATGTACTTAAGCTGTTTGCTAAACAGGTTTGTACTAAAGAAGGGGTTATTCTGCAGCTCCTCATGAACTTTTCCAGAAAACTCCAAGAGATGCTGACATAAATGTCATCTGAGCACCACCTTGTATGTCTAACGTCTGGTATGAGTATCAACTATGATCAGATTTAAAATTTACAGCTTAATGACTACAGCTGTTCCTCTAAACAGTTACCAATTAATGTAGCAATTCATATTCTGTTCCAGAATCCAGGAAAGCAGATGAATTCTCAATGTACTGTCTATTTAGTACTCCATTTCTTGGCAGGCTACAAAAAAGCTTCATCGTAATAGTCATGAGTTTTATTCCCTTAGTCTTCATTTGCAAACTATGTGATTTTGACGAAGTAATTTAAATAGACAAAGCCCATTGGTTCTACCTGGTTACCAAAAGAATAAAAATGCACAACATAATTGGTGACACACAGTTCAAGTAATGAATCAGCAAAATATTTTTCCATCATATATTTGGGTGTTTACAGTCCTTGTCCAGGACTGCATGCTCCAATGAAGCAGGGTACACCAGCATCTGTTGCATTTTCTTAACTCATTCCCTCAGATGGAGCTCTGGAAGTTTGCATTGTAAATTTTTTGATAAAATCTAATTATAGGTTCATAGGCTCATCAGGGGTTACTAGGCTAATGGTCATAGGGTCTTTACAAACCTAGCCATGTAAAAACCAGAATACCTTTATTGACCATAGTTAGATGGTCGTTGTTAGCAGAGCGATTTAGTGATCAGCACCAACTACTCCTGTCCATGAGGGACATAGGTGCCACCCTAGGGTGAATTTACAGTCACCCATCCAGTTGTCAAGGTTGCGCTTGAATAGGGTCATTAAGGAGCTCTGCTTCACATGCAGTGGGAGCTTATTCCAGAGGAGCGTCAATCGCTGGGAGATATATCTGTCTCTCCAGCATGTCTTGTTAATGTTACAGGCTAGGTTGAGATCCCTGGAGTGAGTTATTGTCCCATTTGATTGGCGGATGTGGAGCATTTCAATTAGGGCAGGGCCTGAGACTGCTCTAGCTCTCAACCTTCCATCTCACAGTGTGGAACAAATGGGCAAAATGTGAAACACTTACTAACAACTTCAACTAGAATGCACATAGGATGATTAACATGTTGCTTTATACTTATTAAGCATTCTTTTGATGAATTAATATGATTCAGTATTATTTCCTGTGACTATCATTGAAAAATATTCTTATCACTGTATGTGTAACAGACCCTTTCAATTTGGAACAATGAGGGACATGGACATTTTAGGACTCAAAATGAGGAATGTATCTTGTAATGAGGTACACTTGAGAGACATGTCTATAGCCAGGCATGGGTCACTTCTCAGTAGCATGTATGACAGAGTACAGTAACAGGGCTTTCAGTCTTTCCATGTATGTCATGTTTTGGAGGCCCTGGATTCTCTTGGTTAGAAACCTCTGTGGTCTGTTCAGTTGCTGCAGGTGTTTGGTGATGTACATACAAAAGTGAGCACTGTACTCAATTAGTGGTCTGATAAGGGTCAAGTATAGTGGAGCTATAACCTCCCTGGTCTTGGATGCGATGCCCTTATTTATGAGATGAGCAATGTAGAATGCTTTTCTTACCGCTATGGACACATGGTGATCGAAGTTTAAAATACTATCAACCTGTGTTTCCAAGTCTCGTATCACTGAGTTTGAGCTTAGAGAGGTGCTGTCTATATCATAATTTGCAGGGGCTACTTCTTTGCCAAAGGGGATAATGAGGCATTTTTTTGCATTAAGATTTAGTCTGTGAGTTTGGCATCAATCATTTGTCTGTGTCAACCCTTTCTGTAATATGCTAACATCGTTGGGCGAGTCTATGATTGTGCCTAGTTTACAGTCGTCTGCAATCTTGGTAAGCAACAGCCATCTGCCGTCTCCTGGACTTCAGAGAAATAGATTCCAAACAGTAGAGGGCCCAGCACAGATTCTTGTGGTACCCCACTGGTAACTGGTCTACTGGTGGAGGTGGACTCCCTAACTTTGACACTGTGTGTTTTGTGCACCAGTTGGCTACCTATTTAGTAATGTATGGGTTAATCCCCAGAAGTGAGAATTTCTCCTTGATACCTGAATGGCGGATTGGGTCAAAAGCCTTGGCTAAATCAAGATAGACAGCATGTACTGCTTTGCCCTCACCCAGGGTTTTGGTGACATTCTCAAAAAAGTCCACTAGGTTTAATAAGCAAGCTCTACCCTTGATGAAATCAAACTGGTTGAGGTCAAGAGTTTGAAGGTTGCCTGTGTTCTTTTGGATAAGGTCCATGATGATTCTTTCCATAGCCTTGCAGATAAGGCTAGTTAGGCTTATGGGTCAATAGTTTCCAGGGGCAGTTGATGGCACCCCTTTGTGCAAGGAAATTGCTATTGCTGTTCTCCACTCTGCCAGAACACAGTCAATTATCAGGCTATGTTAAAGAGAGTGCTGAGTGGATTGACTAGGTCTTGTTTTAGATTGTTTAGTAAGCAGCCTGGGATGTTATCCAGTTTCACAGAGACCATGTTTTTACCTTGGAAAGTGCTTGTATGACCTGTTCTTTGGAGATACTAGGTAGAGAACTGGTGTCAGGTATGCTTTAGGGTGTGTCTGGTGGGGACAGGAGGGTGAAATTATTGCCATATTTGTTGGCTAGCAGGTTGGCAATTTCCTCAGGTTCAGTGTGAGTGGTACTGTCCACTACAAGTTTGGCACACAGTTGGGCATTCATTTTTAGGTTTCAGACTTAGCTAAAGAATGCCTTATGATTACCTTTAGCTATGGATGCTAATTTAGACTCATAGCTAGCATTAGAGGACTTAACAAGATATCTGATTTCCTTGGTCAAGTTGTAGAGGGTATTTTAATCTGTTGAGTAAGTTCCCTCCTGTTCTTAGATATAATTTTCTTTATTTTGTTGTATAACTGATTTATATTTACAGTCCACCAGGGTGACTTGTTTTTTTTCGGGAAGACCTGGTTTTGTTCCTGTTAGGTACAGCCGAGTCAATGCATTTGTTTAAGTGGCTTTACAGGGCATTTGTGTATTCCTCTGCATAGGAGTCATAGTTTGCTATTTTAACAGGGGCTTTGAAACTTTTTATACCATTGCTCAGTAGGCAATACTTCACTATGGAGAAATGTTTCAGTTTTTTATTACTCCTATGGGGGTGTCAGGTTTGAGCTTTGCTTCAAATGAGACAGATTTACGGTCTGACCTTACTAGGGAGGGCAACACATGGGGGGTAGTGCACTGACCCCCCCCAATGTTGGTGTGCACTAGGTCCATGACATTTGAGCCCCTTGTGGGGGTGTGTACTAACTGTTCCAGGGCATCTGAATTAACTAAGTTCAACAACCTCATAGCAATCATGTTTGTGCTCATGTAAGTCACCCAGTTGATGGAAGGACAGTTGAAATCTCCCACAACCAAGGTGTTTGGCTGTATAGTGCATGACTGTAACAAGTCAGAGTGGCAGTGTGCTTCTCCTGGATCATGGTGGGGGACCTGTAGCTAGCAATGATGTGGAAGGGTATTTTACCTGTAGTTAATTGGAGCTGGAGTAGCTCAAGAGAGTCATCCTGTTTCACCAGTCTCAAGGAGTATTTGAATTTAATGAAAATGGAAACACATCTATCTTTGGTTCTTTCATACTCATTCTGGGGTCTGAACATGTGAAAGGCATTGTAGCCTTGTACAGCCAGGGTGTTCTCAGCGGTTTTGAACCAGATCTTAGTGACTGTACAAATGTCAGCATCTTCCAAGGTGAAGAGTGCTTCCAGGGAGTGCAGTTTACTGTTTAAGCTCTCAGCATTAAGCAGCATGACCTTGAGTTTAGTGAATTTCTTTACATTGGAAGTTTTGTTGTTTAAACATTGCCTAAAAAAAGGCACTATGGGGAGACAAGCATCTTTGCCAGTATCCGAAAGCCTTGAGGAGCTAGGTGAAGGCTATCTCTGGCAAAGCAGCATGGACTGTCTTCCTAGGCAGACAGATACTGGATCCCACTGGAGTGATACCCGAAGCTAAGCTGGGGCACATAACCCGAGAGTTCAGATATGTCTCTCTTCGGCTTCACTTCATAATCTCAAAATGCTGAAATACCGAATTTCAGCATTCTGAGATCATGAAGCCGAAAATTCAAAATGCCAAAAGTGTATAAGAGTGAATTCAAATATCTCAAATTCGCGCTAATGCATTTCCGGTACATTTCGTGTAGTGTTATGGTGCCTGAAATTGCAGGTGAGTGAGTGTTTGTGTGTGTTTTTGTATGTTGGATGTGTGGGTAAGGGTATGGAGATGTAAGTATGAGTGTGAATGTTTGATTTGTTGGTGTATGTGTGATGTATATTTGTGTGCGAGCAAGTGGAGAATGCCGTGGTGTGATTTTTTTTTTTTTTTATGTTATGTGCAATCTCGGACTTGGTGTATACAAGTAGGGGGGGTGGCACAGCCCCCCACATGAGGGGTGCAGGGGGGCTTGCCCCTCTGCTTATATGTAGTGTAGGGTTGTTTGGTTTGTGTGCTGTAGGTGTAATGGTGTGTGTGTTATGTGGTGTATGGTGTATGAATGTTTGTGATTGTGGGATTCGTGATTGTGGGATTCGGTATTGTGAATGGTTCGGCTTCATGGTCTCGGAATGCTGAAATTCATTATTTCAGCATTTTGAGATTATGAAGTGAAACCCTCTCTTTATATAGTCCAAAGAGGTACATCTCAAGCCATTCTCATCAACATGTACTATGATGGAGTCATAACAGCAATTGTTGCTGAGTGACTTGAGTGCATGCATCATTTGATGGATCCTGGCACCTGACAGGCAGCTGACCATGACCTTCTCCTTGTTCATCCTGGTGAAGGGAACATCTGTGTGTCTCATTACTGAGTCGCCTAGGACCAGAACCATACCTCTCAACCTCAACACAAAAAATCTGGACAAACCCAAAAAATGTAGGGGGGACAAATCCCCCAAAATAAGGACAAATTTTAAATACTGTTCTCATAAACTTAGAAAGTTGCTAGAATAAAAGGTACTATGCTAGCATGCATTTTCCAAAGGTTATGAAGTCTGAAACTCAAATGCCTGTCATTATTTAGTGAATTAAATCCTCACTGATCTGCCACAAAAAATCCAGAAAAACGCAAATTTTATAAGGAAAATACCAAAAATATGAGGCAAAAATCTGGACATTCTGCAAAAATCTGGACAGTTGAGTGGTATGACCAGAACATTTGTTTTTGAGGTGTTTTGCCTTAGGGGCTTAATTGTTGAGACACTGATATGTGTGTTATATGTAGTGGTGGATTCTGTTCGTGTACCAGTATGTGCATGTTGTCTGTGCTTGGGAGGTCTCTGGTATTTTGGGAGGCTTATAGTGAATACCTCTGTGTATGTGGGTTTATGTGTCTTGACCTTATCTTGTGTGAGAGGGGAGTTGTGTGTGATGACAACCTGTTGTATGCCTTGTTTATTGTTATGTGACAGGACTAACTCTAATTCCATCGTACAGTTACATCTCTCACATACTGTATTTGCTTGTTTTAGGAGCAAGTGGTTGTCAGTATACATGAGGCAATTACTATAATGCCTGACAATACCCATGTCAATCAGGATGGCTGGAGAAATGTTGGGAAACTGTTTATCCATTATGGTAGGTGTATATTGTAGTAACTAGTGGGGGTGGAGTAGATGGACCAGGGTTTGTTTGTGAGTCTAACAAAGGTAGCTATTCTGTGGACGGCTAAGGGTTGAAGAGTGTGTCAACGCCTCAGAATGTACAGCTGAGTTGCTTGCAGGATAGCAATGTGCAACTGTGTTGTGCACAGATAGGCTGTGGTGCTAAGGAGGGTTCTTAAGCAGATATAAAGGGAAAATTTGTGTTTCTAAGCATTTGTGTCTATACACGGCAGCACTAAACCTCATTGCATAGTGTGCAGCTATGTGCGAATGCTTAAATACAAGCGGAGCTAAACAGTTTTAACACAAACTAACCAATAGGAAAGCTCACAACAGAGCCTTTTTCCAGGTAATCCCCAACTTATATGGGTCCTGGGCTACACACTTCTGCCACAAGGGTGCAGGAGGACCTTCTTAATGTTGGATGGCTAGTTTTAGTGCTCAAATAATACCAAACAGCCTAGATTCAACAAATCTGAATCTAGCCTATGCTATGAAATACAGAAGTACTAGAAATTGAAAGTGCAGAAAAAACAGTCACAGCAGTAAAAACAGCAAAAATGAAGCAGCAATTAATCAAAATACAGTTCAAAAAAGTGCAAAGCAAGCTTAAATATACTTATTTTTGTTGAATACAGTAGATGCCTTGGATTTAGTTCAGATTCACTCCAGATCTCTGGCTAAGGTTGGCAAACTTGGAGCAGTACCATGGCCCCGACAAACTGAGGCTCACATTTCAAATGTACATATCACCATAGAACCATAGGGATTATTACATGAAGTCTAAATGGCAAACTCTTCAGCATAAACTATTTTTATAGGGGTAGTATCCTTTAGGTTCTAGGTCTTAAACTGGATTTTATAAACCACTGTAAACACAGTAACCATTACATTTGTAATATTTTGTAAACAACTTGCAATATCTCAGCAACAACTCAAAATTACACACATGATTTCAGCAGCATGCAAAATTCTGGGAACTTTCATATGAGGATAAACAGGTCTTGGCAAACAAGTAGCACAGACAGATATTTAGAAAAATATGAATTTTTTTGACAGTGTAAATAAATATTATATAAACAAAAACATTTTTTTTCTTTACCTGCACTAGACAGAGATCAAATATCAGTACATTTGTGTTTGCCATTCTGTAAGCTTTAAGAGGAAATATTTAAATACTTTGTATGTAGCATAGTTTTGGAATTATTAAAGCAAATATGAACAAGCAATATTTGATGCCTAGAGGTGTCAGTAGGATGTAACTGCAAAAACACCTGGAGGCATCACCCGACTGTAATTAAGTTGTCACCTGATGCAAGCCCATGAAAATGAACACATTAGGAGAGATATATTTTCTATGTACCCTATAACAAATGTGCTAAACTTTATTAGAAGAATTTCATCCAGATTTCTATGTGGATATAAGACAGTGGAAGTGTTGATAGTGGGACAAGATACTGGAAGGTATAAATACACCTCTATATTTAGGTGTTTCTTTTCAGCCACCAAATCATGGAAGCTCATTCATAAGTCCACTTTCAGAACACCTCTTCAAAGTATAGATCCTATGGATGATATACTATGCCCTGTTGAGAAGACCATAAAAACAAGAGGGATTTTGGGAAGGAATGAGATACAGGACAACATTCAGTAAGGTACCATGATGTGTATACTGAGATGTACACATTGTGATACTTTTCCCTGATTCAGCTACCGTCCTTACATGGTGCTTCACGGTCCTCTGTCATGAAGATGAGTAGCACCACAAAGGGCTAGCCCTGCAGTCATGCTGAATGCTAATGACACATTGGGGGGCATGCTAATTAGCTATATATCCTCTCCCAGAACTGCCTCCAGGAAGGCATCTACAGGACCAAGTGATTCAAGAAATCACTCAGTCATGTCAATCAACATTACCATCTCCACTACACTGTGGTACTGGTCACATTAAATCCCCTAAAACAAACATGATGGTGGTGGTGGGGACCACTAGACACCAGGGATTACTTTTAAAGTGACATAATGGTATGGACAGCAAAACAGGGACTGGGGTGGAAGGATGCAGTAGACACCAAAGAATAATCATTAATGTGCCATAATGGCACGGACAGTAATACAGGGATCTGGCTTAGGGGACCACTAGACACCAGAGATAAAGTGAAGTGCCCTAATGGCATTGACATTGTAATAGGGATCGGGGGGTGAGGGGAACCACTGTACTCCAGAGACAAAGTGAAGTGCTGTAATGGCACCAACATCATAACAGGGATTGGGGGGTGAGGGTGCAGGGTACCACCATACACAAGGGATAAAATGAAGAGTTGTAATAGCATCAACATCATAACGAGGATCGGTGGCAGGTGGAACCACCACAGACCAGGGATAAAGTGAAGTGACATAATGGGACTGACCTCATAACAGGTGATGGGTAGGGGGAACTTGGCAACAACCTAGGATATCATGCTTGCAGGAGCACTCTTTCTCCACTTCTTTCCTTACTTATTAGAGCAGTGTTTCTTTACTATAAAAAATAAAGAAATAAATAAAGCACCCCTGCATGGGAGGAAAAGTCCCCACAGCACAGTGAGTGCTCCAGGGAGCAGTGCTCCAGCTAACTTAACATTCAAGCCAAGTTACACTGCATACACTTTAAACACTGCAAGATCAAAGGGGGTGCAAATCTTGCAACATTCAAATGTAGATGCAAAGGTGCCTGAAGGAGTGCTTTTTTTTCTTTTAGTTGTACATTGACATACTAGGAACACAGGTTGATACATTATGCGGAATTCTGGTCAGGTATTAAGGGAATAGCACAATAATGGTGAGGAAAGCTTTATTACTAATTTTACAAAAATGCTGGCAGGTATCAACCAAATATTTTGGGCAGTATTTCAGACTTTTATTTTTTGATTGACAGTTGAAATTAGATGAGAGGAACGGCATGGTGAGATAAGCGTCATTATTGTTTTTGCAACAATGCTGTCAGTAATCACCCAGATATTTTAGTGATATTAATCTGGCCTCGTGAGTTGTTTGGAGCAACTTGAATTGAAATACTTTCATGTGTGGCAAATTGTTTGCATGGACTGTGGAGGTATACCTTTCAACCTCTTAGAAGGAAAGCTGGAAAAAGCCTAAAATAAAGCAGGACAAAGGTCAAACAAGGGGATAAATATAAAAATGTTGCTCTTACAAAATGAGAAATTTGCTAGAATAACAGGATTTGTGTTAGCATGCATTTTCTGAAGGATATGAAGTCTAAAATTCAAATGTATGCCATTATTTAGTGACTTCAATCCTCAGAGATTTACCAGAAAACCACATATTTTATGAGGAAAAGACCAAAAATATGATGCAAAAATCTGAACATTCTGCAACAATTTGGATTGTTAACAGGCATCTGTGGAGGTGAAATAATATTACTTAGCTGTCCAAAGTCGTGGCTAAAACTGATTGGTGGGTTTGGAGATGGCTGGATGAAAGCAACTGACTCTTTTAGTCATTTGCTCAGATTAAACAGTCAACTGTCTGGCTTACAGGACTAGTGTGCATTTATGAGAAATAAGATGGACTACTTAACTGGACACCTGGTATGCAGAGACAGTGTAGGTATAATTGCTGTGACTGTCTTCTTTGGAGGGAAATGACTAGCTGTCTGCTGCTGTTTGCTTATTATTTTGGTTTTGAAGAACTAATGTGATTAGGTAAAGCAACGTGCAATATTTTAGTGTATCACAACCATTTGGTGCAAAGGTGAAATATATGGTCATCTTCTTTTATCTTGATCTTACCTCTGAATTGTACATAGAAGTGCTATAACTGCCTGGTGGGGGCTGACTAGATGAAAGCAACTGACCCTGTTGTCACTTGGTCAGTTTAACAAATCATTCCTCAAAAAAATAAATAAATAAACAAGGCATAAATGCATCACAGAATACCAAGACCTTCAGTACTTCTGGGGACTGCTGGCTCCCACAAAACAAAGCTGTATAAGTGAATTTTGACATGGGTTTAGTAAATGTCTCTGCCATGAACTCCACCTAATCTAAAATCAGCCCTGCTCATAGGTATAAACAGAAGGTCTCTGTACTTGTCTGGGAGGTTTGCGACAATGTTATTATTTTTTTAACATTCATCCAAAAACCTCACAGGTCACAATATTTTGTGTTGGACTGCGGGACAGTGTGGTCATTATTTCTTTATCTTTCCTCACAATCTTCAGAGGGGTGCCCAGTGGATCACTATAGTTTGTACAGGAGCACTGCACTGTCTCTAGAAGTAATAATTTGGAAATATTACTGTAATCATTATTTTTTTTCATTCTCCTCACAAACATCATCCTTTTGGAAGCATGCTGCTTATGTAAGTCTCATGGCAAATATATTACTCTCTATTTGCTTTTTTCAGTTTTGTCCAAGTCTGACATCATAAGGGTGCAGAGAAGGTGGGTATATTTTGAGTAGTGGATGAGGAGCCATGCTGTATATAAATATGACAGCAGCAGCTGAAATATGTCTGTGAGCATGTATGACTTAATTTTAATTCTAATTTAACACCAGAGGGCGGTACACAGAAAGTGACTATTCCCAAATATGATATATGCATTCTCACAAGCATTTGTCTTCTCATTTTATTGTGACGTGTGTTTAGTCAGCTTTAAGCATTAAAACTTGGACACAACTTATTTCATTCTTGAAATAAAGTAGGACTGAATTTCATTCCTGTATGCATGATTTTTGTTCAGACCATCAGTGGATCAAAAGGATGGAAAAAACTCTAAAATTCACCTCAGAACATCTATAATCCCATGGCTTCTAGGAGCCTAGCATCCCAAGCTTACTCTAGTTATTACTGAAAAGGCCAGCTTAATACTGTCATCTCCACAGCAGTTATTATAGTGTCGTCTTTGGTTAGTTACGATGTACTGAAAGAATGCAGGAAGAAAACAAAACAGAACATTAAGACTGAATGTTTTTCTTTGAACATAGATTTTGTTCAGGGAATCATTGTATGAAAAGGTTGTTTAAAACAACCCTTAAATTGCACATCAGGGCATCTAGATTCCCCATGACAGGATGGCAGATAAGGTAGGGATAGGTACAAGGAATGTGGAGGTGTGTGTGTGTGTGTGTGTGTGTGTGTGTGTGTGTGTGTGTGTGTGTGTGTGTGTGTGTGTGTGTCTGCGTGTGTGTGCACGCGCACATTGTGTGTGTATGTGTGTGTGTATGCACGTATGTTTGTGTATGTTTGCTTGTGTCTGTGTACTTGTGTGTGTAAGAGAATGACTGGGGGAATGCCACTGCGTACACAAGCAACAGGTTGCTGATCTGCATGTCACAGTGGCAAGTGTAATTCAAAAAACACACAAATTACACCCTAACGAGGTCTTACCTCATTACAGCTAACATGTTTCCGATTCCTAAATGAGCACGTTGCGGGAGAAGGGCCTTTCTAGCACAAGCCATATGGATCATGCTACACACTTTAATGAATTCCTGAAACAACGATTCATGGTCGTAGCTTCTGTCTACATGTCAAACTCAAACAATCTGACTAAGTGCAATTCCTCTGGATCCACCTCATTATAAACCATCTGACAGAGACAGACAGATCCAATGAGTACCCAGTGGTGTCTTCAGACACCTCAGTGCTCCTTGACCCAGTAGGCTGCTAGTGCCATGTTGTTAACCCCTGAATATTGCTCCCTCCCTGAAAGGCCAGCAATGCCAGAAGGACACCACCCTGATGAGGTTCTAAATGGACAGCATACTGCTCTGTCCTTCTACTCTTAAAAATAAATTCTGCCAAAGTTAATATTATTTCTGCCTAAATGCTAGTTATATTAAACAGCTCCTGGGTCTGTAGCACTGTTAGGTGTCCCCAGAAATCTCTTAGGGATAAACCCTACTCTACTAAAAATTGGCAATAGTCTAGTGTATAGTGGCTCACAACAAAAGATAAAAATGGTGACTAAACATAAGAAACTAACAATCCCAACTTCAAATGTAATAAATACAACAGATTTATGCTAAAAGGAATAGGAAAACATCTTGGCATACTTAAATCACTATTTTACTTCCCCAGTTTACTTACATCGCCCTCGCAGGCTGTAAGAAGTGTTTGGATTGGTTTCTCCAATTAGCTGCCTAACCCCCACCCATTTCTACCCTAAGTAAGCAAGGTTACTTATCCCCCCTTTGAAACCGCCATCTTTAATCAACCCAGTGCTCCTGGACCCAGTAGGCTGCTTGTGGTGTGGTATGTATTGCATATACCTGCTTTACTGTGAAAAAACTGTTTTACTGCTAACAGAAGTTAATCTTGTTGCTGTAATACTTTGGATGGCTAAAATGATTGCATAACTGAGCTAGCCTGTTCTTGTTTTTGTTAACAAACAGCATTTTTAAACTAATAGCGCTAAATTCTCAAAGAAACTGATTGTAGCGTTATATGTATTACAGTCGCTGCTTTCAATGATAAAAATACAGAATACTGCTTACAGATGTTAATCTTCTTGCTGTAACACTCTGGATTGCTAATATGATCGCATAACTGATCTAGCCTGTTCTTGTTGTTTGCAAAATGGACAGCGTTTATTGACTAATAATGCTAAATTTGTTGAACTCTTAAAAGCATTTGAGTTTATGCGTTAACATTACTGTGTGAATTGCTGAAGTATTGGAGGTATATATTAAGAAATACAGATACTAGGATATTACTTGTAACCTGATAACCTAAAAGTTGTAAAATGCTTTAAATTGGCTGTCGCTAATATTTATTTCTCTGGTTAACTGCTGCAGTCCATTTAATAACTGCAATGCTACATTTAGTTTAAAGTTATACATTGCTATCACTAGAAATGTTAGTTTAAGTCTAATTTAGAAAGCCAAGGTACTAATTATAATATCCTTTACCAGGTGTTAACCCCTATATATTGCTCCCTGTATGAAAGGCTAGCAATGCCAGGAGGACACCACCCTGACAAGGTTCTAAACAGACAGCATACTGCTCTGTCCTTCTACTCTTAAAAAGAAATTCTGCCAAGGTTATTATTTCTTCCTAAACGCTAGTTATATTAAACAGCTCCTGGGTCTGTAGCACTGTTAGGTGTCCCCAGAAATCTCTTAGGAATACACCCTACTCTACTAAAATTTGGCAATAGCCTAGTGTATAGTGGCTCACAACAAAATATAAAAATGGTGGCTAAACATAAGAAACTGTAGCAATCCCAACTTCACATGTAATAAATACAATAGATTTATGCTAAAAGAAATAGGAAAACATCCTGGCATACTTAAATCAGTATTTTACTTCCCCAGTTTACTTACATTGCCCTTGCAGGCTGTAAGAAGTGTTTGGACTGGTTTAGCCCAGCTCCGGTCACCCTTGCTGCACTCGGGCTCACTCCGCACCTCACCCGTCCCCCATTCTCACCCACCCCCAGTAGTGTTAAATTTATAACAAGAAAACCACACCCCTTCCTATCAGAACCAATCAACATCACCTACCTTATTAATACCACTGCTCCATACCTCCCATTACTTTTTCTTTATCCTCCTAAGATATCCTACTGATACTACAATTAAGATATACAGTCAGTGCCATTTACAAAACAACCACCCAATACAATGTTACAATTTTCTATACTACCCCTTACACTTATTCCATATCTCCTCACCTTTTATGAAAATCAGAATTACCTAGAATTTCAGTACCCAAAATCCCAAACTACCACCCCAATAGTAACTAATGTGACAGGCCACCTAATAAATTGCCCTATATCCAGTTCCTTATCCTGTACATACTATCAACCCATTACTTCCAGATACATGAGCTCCAAATCCAGACACTATCAAAAGCTAATAAATAAATTTTTGAAGCTTATAATAAGCTTACACTATAACCTTACAATGGATGGGGACATCCACCCAAACCCTGGACCATCTACTCTTGATAAATCTATATCCTGTATTACTAGCCCAACCAAAACTCTATCAATAAATAGGCCCACCAACTCCCTCCTGGCCTGTCATCTAAACATTAGAAGTATAAATAACAAGGTGCATAACCTGCATGCTCTCTTAGCTGTTCACTCACTTGATGTACTATGTCTGACCGAAAACTGGCTAAAACCCTCAACTTTTGACAATGAAGTACTACCACCTGGATATAACATACTTAGGCTAGATCACACTACCAGAAAGGGGGGCAGGGTAGCTCTACTCTATAAATCCACACTAAATGTAACTATGGACCCCCTACAACCACCCCAAGTTAATAATGCAGAGATAATTTCTACCAAATTGCAAATGAATAAAAACAAATGTATAAATATTGTCTGCATGTACATTCCCCGGGGAATAATACAACTACCCTAGAAAATATACTTCACTGGTTATCTAGTACCTACCCTCAAAAAACCAGGGTACTTGGGGATTTTAACATAGACTGGAACGCCTGCTCCTCAGAATCTCCAACCACTCATGCAAACCTATATGGGTTTACACAGATTATATCCTCCCCCACCAGGATAGGGAAACCTTATCATAAAGAAAGTATACTAGACTGGATACTCATCAACAGTCTTCCCCAACAGTATATATCAGGTACCCTCCCTGATGACCTAAGTGACCACTTTCTTACCTATATAATCAAACACAAAGCCATTAACCCCCATCAGCCCACTATAAAAACAGTGAGAAACAATAAGAACTTTAACCCTACCAAATTCCAAGAAGAACTCATATCCCGCAATTGGTTATTCTTAAAATACTTGCTCCTGGATGAAGCTATCGCTCACTTTAATAACACATTCCTAGCTATCCTTCATTCTCATATTCCTGCTCGCTCCATTCGAACTAAAACAAAAGCTGCACTGTGGCTTTCTAAAGATACCAAATCTAAAATCACACTCAGAAACAAAGCATGGGCCATATGGCGTACCACAGAGGCCCCCCTAGATCAAAGCAGATATCGGCAACTAAGGAATGAGACTAAAAAATCCATTTTACTAGATAAAAAAACTACTACTGTCAACTACAGCAGAACAATCAAACTAACCCTCAAAAGTTTTGGGCAAGTATAAATAAACTGTTGCACCTGGACAAACCACCACTCCAACCCCTGCAGCCTCTATTGATAAACTACTGGAGCTTGTTGCAAACACCTTTAATAGTTTATTCACTGAGACTATTCAGTCCCTCCCTAGTCAGATACCTCCAAACCGTCCCAGCTCAAAGATCACCACTCCCAGTACTCAACTCTCCTTTACCTTTCATCCAGTTGCTACACTGCTCATTTGAGGTCTAATCAAAAGACTAAAACCAACTACCCTATCAGCTGATCTTCTCCCTGCTGAGTATCTGCAAAAAGCTGCAGATGCCATAGCATACCCCATCTCCATTCTAATCAATCGAACCATAGCAGAACCTTCCATCCCCTCCATCTGGAAAATATCACATGTCATACCAATCCATAAAGCAGGCTGCTCCACTGAACTGTCTAATTTCCGACCCATAGCTATACTGTCCCCACTGGCTAAAATTATGGAAAAATGTAAAAGCCGCGGTGGTGCAGTGGTAGCATTGTTGCCTGACAGCAAGAGGTTCTCCCGTTCAATTCTTGAGTGGCGCGCCTTCTGTGTGGAGTCTGCATGTACTCCCCATGGTCGAGTGGCGTTCGAAAGACATGCGTGAATGGGTGTGCCTTCGTTGAAGGTTGGGCATTGGGCTGGCACCTCAGCACCATAAAAATCTACTGCCAATCATTAGCGGACTGGAGTTCTGCTGTGGCAACCCCTAACCGGGAAAAGCCGAAAGAAGAACAAGTCAACTGCTGCATTATCTGATTCAGAACAATCTACTGGCCAACTCTAAGCATGTATTCAGGGCACATCATAGTACCACCACAACCATCCTTGCCTTCTCTAATGTCATAAACAATAACCGTAATAATAACAAATTATCCTCTGGCCTCTTTTTGGAACTCTCCAAAGGTTTTGATATGGTTGATCACCAACTACTAATTCACACTCTAAAGACAATGTACTTTGATACTCAAGCTCTGCAGTGGTTCCAATCCTATCTTAGCAGTAGGCAACAGGCCTTTCTATGGCAAAACAAATTATCTAACCTTCTACTAGGACCTCTCTTGTTTTCCATATTTATCAATGACCTCTACACTCTCATCCCAGATGCAAAATGTATTCAATACGTGGATGACTCCACACTGATTTGCTCTGCTGCCTCCCAGTCTGATCTACAGACATTATCCCACAACACTTTTAATACAGTTGAAAATTGGCTAACTGATCATCAACTGATCTTAAATCCCAACAAAACAAAGCTGCTACTGTTTTCCCCTACTCGCAGGTCCTCAGTATCATCCTTCTCTATAAAATCTAATAACGGTACCATAATCTCCCCAGACACCTACATGAAGCTTCTAGGTGTTATTGTAGACAATAACCTCAAATTCAATATGCATGTCAATCTAACTATCAAAACCATCAATAAAAAACTTGGCTCACTCAATAAGATCAAACCTTTCCTAACTCCATCTGCTAAAATTGCCATTGCACGTTCTCATCTACTCTCAGCTCTTCTTTATGCTTCCCCTTTATTCACCAATTTAAGCACAACTCAACTTAATAAACTCTCTAGCTGTTATAATCACATTGCCAGATTTGCCACTGGCATGCCATACAGGACACACTACCATAAAAACCTAAACTATATAGGATGGTTAGAAATGCCACGCCTATTTCAGTATAACCAGCTTTTAGTGGAACACAAAGTACTTAACCAGCCAGAAAGCCTCAGAGCCGATCTCTGCTTAACATACAAGGCCATGTCAAACCCAGAGCTGTTGGATATGCTACACTTAAAGAAATCCCAGTCGCTCAGAGCCACACACACCAGGGATCTAAACCTTGTCATCACAATGAAATAAACATGCTGGAGGGATAGATTCCTGACCCAGAGACTCCCCAGACTCTGGAACAGACTGCCCATACATGTCAAGCAGAGCATCTCTTTGGCCGTCTTCTAAAGGAACTCTGACGATTGGATGGGAGATAGGAAATTCACCCTGGGGATCATGCAAGTTGCCCTGCTAGACAGGGGTCCAGGGAAGTAAATATTGTGGGAAAGCCAAGGAATTGTTATGGCTAGGCTTGTATAGGCCCTACAGCCAATAGCCTAGTACCAACCTATGAACCTGTAAGAATATTATCAACCCCTATAGCAACCTCAGACCACTTCACTCCTCTAACAGATTGCTAGTTCAAACTGTCAAAATCAACAATTCAGCTAGTGACTCTCTGTTTGCCAACTATGTTGGTAAAACCTGGAACTCACTGCCTGCTGACATTACTCTAGAACCCACCCTAAGTCAATTCAAAAAAAGTTTCAAACAATATTTTAAATCACACTATGTCCTTGTTCCAAGCCTGATTAGCCCTTCCTATGTTTGCGTTCTAATATTATTAATTTGTAATTTAACTGTGTGGTATTTTTTTAAGTCTTTTAACCTTGTGTAATCTTAATCCTTGAATGATTGTATTACTTGTATAGCTGAACAGAACATGTAAACTTTGTTTAACAAGTATGATGTAATATTTTGTTTGTACCTTGGACTTTCCCCCCCCGGCCTCCGCTGAAAATGGACATGTATCCAGTCAAACTATCCCAGTCAACAAATGTAAAATAAAATAAAATAAAATAAAATAAATAGTTGGGGTCTCTGAGGTGAATAGGTATACAGATCTTTAATAAATTTACCTTGAATCTTGGTCACAGAACTTGATGTAGGAGCACCTATGAGGTTTCTGGTGCCTACTTTACCTATTTTTGAAATTTGACTTTTTTCTGGAGGTACTGTTTGCTAACACCACTTGCTTTTTGGTTATTAAAGCAGTCTATTCCTTTAACGACAATGTCACTGAGGCATTAATGCTCCTCAAAGAAATTATCACCATAGGCTCACTAATGCTCTGTCTGATATGGAAAGGCCTGCTCTGCCAGAAAAGGGAAAACAGACTATTTCTTCAATAACAATAGCAGTGAGGCATTGATGCTCCTCAAAGAAATTATCACCATAGGTGGATATGAAGGACCTTTTAGCAATGAGTCACCTATTGGTCTGTATGCTATAGAAAATAGAGGAGAACCTAAGACACTTCCAGGCCTGTAGTCCATTTTATGCTATTAGTGATGCTGGCTTAGAATGTACTTATTGACTTATTTATTAAGGAATAGTATCTCTCTTTTGACTTTTCCCTCTCTTGGAAGCACGAATGGATGACTTTAGTTGTCAGAAAGTAATCTGATTAAATACCTTTCAGTAAATGAAAGTGTCTGACCTGCGCAGAGGCCCCAGACAGTAATCACACACTAAATTCCAGTCCTGTGGGCAATTTCTGACAACCTGACACTTGTACACGTGAATTGAAGTACATATTAAATAAAAACTCAATGGACAATGACGTTTCTGAATCTGAAAGGCAGAAATAATAAATTATTTAATTAAAATTAACTTGTTAAACTGTAACTAACAATAGGTTCTATCTTCCAAATACCACAAGATAGAACTGGTTAGAGGAGTCCACCCACCCATTTGTGAAAAAATTCTGACATTATCAGTGAGAGTGGAGCTGAATGAACAAAACAAAACAGATTCCAAAAATGACTGGTATGACAAAAGCATGCTCAGACTGATGTATGATGGAAGAAAGCCAAACCTGTTAAAAATACCATGTTGGTTGAAAAATTCCACTGAAGGTCTCCAAGCAGTTGAAGTGTAGGTCAAACTCCAGAGATTCTCAGCGGTCCTGGAATACACACCTTTTCTTACATAACATCTTATTTTTCACAAGGTGGCAATAATTTTCATGCTTCACCATAAATGTGGGGAATTTATAGTTTTCTTACAAGTGAGATAGAACATCCACCAAGTTAAAGACTTCCATCTGAATACCAATACAAAGAATATATCTAGTAAACTATAACACTACATCCATTGTCAAAGGGTAGCTAATTGTAACATCTTCATATATAAACTGATGAAGTGTGAATATGCACTCTTCTAGAAAACTCAGATTATACTAAGTCCCTACTTAGATTGTGCAGCTCTGAAAGTAAGGTCATCTCTTGACTACAGCCATGTAACTAGAATGGCATATGGCACTCAAAGTTCAGAACTGCTCATATGAATGGGATGGCTTGAAGTGGATAAAGGATGATTTATTCCAGTTGACCAAAATGCCCAATGTGTTGAATCAAGGGATATCCAATAAAACATCTGCAGTGAGAAGGATCCTGAAAAGTGCCAACAATAAACAAAGACAACAAATAAACTCTCATGCAAATACTGTAGGACCAATAATTTCAGCTACAACCTTACTGTTTCACATGTTTCTGCTCTGAGTGCGATTCAAGTTATTTCACTTTGTAGCTCATATTTCTTCTTACGGCATCCTGTGTAATGCTATACTATGATTCATACTGCATGTTTTATTAAACCTTGGCTTTGACAGACAAAAGTCCTTTTAGTTCCTTTCACTTACACAGTTAACAAAATAATGCATCTGTAACTAACAAGCTAACTAATTAACTACTAAAATAAAGCACTTGTAGAACACTGGCAGGGTAGTCATTGGGCCAAAAGGGTCACTCTGTAAATAAAGATCCTTTATATAGTTATATAGACATGTGATGTATTGTTGTCATGTGATGCATTCAGCAATGTTTAAAAGTATGACTAGTTTCAGTTTGTTTTTATGCACCTGAAGAAGCAGATGTGAAAGTGCTTATGCCTGATTAAAGCTTTATAACCTGGAGCCTATCTTGTGTCCTCCTGTTGTTTTTGAACAACAGTTAGGTGACAACATACCATGGATGGCATATGGACTAACCACCTAGAACTTGATATATTTCATGAGTAGGTTGAACAAATTTAGGTGGAGGATAGGTTTGTATGTCTGCTACTCCAATCTGCTTTCTTGAGGACTAGTAAACAGCAATAAGTAGAAATTAATTTTTCTTCTGAGGCAGCACCTTGGCAGCTCTCAAGATCAGCTTTCAGGATACCACTTGCTCTGTTAGAAAAGTTCTGAATGAAGTGTCCTCACTGGTTTGAGGCACTATTTGCAGCGTCTACTGTTCCTTAGTCATGTCTTTTCTATTTGCTCAGTAGCTAGATAACTTGACTCCATTTTAGACATCTATGGATTACAGGATCAACTCCTTCATTAGCAAGGTTTGTGAAGCTGAAACATACTAGGATGACTTGACGGGGCGGAAGTGGTAGATAGGTAGCTTAAAGCATATCGGGTTTACAGTGGTGATGTAGTAGCTTAATTTTTAGGAAGCCTGTTCATTGCTGTGAAGTCTGAGCTGGAGAGCAGGGTTTTTGTCCCACATAACTACTTAAAAGCATTTCTTGACATTTGTACAATGGTGCTCATAACAATCAATGTTATTTATCATCTAGACAGCCTTTACAAAGGTAGCAGCCTACAACAAAAGTTAGAGGAAAAAATTAATTCCTCAATTCAGGTAAACTAGATGATGCCTACTAATATCTAACTGAGGTCAATTTTATCTGAGAGAAAGGGGAGAGGTGACACGACTTTAACAGAAATGTTTGTGTCAAACTTACTTAGTGCTCTAGAATCTCTGATCATGGTAACACAACATACTGACCCTCCTGAAATCACAGTAATGTTGCAATGATGATTTGTTTGTATCCTCATAGAACTGAGCCTGATGGTTCTTTTACCTGTACCCAACTGGCCCATTCATTGCACCATCTGGTAATTCCTAGGCAGACAAGAGCCCTAGGACCCATTCATTCCTGCCCTGGAATTCCCCATGAGCTCAGACACTCACTGCAATATTCAGATGGTAGAGAATTGGCCTGCTTTGCTGGTTTTGCATGGTGGCATACCATCCCCCCAAGAGAGCATCCCTTTCCCCTGTGGTGGCTCCTCCATGTCCAGATATAACAGTCTCAGAGGGCTTCCCTCAGCTCACAGTGTGAACGCAGACAACAGCACAGACTCAACAGACTCAAGCTCTATAGGGTTCATACCTAGTGCTCCTGCTAGTTGTCATCCATGTCACAGGGCAGGGCTGTCTCATTCCCCAAAGATTGGGTGAGCAGATAGCCACTGCTCACTCTCATGCTCACCTGTGACCTCCTACTGGTGTCTGAGTCACTATTTGAACTGCGGTTTATGTTACAATGATGAAGGCATGAAAGACGAAAGCATGACAAGTCAGCCACCAAGCATCATTTTGATCCACATATCAAAAGTACAATTAAACAGATTATAAATCCACCCAAACAAAAAAGGACACAGATTATAAATGTAAATGCAACTGCACACTTTAAGAATAATAACATTAATTTTAGATGGCTTATTTGTTCTAAAGGGAACTTGCAGTCAAAGATTATGTACACTGGGTAATTGTCAGTAGAGCAAATTAATTTGCACGCATTTTTAGATTTTGTAGAACAGAGCAGATCAGCCTTTCACCCTGATCAACAGAATAATGAGACACAGTGACTAAAACCATAGAAACAAAATATAATTTGTGTTCCAAAACAATAAATACACGTGGACCAGCCTCACGCAAAATGTGTGTGAGGCACACCCTTCTGGTATTATACAGAACCAGTTCTAACAAGGAAAATCAATAAACCTGAAAGTGTATTTGTTTAAGTAAGTAGCTTAAAATATACACTCATCGGTTTTATCCTGTCCTTCCTAACATCCAGCTCACTGCAATTAATAAAGGGTTGATTATTCCAGGTATTTATCAACAGTGTATGTTTATTCTTCATTAAACATTTTTATTAAAAATACTGCAGCATTTAAAATGAGTTGTATATTAAGTAGTGGTATACATATTAACTGAGGCTCCAAATTCATTCATTGAATTCCATTTTTAGAACAGGATCTGCAATACCATGAAAGGATAATTCTGTGACAGAATGCATTTAATAATAAATACAATGCAAGGAAGTGAAGTTGAAAAACCCACTGCAGACACCAAAGTAAGGCACACTGTTTATCAACATCAGAATAACCAAAAATGCAAACAAAAACAGTTAACTTCAAGAAATTATTATTTAGTAATGTCACATCTTATATCAAGGTACAGTGGAGCATTATCACTAGCAAATTTAATGTCTTAAAGCAGTGCATTATGGTGACTCTCTAGTCTCCACCTGATGAACTGTGCAGACGTTATACAAAACTATTCATTACACATCTGCAAAGTTGTCAGTAGAAGAAAGGTAGAGCCTACATACTCACTGCAGAACTCACTGCAGAATGCAGCCTGATGTCACGTGACTGCTTCTTCTACACTGTCTCCATACTCCTTGGCAGTCACTTGCCACATCTTGCCTGAATACTAGAGCATGCAATGCTCAGTGCAGCTCGATATTCCACATGCCCACACCCTCTCAGTAAAGTGCATCCTTATTTCTGATTTCAATATACCAATATTAATCATCTAACTACGCTCCCACCATTCAAAAGTTTAATCTCCACCTTGCACATCTAACCTTTTACTATTTTGCAAGCTGATGGCTAAAACGACATAACATTTACTTGGTAACTGTGTAAGTACTGTCACCTACTGGATCACTTTCATTCAAGGTCTGGAAAGTGTAACTGTAAGAAATATAGATACATACATACATATCACACAGTTTACAAGCAGTTCCATAGAACCAAACAGATACAAATTACCTGTTTAGCTGACTAAGATTGTAACTTAGTTATAACATTCCCTTAGCACCCCCTCCAGATACTGGCATTTTGTGAATGCACAACAGGTGCACACATTGCAAATAATGCTTTTTCTCTCTCAGCATAAACATCAGCAGTTAAAACCCAGAGATACCAGTCTTTCTTACACTAGTCCTCTCCTAGACTTTATTTCTATTATCTTACCCAGCTCCCCTCACTGAAAGTCTAGAAGAGGTTGGGTTATAAACTCAGGGTATCTCTAGCTCTTGGACCATATACCTATTTCTTTAGGTAATTACCATGACAGCTACAATTACACCACATCTTAGCAACTCCTGTGACTGCCTCTACTTCTTCTTCTTTCGGCTTTTCCTGGTTAGGGGTCGCCACAGCGGATCACCTGTCCACTCATGATTGGCAGTGGAGTTTTACAGTGTCAAGTTGCCAGCCCAGCGCCCAACCTACCACAGAAGGCACACACATGCATGCACTCACTCACGTCTAGGGCCAATTTAGTGTCCAATTCACCTACAGCATGTCTTTGGGATGTGGGAGGAAACCGGAGCACCCGGAGGAAATCCACGCAACTACAGGGAGGGCATGCAGACTCCGCACAAAAGGCACCCCAGCGAAGGATCGAACCGGAGAACCTCTTGCTGTGTGGTGGCAATGCTAACTGCTGCACCACCGCCGCCATCCTAATAATACTAATTAGGAATTACCCAGATATAATGCTTCTTTGCCTGAACTGCCCATTAATTCCTTTCATGTAAAACAGTACCAAAAAAAATCCTCCTGCCTCTGACTGAATTACCCCTCCTTTGTCATCCTCTAATACCACATCTTGACAACATTACCCACATCATTCTTTTCATACTTGTATAAAGTTATTTGCTCAGTCCCTACTTATCCATCATCATGTAGAGCACATAAACATAGATATATGCATAAAAAGACAAACAGACTAAATAATACATCAGGTTAATTCACATATGCTTTTCTGAACACATTTGAAGAATGACGGCTGTACTGGAATGGCAGGAAGTATGGGGGTTACAAGCACAGCTCAGGTTTTGCTGCATCCAAACATTTGCATACTTCCCAACAATTAAAATTATTAAAATAACACGGTACCTCCTTTAACTCCTAATCATGACAACTGTCTGGGATGGGAATGTTACAGAATGATCCATCTTTGGACGTTATTTACTTAACAGTTAATGATCACTTTTGACTCTGTACTTCATACCTCACTTCCTGTTTTTCTTTTCTCTTTAGAATTCACCTTGCTTTTCTCATGCCTATCAATGTTCCATTTTTTCTGATTATCTTCAATAGACAATAATCTTATGAACCCTCACTCCATTCTCATGTTCCTATACCACTTCATCCCAATTATCTCTCCATCTTTCCCAATCATGAACGCTATGATTTTCCTGGCTCCCTTCTGTCTGCTCAAAGATATAGTCCTCATCTGTTCATCTATGGCCTACATATATCACTGGCAAACTTTGCCCAAGATATTGTGTCACCTTGACTACTTCGAAACATTTTAGTATTTACTCCTGCTTAGTATAACAATGATTCCTATTTGCTAATACTTACTCTTGATAAACACTTTTCTGGTTGGTTAAAGGGTCACTCTATTTGCCCTTTAGTTACACTTCTTTTCCTATCAAAGATAGAGGCTCCATTTTTATATATTCCCATTTGACCTGAGTGGCACATGGATGAAGTACTCCTGTAGTCTTGTTTTTTGTTCCCTACATTGTATAAATGTTGGGTTTTATCTTTTTTTTTTTTTTCAAATGTTGTGCTAGTCTTGCAATTTTTTTAGCATGAAAGCACTTATGTGCATTTGTATATTAAGGTCAGGTGGGTCATTAAAGTTACACTGTTATGTGCTGCACTAGCTGGACCTTTATTTGTGTTGTTTATATAAAAATATACACACATACACACACACATACATATGTGGATGTAAATATGAATTCATGCAGCCACAGTGGTACTGCCCTCTGCTTGGTGAGATGACATTCTCACAGTTGCTAGAAATGGCATCAACTCAGGTCAAGCAGTGTATGTGGTGGAATTTTAGTCTCCTGTTTATTCATTGATCTTTCTAAGGCCTTTAACACTATCTCTCACTCTAAACTTCTTACTAAACTTTCCAACCACCAATTGTCTGCCCCCACTATAAACTGATTCTCAAGCTACCTCTCCAATAGGCAACAATTCGTTCGCTAGCAAACTGTCCTCTCCCCTTTCCTTCCAGTCAACACTGGTGTCCCACAAGGGTCTATCTTTGGTCCCCTCTTGTTCAATATCTTCACTAACAATTTTCATTCTGCCTGTAACCCCTCAACACTCCTACAATATGATGCCACTCATCATCACTGCCCATAGCATTCCCGATCTCTTAACTCTAACCCAAGACACCTACTCCTCAGTTGAAACTTGGCTCTCAGACAATAAATTTGTATTTAAACCTAAAAAAAACTAAACTCCTTCTCTTCTTCCTAAGAACACTATCACATCACAGATTTTCCTTTTCTATTACCACCCTCAACAATACCACCGTTACACCTGAATCTCATACCAAACTACTAAGCACCATCTTCGATAGTGAACTGAAATATGGCATTCACATACATTAATGTATTAAAAAAAAACACCAGAAACCTGGTCTACTTTATCATAATAAGAAATTCCTAACACCTTCCTCAAAACTCCGTCTAGCTCAGTCTCTCTATTACCCTGTTTACTGTACTCTGCCCCTATACTTACTAATATTCAATCTTCACTACCAAACCTGAACAAACATATAACAAAATAGCCAGATTTGCCTCCAATCTTCCCAATTCCCACCACTGTCTTGCCCTGGGCAAACTACAATGGCCTGAACTTCCAAACCAACTATTACTAACCATTCTGAATGACCCCTCTTCCTGCCCCTCTATCTCAAACCTAGTATCCTACTACAATCTCCGCCGCCACCTTTGTTCTACCAAAAACTCCTTCTTGATATCTATAAGACAAACAAAACTATTGGAAAATCCTTTTATATGTACTCTGTAGCTCTCACCTGGAATACACTTCCCCTCAATATATGACAAATCTCCCCAAAACACCTGTTTAAATATGAACTTAAACACCATCTACTAAAGACCTGGTCCTACCCATGCCAACCTCCTACCTGAGCACTGTCTCACTCTTACTCATGTTCTACTTCTCTTTCTTATAGCATTTTCTTCTTTCTCCTCTTCTCTCCGTCATACAGTGTTACATTAGTCTTCCTGTATATAACAGCAGCATCTTTTAGTTATTTCACTACACCACGGTACTCAACTCCTGCTGGTGTACTCACATAATTTGCTTTCTCTTAGTTTACTGCATTTTACCCCACTTCTTTAGAACATAGTGTGGCTAATACCTCATCTTATGTTATTGTAATATTGAACACAGTGTATTTATGGTTATCTTGTATTATACTGTAAACTTTCTGGAGCTTTTCTCCTCAGGTTTCCACTGAAAATGGGCCTCTGGCTCAGTTGGACTAACTCGGTTAACAAATGTTTAATAAATAAATAATTTTGGAAGTGCAGGAGAATCCAAGGAAACACAGTTACTGATGTCATATTAAACCTTCTTTTCCAAAAGCAATAATAATTACTGTTGCATAAATTATGTATTCAACTATACAGCATTTCTAGGCTAAAATCCCTTCCTAACCACTACCCGTTTCTTCCATATGTATGTCTAGTGTACCCCTACACTACGTTTACCATTTTGTGACATGCATAATTTAATGTAAGGGTATATAACAGGTGGACCTAGGACCCCAATCTGACCAACCAAAGCACTTTATTTGACTCTCAGTATGCCCTGCAACAAACTGTTTTGAATGGACAGATATATGTTGGACATGGTAATATGACTCTCCCTTGCCAAGTGGTAAGTGGCTCTTGAGCAAAAAAGGCTGGACAACCCTGATGTAATGCATACAAACAAACCTTAAATGGCAGAGACCACTAAAGGATACAGAACAATTGCACTTAATACAAATTTAAACTTGTTCTAATAACAAGATGGAACAGTTTAAAATAGGTAAAATTACAAATTAATCTTGGGTATTGAGTTATATGTAGCTTGAAGGATTTCATAGCATACTGATAATGCTCCACTGCAAAAAAAAAACCAAAACAAAACAAAAAAAAAAAAAAACAAATATGCCACAGCAGTAAAAAATGTATTCTTGAAGTACACTGTAAATTCTTGTGTTCATTGAGCCATGGGTATTCTCAGTAGCCTCACACCATTGTCATACTTTTTTACCACTTACACTCTGTCCATATGTATTACATAAGGGCGCTTATCCTTAAACTTTTCACACAATCCATCAGTTCAGCTTCCTTCGTCTCTCAAAACTTTGTGAGACTTTTTTGGTGGATCTTGTTGAAGGAAGTTCACAAATATCAGGCACTATAATTTGGACTCATGGCTGTCATTTCATCTGTGGAGAGTTTGTTTTACTTCAGATACTTATGCCGTTTATAAGCAAGTCTTTAAAATAAATCATAAAAAGTCACAAGGCAAAGGTATACCAACAGCTGATTGATTTGTTGCCTTAGTGATGGTTTTTGTGAGTTTATTGCAAATATTTTGCTCTACAGATTTTAATTTTTAAGCCTTACAATAAATTTAGCCTTTAACAGCTCAGTTAAGCTATAATAAATAACCTGGTTCCAAAGTATTATTGAACATCTGAAGCAGTAGGTTTTCTATCATCACATTTTAAGAGGAGTTTGAGCTTACCCATGGCTAAATTAACTGGAAGACAGCCACCAAACCCTGATCAGAGAAAATGGAAACAGCCCGCACACCTCTAACAAGTCAAACAGCACAACACATTCAGGAATCTTACACGAAAAGCATTTCGGAACCATCTTTGTCTTTGACATCACACAAGTGGAAACTCTCTTACAGTGAGTACTGCGTACTAAGAAACAGAAATTAATTATTGTAGTATTAGAAACTGTACTGCTGAAAGAAAGGCTTGAAATTACATCTGTCAGACGATGTTACACAAATTTAGTCTGTATTAAAGACACTGTTGTAAAGTATGCATGCTCTGAAACAAGCAGTTTCTAATTCTTTTCCTGCTAATACTGTAAATGTTTGTTTACTTTGTTGTGCTGTAAAATCTTACCTTTTAGTCAAAGCTTTTCCAAAGGGCTTGAAGAAACTGTCACTAGTGACAAGGTAATTTAAATTCACATTGGGCATATTGCATTATTTCAATGAGTTTAATCTAGAACAAAGTATTTTCTAACAGGCCACACATTTATAGTCCTATAACTCTGAAATTCAAACAACAGAACAGATCTTTGAAGAAACTTCATTCATTTGTTAACATCAGATAAAACCTCACTTCCAAGGTTTTCTTAGCACTACCTAAGTGACCCACGTTTAGGAACCTTGGTGAATCATGAGTCATAAAATCAGAATTCATTAAATGAGCAATTGAAACTACTTACAAAGTATTATGGAGACTGCAAAGCAGCTGATCAATTGTTTAGTGCAGGGCAGAAATAATTAATAACCATATTTTTACATAAATAAAAGGATGATCATTCTGCAGTTAGTGACTGGTTCTAGAGAACAGGAGTTGCTGCACTTCCTCCAAAATAATTTCAGGCTACACTGAAGGACTGGAAGGTACAGGATGTAAGGATGCAAGGTAAGTGCCAAGAGGGTGAAACTGTCGGATTACTAGGTCACATGCTTGGAAGCTAATCTGATGAGCCTATTAAACTTAAGTGTGAAACATATATTCATACATGTCTGTTGCATGAGGTGTTAGAATATTCAGAGGAACCCTGTCCAAGATACAGATGGTAACAATTATGAGAGAGATGGGGTGGGGTATATGTATGACAATTTCCCAAGCAGATGATCAGTACCCCAGGAGGACGTATGGGAGAAGTTTTACTTCCTTTGCAAAGGTTAATGTTTAGCAGAGCGCTGGTCAGACAGGGTGGAGGTTTTTTACTTATGTCTGAGGAATGATGATTCTGGAAGATGGCTTATCTGGCACATTGATGCCACAGAAAATGCTGTCTTGTCAGAGATGCTCTACTTTGTAGGAGTGTCAGATATTTTCCAGTTAGTGTGCGGTAATGAATAATGCACTCTACAGCAGTTTCACACTGTTGAGAGAAGTTTTACGAGGATCTGTTCTTGGGATTCTGTTGTAAATACTTTTTGTAAATAGAGATCTCATATCCTTTAATTGAGAACATATAATCTGCAGTTCTAATGACATGCTCATAACCATGTCAGATCCTTCTGCTGACATAGTGAATGCAAAACTGCAGAATGATCTCTCCAGCTATCGCTCTTGGTTTCAAGATAAACAGTTAACTGTGCACATAAGCAAAATGAATGCCATATTGCTGGGCACACATGCAAAGATCACATTGGTAAATCCTAACTTGCCATCACCTCCCCTAGTGGTACCCTTAAAACACTGTATATACCAGCAAACATCTTAGCAAAACTCTAGGTACCTCCGTCTCTCTTTTAACACAGACATTGAGGCAGTTGTTGGGTCCTTAGATGGGAAGATTTACTTTTGGAGATTCACTAGATAGCTCTTACAATCAGATGCTTGTGCTTCCTTCTCCCTCTAACTTTGTTATTCAGAATGACACCTTCATATGTCCCTGAAATTAACTCCTACATTCATGTAATGTTTGTCTTGCCACTTCTGGTCTTTTGTAACAGGAGTTGCAGCTGCTCTCATGTCTGGTTATAGCTTTTCCCTTCTATTCCACATAACCTTCTGGTAGCTTAGCTTTAAACTCCTTCCAACAGCCTGATGTTTCTTTGATTGCATTACTTCCAAAACTGCATGCCTTACACAAGCTGTGGCCTTTACAGTGTCAAGTACAATGGAAGCATTACATCTTTGCTTCCAGAGTGTATCCCCCTACCTGAAGATATACCCCAGTATTCTGTTGGCTACTGCCATTTCCCTCTCACTCTACCCCATGAAATCCATGCCCTCGGCTTCGTTTCCTAATTTGCTACCATTAACTCACCTCTTTCTAGCTGAAACTTTGCATCCAGAATGTTGTGTCCCTAGTGTATTACTTTTCATTGGCTGCTGTGAACCTCAACAGTCTCCTTTCTGTCTACTTGGTGACCCATTCTAAACACCTCCTTGGTGTTCCCCAATTTTTCCCTGCTGCATTTGTCCTTGAGTCATGACAGATGAGGACAGGGTTGCCAGACATCCCTATTTGGGCGGGACTGTCCCGAGATCAGCAGCCTGATCCCGAGTCCCGCCCTGCCGGTTTAAATCCCGGCCAGCCTCCGCTTTAATTTTTTTTTTGGATTGGCCCGTATACCTGTCATACAGGCCAATCAAAAATCGCTAAACAAGGAGCTTCTTGTGTTCCGCATTAAACACAAGAAGCTCCTTGTTTAGCGATTTTTGATTGGCTCGTATGCCGGTATACGGGCCAATCAAAAATCGCTAAACACGGAGCTACTTGTGTTGAATGCGGAACTGCAATGCATTAAACACTAGAAGCTCCGTGTTTAGTGCAGAGCTACTGTTCTTTAATGTGGAGCTCTGTTCCGCATTAAAGACCTACTTTTTTGCTCTTCACTTGCCGTGAAAGACTTTTTTTTTTTGTCCCTGGCTGGTTGGAAATCTAGCAACCCTGGATGAGGAACACCTTGTCTTCCATTGTTTTAGGCATTTCTGAAGCACATACAGTGAAGAGTACAGGACATCAATTAACTCTAACAGAACTTTACTGATCATTTTTGTTATTCTTAACATCTTTCCTCTCATTACAACTGTGTCCAGCCTACAGCCATGCAGTAATGGGATTTCTGACCCACAATCCCTCCAGTTTTTCTCCTTCTGTGTAAGACTGAGATAAAGGGTTTTGTGAAGTTCAGGGAGATCAGAACTACTGTTGTTTCCTTGTCAAGTTCACCTGGAAGGCGGTCATAAAACTTGTAAAAGTGGTCTTTTTTTGGAAAAAGCTCATGTTTTGCCAGAAACCACATTGGCTGCTCTCCTATATATTGCTATTCACTAGGAAAGCAATCAATGTTTCCCTCATGATTTTCCCTGCTACCATGTTATGCTAATGGGTCAGCGGTTCCCGATACTCATTCTGTTTCCCCTTATACAACAGCACCTCACTTGCTGCTCTCAAATCCTTATCTGTTTGTGCACTGGCTACTGATCTTTTAAAATGTTCATCAATGTAATCTACTGCCAAAATGGCCAGAATCCTGAGATCTGAAAAGGTACCTTTTAGGTCCTTATACTTAATCATCTCTGAGGAAAGTCTGCTTCCTCCTCATTTCGTCATTCTCAGTCCTGGAGCATGTTGCCTGTCTACTGCTGTCCCCAATATGCCCTGTATCTCCGTTAGCACTGTACTCTCTCCTTGCTTTCCTTTGTGATTACTGAAGCAAAGTATTCATTCAACACTCTTGCTTTTTTATCCTATGTGATCTCCTTTCCATCTTATCTTAACTTGGCTGGGTTGCTCCCTCTCTTCCTCCCCCTTTTGTGCTATACAAAAGGCCCTTGTTTCCCTTCTGTATTCTTTATGCCAGCTCCCTTTAAACCTGCACCTGTGGTGTCTTCTCCAGCTTTGTTGCCTTTCTGCTGGCCACACTGTGCCTCATCCATGTACCCATTCCTCCTTTATACCTCCAGTATATCTTTATTTTTTACTTAACCTGCTAGATTACATCCCTTTGCAATCACATTGACTTTCATATTTTTTGACCTTTTGTCACTTTCTCAAATCCATGCTCATATCCATGTGTACTCCACCCCTGACTCATTGTCATAGGATGTTTATTCTTCCAGTTTCTTCCCAGTTCCCTAACTCATCTTTAATGGTCTCTCATATCTCACCATAACCCATTCTTCTAAACTCCCACAATGCAATCTTCAACTTCATAACCTCACCTTTATTCCCACTCTAAACCACAAAGTGGAATGATCACTCTTATCTAATGGTGTCCTCACCTGGACATCCATACTCCCCATTGCTTTTCTTAGCATCATATCCAGAATTCTAAACACTTTGATACAATCTTGCACCAGTTTGTTGAACTTTTCATGCTCAATCAGTTCTCAACCAATTCATACTCAATGAGCTTTTCTTAGTCAGTGGGATCTCTACCAAAACTGAGCCAATATAGGCACAGTAAGACACTTTCCATTGATGTCTTCAGGCAGTGTTTATCAGTTGCTATAATGCTGCCAAAGTCTTACTGTAGGACATGACACACTCATAGACAACATGCACAATCTCTTATAGCCTTACACATTCAGCCATGTGGTGGCCAGGATAGGTCTAGTGCATGCAATTCTGACATATTATGAACTGTAAGAGATGTATGTGCGAGGCTGTATGTATCTGGCGAGTCAGCAGCTAATGTGCTTTAATAGGTTCATAGGTAGGTACTAGGCTATTGCCCTAGGGCCTATATAAGCCTAGCCAAAAAGGTACCCTGGCTTTCACCACCCAAGACAATTATTTACCTGTGCCCCTGTCAAGCAGAGCCACAGAAGTGATCCCTGGGGTGAATTTCCTATTTCCCATCCAATCATCAAGATTTTTTCTTGAGGAGTGCCAATGAGGAGTTTTGTTTGATATAGATAGGTAGTTTGTTCTAGAGTATGGGAAGTCTCTGGGACAGGAATCTATCCCTCCAGCATGTTCTGTTTAATGTGGTAACAAGGTTTAGGTCCCTAGAGCCTGTAGCTCAGAGGGATTGAGATTTCTTTAAGTGGAGCATGTCCAACAGCTCTGGGTTTGACATAGCTTTGTATGTTAGGCAGAGATCGCCTCTGAGTAGGCGATATGCGATGGAGTAAAGCTGGAATTTTTGAGACGGTCTGCATAGGGCATCTGTTTTAGGTCAGTAATCCTCTTTGTGAGGTTTTTATGTGACCTTTCCAGTTGTTGTAGATGTCTTGTGAGGTACATACCAAAAGGGGCATTGTACTCTATAATGGGTCTAATGAGCAACAAGTAAAGGGGAGTAATGACCTCTTTTTCCTGGATGAGAAGCCTTTTTTGATGAGGTGTGCCACGTAGAAGGACTTTCTGACTACTGTGACGATGTGATTATCAAAGGAGAGACTACTGTCCACCTGTGTCCCAAGGTATATTATCACACTTTCGGTGTTAAGTAGACTACTGCCTATGTGGTAATTCATGGGTACAGAGTTTTTACTAAAAGGGATGACAATGCACTTTTTGATATTGAGCTTGAGGCCATGGCTTTGACACCAGGGATCTGTCTCAGTGAGGCCCTTTTGTAGGATATCTACATTGTTAGGAATGTCAATTATGGCTCCTAGTTTGCAGTCATCTGCAAACTTCATAGCCAAATACCTTCTGTGTTAGCCTGTACTTCAGAGAAGTAGATACCAAACAGGAGAGGACCCAGGACTGAATCCTGTGGTACTCCATTTGTCACTGGTCTGAAGTTGGATTTGCTACTTTCACAGTGTGGGTTCTGTCAGTGAGCCAGTTGGCAACCCATCTTGTGACATAGGGATTTGTACCTAGTTTAGTGAGTTTATCTATAATTCCAGAGTGGGGGATGGTGTCAAAAGCCTTGGCGAAATCTAGATAGGCTGTGTGAACCACCTTACCCCTCATCTACAGCTTTGGTGACTGCTTCAAAGACGTCTATCAGGTTTAGGAGACATGATCTGCCTTTTTCAAACCTGAACTGGGTGGGGTCCAGAGTTTGGAGATTACCAATGTAAACTAAAAACAGCCAGGAAAGAAAGACGAGATCCACGAAATCCTGTTATTTAGCGCTTTCGTTTTTTTAATAAAAACTTCTTCAGAATACCTGAAGGGATTTCGTGGATCTCGTCTTTCTTTCCTGGCTGTTTTTAGTTTATTTGTGGCTTTGATTTTTATTTTGTTTGGAGATTACTAATGTCTTTGTTTATAAGTTTCATGAAGATACATTCCATGGCCTTGCAGACCAGGCTCATCAGGCTAATGGGGCAGTAGTTCCCGGGGTCCATGGTGGATCCCCCTTTGTGGAGTGGGATAACCGTCACTGTGCGCCATTCAGTGGGCATAAAGCCTGAGGTGAGGCTATGATTGAACATGGTACTTAGGTGGGGTACCAGTTCGTTCTGTAGTTCATGTCGAATGCAGGCTGGGATGTTTTCAGGTCCCATGGATGCTGTGTTCTTGGCTTTGGAGAGTGTGTTTTTTACCTGTACAGCCATGATTACAGGAACTTTGCATTCTTCCGGTATAGAGATGGCCCCTTTAGGGGATGGGGGGGGGGGGGTAAAGTTAGCACTGAACCTATCTGCCAGGATGTTGGGTAAAGTTAGCACTGAACCTATCTGCCAGGATGTTGGCAATATCAGTTGGTTCTGTATATTTAGTGCCATTGTGCTGTACCTCAGAGTAGATCTGAGTGTTGCCATTGAGATTCTTGACATAGCTATAGAATGCTTTTTGATTGTCTTTAGAAACAGTGGTGATTTTGTTTTCATAACTAGCTTTGGAGGATTTTATGAGGGATCTCAGCATCTTACTCAGGCTGACCAGGGAGTTCCACCAATCATGGGATTTTACTCTTTTTTTGCAGCAGTTTCTTTCTTCTGTTGTAGAGTTTGTTTATGGAAGGGGACCACCAGATTGGCTTTTTTTTTTTTTGGAGGATAGCATCTTGGTTCTGTTAACGATAGCACGATCCATGCACTTGTGTAAGTGCCTATAAAGTGCATCTGTGTAGGATTCAGCAGTCGTACCTCTACTGTCTGTCTGCATGGGTGTCGTGAAGTTTGCCACTTCTGTCTTAAGAAGCATGAAGTTGGCTTTGGATAAATTTTTTTACGGTGGTTTCCCTAATGGCGGTTGAGGGTGTGATGTGGATGTCTAGGGTGATTAGCTTGTGGTCGGATCTGACCAATGAGAAATTGATCTCTGGTGTGGAACACCGGTCGCCCATATTGGTAATGACCAGGTCTAGGATATTGCTGCCCCTGGTGGGGGTGTGGATAAGTTGATCCAAGGCATTGGAATTTATGAAGTCCAGAAAATGTTGAGCAAAAGAGTTGGTACATGACTAATTTTCCCAGTTAATGGTGGGGTAGTTGAAATCGCCCATTATTAGGGTGTTAGATTGTACTCTAATATTTTACAGTGTATCAAGAAATAAGGAGTGGGAATCCTGGGGTACGGTGGGGGATCTGTAGCAAGCTACAATTTGGATTGTGGTCTTGCCCAGAGTTAGTTACACTTGGATAATCTCGGATGCATTATGCTGAGTAACTAGCCTGGAGGTGGGGATATCCTTAATGAATATGGACACGCCTCTGCCTTTAGTGTTTTGGTCCAGATTAGGTGGCCAAAAGGTGTGGTATGAATTGTATCCTGGAAATGCAGGGGTGCTCTCTGGAGCCTTGAACCAGGTCTCTGTCACTGCACAGATGTCAATGTTCTCCTTTTTAAGGAGTGCCTCGAGTGAGTGCATTTTGAGGTTTAGACTTCTATCATTGAGTAGGATTACCCTCAGATTTTGCTTGCTTGGATCTGTTACGGTGGAGAATTTTTCATTTGAGCCTTACCTAAAAAGGCACTATATGGGTGGCAAGAGCCATCTCTGGCAAAGCATCGTGGTCTGTCGATCATGGCATCCCAGGCAGACAGATACTGGATCCCTTTAGTATGACACCAGAAACTTAGCCAATTGTTGAAGTCAATATTAAGACACACTGAAAGCTGGTTACAAATCATGCTGGAATGGTAGATGTGTGTAACACTATATATTCATGCACACTTATTCACATGCTCTAAGAATGCATGTATTGCACATCAGATGTGGTCTAGTTAATGTTACTATGGTATATTCAGTGATGGGATTTGCACAATTTAGAAGCTTAGTTATATGATGAAGATGTAGTATGAACTGATAAGGAAAGATGTGTTAGGAGCAATGAGCATTACCTCCCTATATAGCTGTAGGTGTGGCAGATCCATGGCAGAGGACAAGTGTTCTTCATGTGGTCATGAGTTTAAATACACGGTTTACACTATGTACTTCATCAGTCACTGTGTTTCTGTTTTAAAAGAACACTATCTACACAAAGATTTGTAATTTGTTCTTATGTCACAGAGTATACATAACACAGTATATAATACTCAGTACCAAGGTATATTATTTACCAAATATGCCTCCCTTTCAGGGGAGTATGGTACCTGAAAGCCCCCTTGACAAGTGCTCAGTTCAATATCACATGCTATCTACTAGTAGTAATATATGTGAACTGTTACACTTTTTTACATCTCCTCCATGGATAATGATCATGTTAATACTTGATAAACACATGGTATGTCACCAAATGCAAGACTGGCAATAGTGCACACAGTCATATGTTGCTCCTCCTCTGTCCACCACACACTTTCTTTATCAACACAATCTATACAACAGATGCACTTCTCCATCACACTTCAGGAAGCAGGTGTACCAACAGTAAGATGTGTGGATATACATGTCTTTACAATGCCACATTTCTGCTATGGAGATGTATGGCCTATATAGTGCATCAGGACTGTATGCACATGGACACAGATGGCTTCAAAGTAATTTTCTTAGGTAGCTTCCACAGCTAGTGAGGATAAACTGTCAGCCCTTCAGTGATATATCACTGATCATAGATCTCATCATTGCCTGCACAGCTTCTCTGCTGTTGTCACTGCTGATTATAGATAGGACTGCAGTAGTACTGGTTTACAGAATTAGAACAAACACAATAATGATCCATCATTTGTACAACTCCCTCACTAACAATGCACCTTATGGGATGTTGATGGGTCTGGCCATGTCTGTGTGCATAGAATGCAGTGTATATTTGGTTACCTGTGTATGGTCATATTACACATGTATATTCTGTATGTTATGGTGCAGTGTGCACTATGTGATAAGCCTTGTCTGATATACACTACCTGCCATAGATACACCTTGTATGCATATCTGCTCTTTGCTTCATGGGTTGGAGGATGTAACATGTATACCATATATGGTAGCACATACATCTTTACAGTTGTTTACGTATCTGTTGGACATCTTAACTGTTTTTTGTCCCCACTGCTGTTCTGTGTTTTCTCTAGATAAACATCCTTGCTTCATTTTTGCTTCAATGACAAATGTGCTTCCCTCCTCCACTCCAGTGAAACAACCAGCATACCCATGGCCACCATGCACCTCCATTCCCATGGTAACAACATGCTTTGATGTTACTGCCTTCACAAAGAAAATATGTGCAGCATATGATGGAGAGGGGAGTGGATCAATTTGTCCCATAATCTGACATGCAAGTGGTAACTCCATCTATGTGGTCGAGCAGATTCCTAATACAGGAGATGCCCCAAAACACATATAAAAGGACCTGCATGCAAGGGCACCCACAGGCAGGTGTGAGGGGGGTGCACTTGCACCCCCCTGGAATGGGCTGGCCGAGAGCTTAATTTTCTTTTAATTAAAAAAAATGTTTTTTCTAGGGGTGTTCCTCTTTGAGAATGCCCTTTGCGTCCAGTCGCACAGATGCTTCTGCAGGTGTGCAACTGATTTTTTTATGTCTTCATCTTCCACACCAGCATGGAATTTGAATTCCAGAAGACGTATGGACTGAAGGCGAAGGTACAAGTGAGCGGTAGGTGTGTGCTTGTGTGTGTTTAAGTGTTTAAGAGGTGTGTGTGGGTGTGTATGTGTGTGTGTGTCTGTGTGTCTGTGTGTGTGTGTGTGTGTGTGTGTGTGTGTGTGTGTGTGTGTGTGTGTGTGTGTGTGTGTGTGTGTGTCAGAAGTAGGTAGGTCTGTGTGTGTGTGTGTTTGTAAGAGGAAGGTAGGGGTGTGTGTGTTTGTGTATAAGTAAGAGCATGGTAGGAGTCTGTGTAAGGGGGGTGGTCATACCTCGCAATTATCCAGGATTTTTGCCTCATATTTTCAGTTTGTTTCTCATAAAAGTTTGTTTTTTTCTGGGAAATCATTGAGGACTGAAGTCAGAAAATAATGGTAGACATTTAAGTTTTAAAATTCATATCCTCAGAAAATGCATACTAATGCAAACCTTGTTGTTCTATCCACTTTCTAAGGAGGTAGGGGGGTGTATGTGTGTGTCATACCTTTCAACGGCACAGATTTTCAAAGAATGTCCAGGTTTTTGCCTTATATTTTTGGTCTGTTCCTCATAAAAATTAATTTTTTTTGGAGAAATCACTGGAATAAGCTAATGATTAAAGTTACTAAATAATGACATGTATTTGAGTTTCGGACTTCATAACATAACACAAATCCAGTTATTCTAGCAAATTTCTAAATGTGTCCCTAGTTTTGGGCCTTTGTCCCCAACATTATAACAGGCTTTGTCCAGATTTCTTGTGCTAAGAGACTGAGAGGTATGGTGTGTGTGTGTGTGTGTGTGTGTGTGTGTGTGTGTGTGTGTGTGTGTGTGTGTGTGTGTGTGTGTGTGTGTGTGTGTGTGTGTGTAATAGGGAGGTAGCATACCCCTCAGCTGTCCAGATTTTTGCAGAATGATCATATTTTTGCCCCATATTCCTCCTAAAAAGAATTTAAGTCATTAAATAATAACAGACATTTAGGCTTTAGACATCATATCCTTTAAAAAATGCATACTACCACAAATGCTGTTATCCTAGCAATTTTCTAAATTCATGAGAGCAATACTTATAATCTGTCCTTATTTATTTTAGGCTTTGTCCATATGTCTTGCACTAAGAGGGTGAGGTGTGTGTGTGTGTGTGTGTGTGTGTGTGTGTGTGTGTGTGTGTGTGTGTGTGTGTGTGTGTGTGTGTGTGTGTGACAGAGAGCAATGCCCTAGTTAGAGTTAGGAGGTGAAATTTATTTTCAAGTGCATTTTCAAGGAATTGTGAGTTTCAAGGAAAGAGAAGTTTACTGCTGCTCATGCTAAGTCTGCCTAAAATGTGCAATTGTTTTGTTTTGTTTAGCAAATAGTATTACTACTGTGGTATAGAGATTTAAAGCACAGCAGGTAGCATACTTGCATCTTGATGCAGAAGGCTATAGGTTCTAGTCCCACAGCATGTAGGTTTGCATTTTAAGGGGGCATGGTGCTGCAGTCCTGTGTATGTCCTCCTTTGGATGAGATACCTAGTAACTATGAACCTGTTTTTCAGCTTGCCACCCATTCCCTATTGCAATAGGGTCTATATTAAAACGATGAAAGTTCAGAATTTCGAACGCTCACATGAGCGGAAATTCAAGAAACTCGAAATTTGCTAACTTCGAGATCACACTACAGTGAGGAAAGGGCAAATATTCCGATCTTCACTGTACTGCAATCAAAAAATAACAACATCAAGTTCCTGAATTCCCGCTCATGTCAGCGTTCGAAATTCTGAACCATGCGCATTTACAGTAGCTGAATTTGATCATTCTGCATCCCATGGACTACATAAACATCATTATGGTCCAGAACAGAATTTAAATGTACATCACAGCAGTCTTTTTATATGCATATGTACTGTGCACGCTCTCAGCGGTAATGGTTTCATGTGCATGCTATTTGGTCTGCTGCCAATCACTACTAGATGACTGTATGGCCAATGTGTGCTGCAATCTGGTTTACACATGTTGGCCAACTGATATTTTCTGTTATGGTATAGTTGTTTCCACTGATGTCGCCACACCATACACTATAACTATACTGTAAGTACATTATAATCACAGCTGCTACAAGTATCTTTGGCTGCGCTGTGTAATTTTCAGCTCAGCTGTTTACCTGCTACCATTTTACAGTGCTGTATATTAGTGCTACTGCCATATGCGTTGAGTGCTGCTATTATGTGATACTTTACTTTGAATCTGCTTTGTTAGCTACAGTGTAACACCTGGGTTGCACTACTGTCTGACTTCCAGTACATGTGTCCACATGTGACTTATTATGTCACATTTTATGAACTACCAATTGTACAGCCACTGTTTTACCATATATGAGTACTTTCCTGACTTGCAATGTGGTGATATGGTGTGCTTGAAACTGCATTACACAACACATGCCTAACACTGAGTACTTTGTTGCATGCTTTTCTTTGATACTTTTCCAGTCACATGCCAGTCATTTTTTATTTTATTTTTGTTTTCCCTTATGTGCATTTACTGTTGTGTTTCTACCTTCACTATGTTGAGGATTTGCAATAAAAGTCTTACTTTGTGGACAGCTGTACAGATGTGGATATTTTTGCAACAACTGTCAATTTTATGCACTGCAGATCTTATAATTTTATTTTCAACATACTCTATTCATATGCAGTTATGTTTAATTTACAAAGGAGGGGTGAATCTGGTATGCAATTAAGCTCTAATGTAACTTATAGGCAGCACTAGCATAGTGATTGTTAGGGTCTAGGCAGCACTACCATAGTGATTGTTCGGGTCAGCCACTCAACAAGTAGTACACTTCCATTCGGTGCTGAAGATCATATGGCTGTGATTTCTGTTCTTATACTAGGTGCTTCACTGACACAGCACTGTAGCATAATGGTGAGGGGATAGTGTACCTCTGAGTAGGCAGTCATTTAGATGAAACCTTAAGCTGAGGTCCCATGTGACAAAGCTGCAGCAAAATTCCCTGTCACTCTTACCAAAAAGGATAGGAAACCTGGTGCCCTGCTGAAATGTTGCTGTCTGGTATGAATGTCACATTTGATCTCTTCTGAAAATCCATCGACTTAGTGAGAAAAAGCTGGTCAACAAAATATAAATTACTTAAATAAGGGATTTCATTATGTGTCCCTTTCAGGCAGAGTGAGGTCGAAACACTGCAAATATGTGTAGGTAAAGACAAACAGGAGGATTATTCAGGGATAAGTGAAACAACCCACTGTTCACATACACGATGGTACAGATACAACGATTTAGCCACATGTTAGCATGGTGTTTAAGGTCTTGCTTATTAGGAGCTGAAGCGACTTTAATGAGGATGTCTTGCAGCTGACTTCCACCTCAATTCTGTTTAACTTTAGCATTTATCAATGCTAAAAAAGTATACATCTGCGGTGGTGCAGCGGTAGTGTTGTTGCCTCACAGCAAGAGGTTCTCCCATTCGATTCTCGGCTGGAATGCGGGGAGTGCCTTCTGTGTGTAGTCTGCATGTCCTCCCCGTGGTTGGGTGGGTGTTCGAAAGACATGCGTAAATGGGCATGCCTTCGTTGAAGGTTGAACGTTGAGCTGGCACCTCAGCGTTCGTCAAAATCTACTGCCAATCATTAGCGGACTGGAGTTCTGCTGTGGCGACCCCTAACCGGGAAAAGCCGAAAGACAACAATATTCATCAAGGCTGAAAAAGTGCACTCATCTAGTCAATATTAGTTTAACTTTTCAACCACTTATATCAGAGGCATTAAATTCTTCAGCGCGCTGCAATCAGCTTGCTTTTAAAAGTGGAGGTTAAGATTTAACAGTATTCTCCCAAGGTTTGTCCAAAGAACATGCTATAAAACTTGGCACACAAAATGATTGCCCATTGATGATTATGTTGTAGTCATGGTGTTGTGACCTCTCACAACGAGTCAGTATTTAGTTTCCCAATAGTAACTAACATAGTCAAGCAGTACAATGGATATATGGAGCGATTATAATTTATAATGCACTGACATTTAGAGGGAAGATTTTATTCTGCTTGTAACTCACTGATTAAATTATCCATGCATATCTAAGAATTAATTAATTATGTAATAGTCACGGTTTGGTGACCTCTCAGAAAGCGTCTGCATTTAGTTACACAATGGTAATGAACATAATCAGGCAGTACAATGGATATATGCAGCGATCATAATTTATAATGTACTGGCATTCAACTGGCAAGCTTTTTTCTGCATGTACCAGTCTGATTAAATTATGTGCACATATCTAAGAATTTATTAATTTCACGTCTTATACTTAACCATTCACAATGTGATCTGTCTTGAGTCCAGATACTATTCTTTTCACAGTGAAAACCCAGAAAAGCACAGAAACACAATAGGAAACAGAAAAACAAGTTCTAAATCAGAGGGCAAATTCAGAAAAAGCAGTAAATGAAATGCTAAGTATCCAGAGCTGGAACTGCCAGTAGACATGGGAATACTAACACTGGTTACTGATCTGGAAATAAATCAATTTTTCTAATATAAGTTAGTTATTTACTTCAAATAAAACAGCACAGAATATATGTACCATTTGTACCACTATGGCCTGCGTACACAGTTTAATAACACAATACATGGCAACTAACAAAATACAATGGTGTCTAAAGAAATCTGGTACTGATCAAAGTCAGACAATGCACAGAGTCAGGCAGGCTGCCTGACACACATCATGTTCATAAAGCCCTACAAGGAATTCTTGTTATCCAGGAAATTTGTTTATGTAATTATATTTTGATTACCAGATTGTGCAACTGGGATATGGCCTTTTTCTTAATGGAGGCCCTTGCAGAAAAGCTCCGGTAACCACATTGCACAAGAGTTAGAAACATACAAAAAAGCGGTACCATGCTGTCTAAACAAATGTAAGAAAGGTATGTGATCGATAAAGCAAGGTATGACACAAAGAACAGTTTGAGTGGTACATATATGATACATAAGGAGAACATTTACAGATATAGAGGTAATCATGTAAAAACACAACAGCAATTTTACATATATACCAAGGGATTCAGAAAGAATCTCACCATGGATAGTTACTGTGGCCAAAGAGACTGTTTCTACAATGTGGGAAAATACAATTCAGAAACATGCTAGCTGCAATGTACAAAGACCTCGTTATTGGCTAATTTGTATGTCTCTGAATGTCCCTTAACAACCATACCTGCAGTAGTCAACGCTGGTGGTCCATACATTGTGTTGATACAGGCACCCCCCATTCACTCTCCCATGCACATGCACAAATTCAACCCCCATCCATCCACACACACACAGGCATACTTTTTACCTGTCCCTGAGCTGAGATGACAGAACATCCCTGATGAAGCTTCTTATTTTTGTCCCTGCCCTCATAAATCATGGATCCTTATAGTCAGTCAATAACACCGGACATTAGAGTTTCATGCTTTTTATTGATCATCGTGCTTTGTGATGCTAGACCTGTTGCTCTATTAACATTTTTATATGAGTTCCACTGATACTTGAAATATTCTCCATGGTGTTATTTAGTGTTCCCATCATTCTTTTCAAGTGTTCCTGAATTTACAGAAAGCTCTGCTGTTGTTTCTTATAGTTGCCCTGTCCCTTGAATCTCACAGACTGTTGCAATCACTGAATGATGCCAAACATTACAGTTTTATACTTCTTATCAGGTAAGAAAATGTCACACTCTGCTAACTGATCAGTTACAGGATTGTGTTAAGGCTCCTGCTTGACAGGTTGCTTTCTACATAAAAGGTACAGCGTTTGAAACCCACACCCTTTTACCTTAAATTATTATTATTTTTTTTTATTTCCAAAGACTTAGTTAACATTTTAGAAGTATCCTGAGTATCTAGTAGTGTCCCAGACTGCATGCATTGTATGTGTGAATGCTAAGAGGACAGGGTAAATGCTTTAAGAGCATGCTATATAGTCTATCCTGGGTGTCTAGTATCCCCCTCACACCACATCTTTTGTGCTGCAAAATTTTGTTGTATTATATTTTTTACATCATTAATGCATAATGTTATCCCTTGGGGCTAGTGTTCCTCTGTCCCATGACTTTTCCGCTGCAAAACATTGTTCTATTGCAAGTGCCTTTAAGCTACAATATAAAGAATTAGCCCTGGTGGCTTGTGTTTCTCCAGTGTTGCAGAAGCTGCTCATTAGTCTCAGGGAGTGTGAAGGGGTGACAGCCCCCCCCATCCACGCATGTATGCAAGCACACACACACACACACACACACACACACACACACACACACACACACACACACACACACACACACACAAATGCATAACCCCCCCAATCACACTCAAAGGCACACTCATTCATTCACCCACACACACACACATACACACACAGACAGATGCACACAAACTCATATCTACCCTATTTATCCTCTAACTTTACCCTCTACTGCGGCCTCTTAGGCAGAGACACACACACACACACACACACACACACACAAGCGTGTGCATGCATACACACAAGTACGTGCACACACTTTACTCCAATCATACCTCTGTATACACCCCACAACACTACCTAAACTTTTCAGCACTTACTTCTAACATGATTATGTTAATGGGAGCTTTTGGCCAAGCTCATTAACATGAGTCAGCAGTGTAACTTACTCAGCCAACTGATTTGTTAAGTGCCTTACACTTTCAGGAGTCAGAACACATGGCTAATTAGCACAGGTCTCTCCCCTGGAATGCCTCATTAGTTTTTAACATGGCTGTGATGACAGATAAATTTGGAGCTGCACCACTGTAGCAGGGCTGTCTCTGAATCATAAATGTTTACCATATCTGCATGTCCTCCCCGCGGTCGAGTGGCATTCGAAAGACATGCATAGAATGGGCGTGCCTTCGCTGAAGGTTGGGCATCGAGCTGGCACCTCGGCACCCATAAAAAAAAATCTACTGCCAATCATTAGCAGACCAGAGTTTTGCTGTGGCGACCCCTAACTGGGAAAAGCCAAAAGAAGAACATAAGGTGTACACCAGGCTTACTCCTTGTGGTAACCTTTATGGATTCAGCCCTTATAATTTTGGTCCAAAAAAGAAATGACATATTTACAAAATGAGCATTATAGTCTAAATGACAGATGATGTATTTATAAAATACTGAGTTCCTTTTTTCAAAATTCAGCTCCGTTATTAAAAACAATTTACCATGATGTAAATATCTTATATTGTTTACATGTTGTTCTATGATCTTTTGTGTGTGTGTTTCAGCATTTTACTCTGCATTATATACTATTGTGATGTTAACTTTGTCATTTTCAATAAAAAGAAATTTGAGAAAAATGTGGTAGGAGTTCATGATCTACTGACTGCATGTTCTGATTTCAGAATTTTTTAGTTACACCTTTTTATGTCTCTGATATAGTCAGTTAAGGTTAGTAATGGCATGTTTATGGAATAACCTTTGCGGTTGCTGTGCTGTGAATTTGTAAGGGGTCAGAAGTTCTATCCAGTGACTAGTGAGTTGTTGGCGAATTATATATTCAAAGGTCTTCAACAGAATGTTTAGTATATTATAGGCAGCAGTTATTTGGTTCTGTGGAGTTTCCCATTAATGTAGTGATATCACGTTTCTCCTTCCAGATAGATGCTGCAATGACTTCTCTAATGTTCTTATTTATTATACATGCTAAGGGGACAGTCAAGGATTCAGCTACCATTTTGATGAACCTTTAGGGATGTTTTAACATAACTTGTAGCCCGATCATCTTTTGTTATCTGAAGAATGTTTCTGAACTGCCAGCCATCAGGCATCTGCAGGCAGAAATCCCAAGAATCAGCACTGCAATAGTGAATATCATGATGAAAATCTGATGGATATGGGCATATGCAAGAAACTGGCTAAGATGCATCTAAAAATGTTATAAAATAAGTCAAAGAAACTAAGTATCTCGTAATCCCTACTGTTGTGTAACTTCTCTAACTGCTGAGAAATGTCTTGTCTGCTTGCATTTTTAACGTGAATATCTGATCGTTTTGTTGTATAATGTACATGTTTGTTGTGCTACTCTGTATAAAAATATTGCTCTCTTGTTTAACTTGTACCACTCTGCATAAAAATATATTTTTTTGCTTAACAATGTGGAGCTTTTCTCCTCGGGCCTCCACTGTAAATGGATCTAGTCCAGTCGGAATTTCCCGGTTAACAAATGTAAAATAAATAAAAATAAATAAATAAAAGTAAACATACGCAACTACTAAGAATGGAAAAAAAAAATAATCCTGTTGTTTGCAGTATGTGGTCAAGTTTAGACAAGTACCACTACAATAGCCGGGTGCAATTATTTCCTAAACATCTTATTTATTTATTTTACATTTGCTAACCGGGAAGGTTCGACTGGACACAGGTCCTTTTTCAGCCGAAACCCAGGGAGAAAAGCTCCAAATACAGTATATATAATTTTCTTGTCATACAGTTTTGTTTACAAAGACATTTTGAAATACATAAGACATTTTCTTTTAATACGGAGATGTCAATATACATAAGACGTTTTTAAATAAATGCTTTTGAAATACAATAGTATCAGTGTACAGTGGTAGTTTAGTTTGACAGTGTAAAAAGTAGAAACATTTACATACAGTGTTTCATTTCTGATTTCTGATTTCATGCAGATTATGTATTCGATCAAAGGTGAAGAAATCAAAGTTATTTCATAGGATGTTCAGAATGAGGATTAAGCAGAGTTGGTGTAAGGAGGGGGTTATGTGAAAGAAGGAGTGAGAATGTTAGTGAGGAAGTAATGGTCTGCGAGAAGGGGAGGTGTTTGTGTGCAGTAGGAAGCATAAGCATAATTAGGGGTTCTGTGGGAGGGTGCAGAGGTGTTACCAAAAGGACACCAACAGCTAAAAGCTAAAACTTTACACAGCAAGGACTGCATTTTGGTGATTTATTAACCAGACCAGTTACTACCTAACCCATGTAAACATGGTATTTATTTGTAGCAATTACTGTTCAAATGGCAGGGGGAAGAGTCATACTCCATGGAGTAACCTGCCGATGGGTTCCATTGGCAGGTTATTCCATGGAGTAACCTGCCATGGAGTAACCTGCCACACATCTCAGATGGGTTCCATTGGCAGGTTACTCCATGGAGTAACCTGCCACACGTCTCAGATGGGTTCCATTGGCAGCTTACCTGTCAATGGAACCCATCTGGGATGTGTGGCAGACATCAGCCTAAAGACCTGAAAAAGTAACATGAAGTATTATGATAGCAGATGCAAACAGAGTAAAAGCTACAATGTGGACTGCATAGGAACAAACAAAATGTTAGTCAAAAATAATCTAGATACAATTTTAAGTATGCTACATCTGTAGCCATCTAATCCTTTAACTGCAGGGGGACAGTAACTAGTTTTCCAAAGATGCAGACCATACTGAATTATTTAGACATCCTAGCTGGTACTTCAGTCTTGCAGAAAGCACTTTGAAGTCTGCATTACAATATTAATAGTCAGGAGAATAACATTGGTAATATAGAAAACAATACCATCTTTTCCTTTTAGTGCAGCTTAATACTTGCTAGAGCACTACAACAGAAACATTCAGCAAAATAATATCAGATATTTGATAATACAAAACAGCATTCTTTAACTGCTTTCTACACGCTTCGTAATACTGAAAGGTATTACATTTCAAACAGGATTACTAGAATATATACAAGTATCTCGGGGGGGCATAATTATTAGTCTTTACTTCTCAGATACAAGATACAGGGGGGTTTAATTCTGATCTATGGTTATTAGCTATGCTTGTAATAGTCTGTAGACTGATTGCCTAGCATTTCCCCCCAAACTGTGTGAACACCACTGCCTATGTGGAATTGTTCACAGAAATCCAATATAATCATGTTAACTGCTGCAGAGAGACAGCTGTACTGAACCAGATTAAGCATGGAATCAACTCAAAAAACAAGCCACCCAGGCGGAATCCCAACATCAATAGGCTGCATAAGAAAAGGAAGAAATTCATGGCAATAATTAGGAGGTGCAATATCCAGCAGGGAAAAGAATTCCTCATCAATTTTAACAAGCAACTTGTGGGGCTAATAACGTCCACTAAAGCCAAATTACATTTTATTGCATGTGCATTTGTTTTCCAAGGTAGAGCACTGATCTCCATGGACCTTCTTCAGATTCAGTCCAGGAGTGTAGAATTAGCCAAGGACAGTCACAAAGCTTTCTTCAGCTATATCTGTAACCTCAAAGAAAATACACAACAGTGTACCAAATTACCTGTAAATGGTGGCACCTGTACTATAATAAATGATGTAGCAAACCTCCCGGAAGAAATGTAGCCCCAATTTTATCTCCCTGCTCCCCGCCAGTTGCCTCCCAGAAAACACCCACATCCAAAACTTCCACAGCTATCACTAGAGAGCAGGTGTTCAAGGCACTCTCCAAGGCCAACAACACTGCATCAATGGGTCCTGAACATATCCCAGGATGTGTCCTTAACAGCCTGAAACTGAATCTTTAACAGAATGAATTACTGGGATCACTAGGAACACTATTTAACCACAGCTTCCAAGCAGGCTTCATGCCAAACTAATAGAGGACTACAATGGTTATCCTATTGCAGAAGGGGGGGCATCCATGAACCCAGGAAATTATTGACCTGTGAACCTGACTAACCTGATATGTAAAGCTATGGAGAAAATAACCATGGATATCCTAAATGACAACACAAGTAACCAACAAACATTGCACCCAAACACACCTAAATCAGTTTGGGTTTGGCAAGGGCATGTCTTGCTTACTCAGCCTAGTGGACTTCTTCAGGAAAGTCACCAAAGAAAATGACAAGGCCAAATGGTGCATACTTTCTACCTCAACCTGGTGAAAGTAGTAACATAATACCCAATGCAGGCATTGCAGAAAAGCTGACTAAACTAGGTATAAACTCCTATATCACCCGCTGAATAGCCAGCTTGCTTACAGACAGGGCAAAAGGGGAATCTTCCCCAACAAAAAGGCCAGTTACTTGTAGGGTGCCTCTGGGCTCAGTGCTGGGGCCGCACCTGTTTGGCATCTACTTCTCTGAATTCAAGGCTAATGTTAAGGGTCTCTGGCTAATCAAGTTTGCAGATGATTGCAAACTGGGTGCAGTCACCGAATCCCCCCAAGACACAACTATCCTCCAAGAAGGCCTGACACAGACTAATTGCTGGTGACAGAGTCATGGTCTAAAATTCAATGCCAAAACGTGCATCATAGTATCTTTTTAAAAGACAGCCAGACCAGCAAACTACCACACTGACAATACATCCCTAAGAGTAGACTCTATAGTCAAGGATTTGGGAATGCATATAGACAGTGATCTGGCATTCGACCATCATGTGTCTTCTGTAGTGAGGAAATTATTCTATGTTGCACATCTTATAACCAGGGGTATAGCATTTAGATCCAAGAATGTCATTGTTCCATTGTACTCTGCTCTCATAACACCAATTATTGACTAAAATGCCCCCTTTGGTATGCACATGGCCAGACATATGCAACAACTGGAGCATCCTCAGAGATTCCTCACAAAAAGAATACAAGTCCTATGTGGACCACCTCAAAACCATGTCCTTATATTCTGTCTCCTATAGGCTGCTGAGACAAAGCATCCTCCAATCCAGCCCTAAAGGACTTGTTATACACCTGTAAAACAAACAGCATCAAGAATACCTAATCCAGGAAACTAAACCTCGCCTGCAATACAAAAAGGATATGCTGGCAGGACAGGTATGTGTTTCAGAGGCTTCTGTTTCTCTGGAACAGGCTTCCAATCCATGTGAAGCAGAGTTCATCCCTGCATTTATGCAACAGAAACCTGGATCAGTGGATGGGGAACTGTAAATATACCCAAGGTCTGGCACTTATATCTGTATTAGAGAGAGGAACTTTGTAAATGTTAGGCCTCCGATGGCCAGGTATATATATATATATATATATATATATATATATATATATATATATATAAATATACCCCCCCACCAAACCCTTAGAAACCAATACTTTTCAAATTTTATTGGAAGCATGGCTGGGCTTAGAAAGGCCCCTTGGATAAATAGACTATTATTCTGTGTTACTATGATCAGACATCTTTACATGGCCAAGCAAGCAACAGCTATGTAGAGCAGATACTAATAGTCAGGCAGGCTGTTAAGATTTGTGCAATAACAAATAACAGAAAAACATCTCTTCTGGCTACCTGTTCAGTAGCACAGTGGGGTGTAAGGTGTACCTGTATAGATGAAAACAGTTCACTGGGTGGGACACCTCAAAATATGTGTCTGATGAAATTAATAAATATAAACTGGATTTTTTTTACATTATGGCAACTACAGAGGTAAACTTCCAGCAAATGAGATCAGCACAAGGCAATCAGTCCATGCATCTACAGAACTGAGAAACATTTGCATCCTGTATTGCAAGAAATTGTCTAAAGTATGTCTAAGAAACATTATAAATACAAATAAAAACAACTAAGGAGAAATTAAGTGACTGATCAGAAACAAGGAAAATAAATAAGCCTGCAGTTTACAGGCTATGGCCATGATTAAATGTGTATCACAACAAACAGCTAATAATTCACGTTACTTAAGATGGAGGTGGAAAGTTTCAAAGCCCCCATGCTAAAGGATAATGTTGTCCAAGCTGCAAAATCCTTAATTAATGCATTCTACAGGCACCTACAAGAATGCATGGATCACGCTATCCCAAGCAAAACTAAGACTGACTCCTCCAAGAAAAGGAAACCAGTCTGGTGGACCCCTGCCATAAACAAGCTATGCAATAGAAGGAGGAAACTAGTACAGAAAAGAGTAAAATCCCAAAAAGGGAAGACATCCCTGATCAGCATCAGCAAGAAACTACGATCCCTCATAAAATCGTCCAAGGCGAGCTTTGAAAGAAAACTTGCCAAGGACTCCAAAGATAACCACTAGGCATTCTTTAGCTATGTCAAGAATCTAAGTGGCAATGCTCAGATCTGCTCGGAGTTAGTTCAGAATGGCACAAAATACACTGAAACAACCAATATTGCCAACATCCTGGCAGACAGGTTCAGTGCAAACTTCACCCTCCTCTCACCCCCAAAAGGGCCCATAACCATACCAGAAGAATGTAGAGCCCCTGAAATCACAGACATTCAGGATAAAATAGACCTCTGCAAAGCCAAAAACACAGCATCAATGGGACCGGACGGTGTCCCAGGCTTTGTCCAACATGAGCTCAAAGACGAACTAACCCCTCACCTAAACACACTGTTCAAACTCAGCCTCTCCACAGGCTGCGTACCCATAGAGTGGTACACAGCAACGGTTATTCCGCTCCACAACGGTGGAGCCACAACAGACCCCGGGAACTATCACCCTATGAGCCTGAATAGCTTGGTCTGCAAGGCTATGGAGCGCATCATCATGGAACTCATTAACAGAGACATTGGGAACCTCCAAACACTGGACCCTACCCAGTTCAGCTTTGTTAAGGGCAGATCATGCCACCTAAATCTGGTGGACTTCTTTGAGACAGTTACCAAGGCTATAGACAAGGGAAAGGTGGCACACACAGCCTACCTAGACCTCGCAAAGGCCTTCAACACCATTCCCCATTCTGGTATTATAGACAAGCTCACCAGCCTGAACATAAACCTGTATGTCACAAGATGGGTTGCCAATTGGCTCACGGACAGAACCCACATGGTGAGAGTTGTGGGAGCTAGGTCTGACTCTAAACCGGTTACATGTGGCGTTCCCCGGGGCTCAGTCCTAGGACCCCCTCCTGTTCGGCATATACTTCTCAGAGGTACAGACAAGCACAGGAGGACTATGGCTGACTAAGTTTGCAGACGACTGCAAACTAGGGGCTATAATTGTCTCACCGGCTGACACAGACATCCTCCAAAAGGGTCTCACTGAGACGGATACCTGGTGTCAAAATCATGGCCTCAAGCTAAATGCCAAAAAGTGCATAGTTATTCCCTTTGGAAATAACAAAGTACCTACAAACTACTACATAGGTGGTAGTCTCCTAAATACGGAAAATGTAATAAGGGATCTGGGGACCCAAGTAGATAGTAATCTCTCCTTTGATAATCACATTGCTGAAGTGGTTAGAAAATCCTTCTATATGGCCCACCTAATCACAAAAGGGTTTGCATCCAGATCAAAAGAAGTCATTGTGCCCCTCTACTCATCACTCATCAGACCCATCATAGAGTACAATGCCCCATTTGGGATGTACCTTACAAGACACCTGCAACAGCTGGAAAGACCACAGAAGTACCTCACCAAGAGGATCACTGGCCTCAAACAGATGCCCTATGCAGCTCGACTGAAGAAACTCCAGCTGTACTCGGTTGCATACCGCCTGCTCAGAGGTAATCTTTGCCTGACATACAAGGCCATGTCCAACCCAGAATTGATGGACATGCTCCACCTAAAGAAAACCTTATCCCCTCAAGCCACACGCTCTAGGGATCTAAACCTCACCACAACAATAAATAGGACGTGCTGGAGGGATAGATTCCTGTCCCAGAGAATTCCCATGCTTTGGAACAAGATTCCAATCTACATTAGGCAGAGCTCTTCGCTAGCACTCTTCAAGAGAAACCTTGACGAGTGGATGGGAAACAGAAAGTTTACCCCGGGGATCACTTCAATGGCTCTGCTGGACAAATGCACAGGGAAATAATTCAAGGGGTGGCGAAAGCCAACACATTCTGGCTAGGCTTATAAATGCCTTTGGGCAGATAGCCTAGTACCTACCTACCTATGAACCTATAATAGCCTTTATCTACATATAAGGGGGAGGGACAGAAATGAAACCAAAAAGGGTCCAGCAGGTAAATGCTAACACTTTACAGAGAAAGTAAACTATATAGTGAATTATTTCACACAAATGCTCATCACCTAGTGCATGTAAACTGGTCTTATTTGTTGCAGTCATGCATGAACTGCTAACAGAAAAGTAAGGAAGAGGGAAAAGATGAAAGCAAACAAGTTCGATTTTTAAGTCATCTCAGATCTAGGTTTTCATAACCTGACACAGTTGTTAGATTACCTATCTCTAATTCCAGGAAAAGAATGAACTTGCACACTTTCCATGTTGGCTAACTTGGTCTCTGCACATCACCATCCTGATGTGATTTCAGTCTTCTCCCTTTTTTGCTTGGTGTGGCTGACTATGGCACAACCCATTACAGTATGACTTTTCCATTTCCATAGAAAAGTGAGCTATAGGTAGCATATTTTCAGGCTTCTAGTGAATGGAGGAGACCAGACACCCTCATCAGGAGTCCACGGGGCATCATACTGAAGACAAGGTAGCAGGACATTCTCCTATTTTCTCAGATGGTGCAGCTTTCAGTGGACACTGTCCCAGAGAACATACAACTCCATATCAACCACTCAGAGTGCCCTATATGTTCCTAGGTTCCTATTGCAACCATGGCTAAAAGGATATTAAGAAGATTATCCATGACATCCACTGGCATTGACAGTATATTAGTTACCCCTGGTAGGAAGGTTGTTTTCATATATTGCAGGCATGACTTTATAGCCTTCCATCCAATCGTTAAATCTAGTTTTCTAGGCAGATAGCCACTTGATTATGAACCAATTATGCCAGCAGGTGCTGTTGATCTTGTGGTTGAGGATACGGCTTTGGGTATTAGTTCTGTGAAGGTGGAAGAGGTCAGAAAGGGTAGGGATTTTTACTGCTCAAAAGACTCAAAAGAGATCATCTCTAAGGAGTCTATATGAGACAAAGTAAAGAGATACAGATTTTAGTCTTTTGGGGTAACAGTATGTAGTTCAGAAATTTTCTTGGTCAGAAAACGTTGGGGGTCTTTCAAGTTCATCAAGGTGAAGTACATTCCAAAACAGGCACTGTATTCAAGGAAGGATCTAATAAGAAGAGCATGTAAAAAGATGAAGACTGAATGGAGCCCTATAGGAGATACCATTACAATTATCTAAGTCAAAGATGCTGCATCCATTTTGAGAGAAGTACCAGCAACAGGGTAAGATGACTGGGTAGTGACTCTCTCAAAGGTGTATATATATATATATATATATATATATATATATATACATATATATATACATATATATATATATATATATATATATATATATAGGAGCGCTGCAAAATCCTGAAAGTTAAAAATACTGAAAACTCAAAATACTGAATTTCATAATACTGAAAACACACAGGATACCAACACTTACTATATTCCAGCACAAGTACATACAGAAACAAATAAAAGACAAACCATATTACTCTTCTCCAAGTATAAGCAGGAGGGGTGAGCCCCCCTAAACTCCCCATGTGAGGGGCTGTGCCTCCACACCCCCTGCTACTTAAATATATCAACACTGAGATTGCACTTAGTGTAGTGAAGTGCAATCTCCGAGTTGATATATTTAAGTAGCAGGGGGTGTGGGGGGTGCAGGGGTGCTTGCCCCCCTGCTTGTAGTTGAAGGGTAATATGTTTCTGAATGTACTTGTGCTAGAATACAGTAAGTGTTGGTATCCCTGTGTGTTTTCAGTATTATGAGATTCAGTATTTTGAGTTTTCAATGTTTTGAACTTTCAAGATTTTGGTCTCAGGGTTTTGTAGCACTCATATATATATATATATATATATATATATATATATATATATATATATGTGTGTGTGTGTGTGTGTTTGTGTGTGTACTATATTTACATATTGAAAATTGGCTACAGGATAATCACCTGCTACTAAATCCCCCAAAAAACTAAATTACTTCTCTTTTTTCCAAAATCCCTTTTCCATGGAAAGAAACAACTTTAAAATGTATTCCTTAAATAATAGCATGATTGAAGTTACTTCACATAAAAAATACAAAGCATGACAATTGCCAACAATATTAAATTTGATTTACAAGTCAGCAACAGCATCAAGAAAACCTATCAAAAGCTAGGCACCCTTCATTGAACAAAGAAATTCCTCACAGACTCTGACAAGGTACACTCTAGCTACCAGTTGCCCTGTTCTATATGGAGCCCCTATCATGATCAACCTATAAGCCAGACTCAGTTCTAAACTTGAATGATACTACAAAAAAGCAGACATATTTGCTTGCAAAAAAACTTGCCGGACCCACCACCTTTTAGCAGTAAAAATACTTAATTGGCTTGAACTTTCTCACCAACTATATTAAGCTCAGCTTATCTTAACCCACAGAATTCTCTATACCCCATTTGCATGCCCAGAAATTAGCCCCATACTCCAATTCTATCAACCAAACTGTCCCCTTTGTTCAAATGATAAACAACTGCTTGCCATCTACAAAGGGCTACTGGGGTCAGGTTCTCTTCCAATAATGTACCTAGAACTTGGAATACAATTCAGTATCATTATATCTCACACCTTCAACTTTTCAAACCATCACTTGGACTTTCTCTCTGCCTCCTGGCTTTGTCCCTGTTCCTCATCTGGGACACAGCTTCTCTTATCATCATTCATCACCTTCTTATACCTCCCCTTAAAGCACTAAATCTCTTAACCTGCTCATCCCCTTCTAATACCTCACTTTACTGTAGCACTTAAATTATCATACCTACTTCTAATGTGGCACAACCAAATTACCATTCCATTGCTACTTCTCTGTTAACACTTAAACTTTCTCATTCCCTCTAATACCTCAGTCTAATGTATTTCTTAAATTACGCTCTCTTATACACCACTATTCTATCTGAAAATTCTCAGTTCAATGCTGTATATTAATGTTTGTGACTATCAATAAATTTTATTATACCGACTACTATGCTAAGCATACACTGTAACTGCATTATAAAATGTGTTATTGTAAATATTGATTGCAAATTAAATTTGTTAACATGGAGCTTTTCTCCCTAGGACTCCACTGAAAAAGAGTGCCCATGCCCAGTCACAGTTTTCCAGTAAACAAATCTGAATAAATGAATAAATAAACATTTTTGGGCATTTAAAATAAGCCTATGACTAATACACCTGGAGATGGTCTAGCCCAGGTCCTGCTGGACTATCTGAGAGTCTAAGTAAAACAACTGTATCCAGTTTGCAGTCAGCAGCAAATTTAATTAGCTACAGTCCCTTCACATCTGCTTTCACTTGTAAGAAGTAGACACCGCACAGAAAGGAGTTCAGGACAAAGCTCTGTGGAACATCACTGGTGACACTACTCTGGCTAGAGGAGATGCTCCTTATCTTAACAACATGGGTTCTGTCAGAGAGCCAACTGACCATACAGCAGACTGCATACATGTTTATTTTAAACTGTGAAAGTTTATCTATGATACCAAATGTGGGATAGTGTCCAAGGCAACTGTAAGGTTAAAATAAGCAGCAAAGTCTCTCAGGCCCTTCTTTGAAAGGACCTTCAGTGGTGTTTCAAAGAACTTGATTACATTTAAAAGGTACAACCTTCCTTTTACAAACTCAAACTTGTTTGGGCCCAGGGCCTGTCCGCCACTTATTTCATTGTTCATCAGCTAGACCATTACGTGCTCCGTAACTTTGTATGTGATCCTTGGGAGGCTAGTAGGTTGTTTGTTTCCAGGGCTTGATGTGGTGCCACCTTTATGTAAAGATACCAGTGCAGGTGTTTGTCATGCTTCAGAGACATACTGTATGCAGTGCTCTGAAAAAGATTAAGTGTGTAAGTGGGGCTTGACACTTACCAGCAAACAGCTGGGGATACTGTCAGGTCCCATAGAGTTAGTATGTTTGGTTTTGGATGTTGTAGATATAATCTGGTCAAGATGATTTTGGAAGGAATGGTATGGTCAGTATTGAGGGGTACATCTCAATGAGATGGGATTGTGAAATTAACATTGAATTTGTCTGTGGAGATATCACCAATAACTTCAGGATCAGACTGGAAGGCTCCACTGCAAATACATCTGGGGCAGTAATGGGTAACATTTCTAATGTAATTGAAAAGCCTTGTGGTTATCTTCAGAGTTACTATTGACCATGAGTTCATATGTGGTCTTGCACACCTTGGTCTGCTTGAATGTTGTTTTTTTTTTTTAACAGTCTTTTTTATACTGGAAGACTGTGATATGTTTGAAAAGTTTGACTTTTCATCTTTTTGTTGTAAAACATGTTTATATGAAAATTCCACCATACAAGTTTAGTTATGAATTTACCATTATTCTTATGGCAAATGAGAACAGACTTCTAGATGCAAATGTCCATAGGGAATAATAGAATTCAGAGGGGTATGAAATAGCATCAGATATGTTATTTATTTGGAGAACTGCATTAAAAACAGGATGTTTGTTTTGGGATAATTATGAAATGCTATGGGATTCTTTTGGGTTAGAAAATATATTGTGAGGGATAAGGTTACAGCTAGATGGTTGGATTTTACATTAGCGATAGTAGTACTGGGAACAAAGATGGTGGTAAGGACAACGTCAAGAGCATTATCACACGATGGTAAAGTGGAGAATCTGATGACAGAAATTAGTACAAGTAAAACAGAGGTGGGTTAGAAAATGGGCGATCTATACATCAACACTCTGAATGGAAATGAACATTCACCAGAAGGGTGACACTGTAGAGGTAATGCCCGTTGAAAAATGAGACTGCCACTGAAAGTAAGCTAACAGTCGCCATCATCTTGCGCACGCTAATCAGCTCTTTTGCTGTTTAGTGAATGTAAAATTAAAAAAAAAATAGGAAAGTGTGTGTGTTTATGTCTGTGTGTATGAGTCAGAATATGCGTGCATGAAAGTGACGTGAGATAGACTGAGACATTATTTCACACTGACTAAGAAGTGCTTTTGCTGTTTAGTGAGTGTAAAATTAAAAGAATCATAAAAGGCTAAGAAAGAAAAGTACATGAAAGTGGAAATGTGTGTTGTCTGTGCATGTGAGAGACAATGAGAGAAAATTTGATTGATCGACCACTGGCAGCAGCAACAACTGAGGTTTGCATGCCTCTCAACCTCTTAGCTCAAGAAATCTGGATAAACCCTAAAATAAAGGAGGGACAAAATCTCAAAAATAGGAACAGATTTTATATATTGCTGTTATAAAATTAGAAAGTTGCAATGGGCTTCAGAACACCCCTGGGCAGGCATTATTTATGCAGTAACACCCACTCTGTTGGCACTGTTGCTTATATAAAGTCACCCATAAAAAAGTGCATTTGGTTTTATGGAGTGCTTTTCCATTTGACTTAGATAGTCAGGGTACTCAGTGGAGGACATACTACAGGATATATAGACACAACGATATAGCAACTATCTATATGTATGATTGTATGCATGTGCAAATACACACACACACACATATATATATATATATATTTATAAATATATTTATATATGTATATATATATATATATATATATATATATATATGTGTGTGTGTGTGTGTGTGTGGGTGTGTACACAGACACACACATATGCAAAAAGCTAAGATGTGTACCTAGCACAACCCTGACTAATCACTATCACTATTCAGATGTTCAATGACTCTCTTAACACCTTTCAGTTTTGACTCTATTCTGCAGGTAAGTTGAAATGGACACCTTTTTTAAGAGGTAGCATCATAAATATTTTTTTCTTTAAATTGTTTTACATTACTGTTAGTCTGTGATTTATAAAGGCTAGTTTAATTTATAAAATGGTCTATATATTTATTTTTTGGAGACCCTATCTCCTAAAATGTCTCTTACTTATAACAAACTCCAAGAACTACTGCTTTTCTGGATCATAAAATACACATTTAGCACTCACTGTACAATGCAAATTTCACTGTGAACAATGCTAAAAAAACTGCCCTCATTCATTAACTATAAATCTGATGCCTATATAAATCTACTTCATTCTTTTTATTATGATTAAATGTTTGGTAACACAGGACAGAAGGCTGGGAACTATGTCTCATGGCCTAACTGCTTGAATAACTGTTACACTTTCCATCATGCATTTGTACTGTTTGAGCTGCTGTAATTTAGTATTTAAATTTTCACTTAATTCTCTATAGACATTTGCAGGACTCAACATTTCTGCCTGCTTTTTTCAGGAATTATTTTGCAAAATCTGGGAACTGTTATACATTTCATTAGAAATTAGCTCTTTCTGAAAAGTTTCAGGAACTGCTTTTCATTTCAGTAACTAAAGCCATGGCATCTGTACTTTGTAGTTTACTAATCTAGCATCTGCTGTTGCATCATATGTCCTAATGTGATGTAATGCACTTTTTTTTGAATCCCAGCATCCTGGATTGCACCGAAAAAAATGAGCAGTGGCCTGACATGTTTATACTTAGCATTTAAATAGGATAGATAAACAGCTTTATAACAGCTTTGTACATACTCCATGCCATCATTTAGACAAAATCTATCTTGTGCTTACACACACACACACACACACACACACACACACACACACACACACACACACACACACACACACACAGACACACACACACACACACACACACACACACACACACACAATGTTTGCAGTCACCACCCTTCATTAGAACAGTCCATTCCCACATGTATAGCACTTTTTTTAAAAAACACTCAAATATGACTGAATATACTGTTTATTACATCTTTCCTCATAAAACACTAGTCAAGGACACATCATCTGAATAATAATGCCTCTACATTAAGCAAAAAAATTGTCACTTTCACATGAATGCATGCATCTTGGCACTCTCTCTCTCTCTCTTTCTCTCATACACACACACATGCACACACCCACACGTTCACACACACATACGTACATACAGACATGCTTACATGTATACACACAAGCAAACCAAATGGTTCATGAATACAAATGTTCAGAAAAATGAATGTTATATTTTCTGAGCAAAAACTTTATCAAAATAAAGATATTTCAGGATGCAAAAGGCTAATAAGATTCTGATCTTACCTGTTCCTCTCGTGTGGTTAAAATCTCCCTTTACAATCTTACATGATTTGCCGTCTCCATTGCACACACCACAACGATCTTCTTTTGCCTCCGAGCCAATGATTCCGTCACAGCCAATTTTCTGTTAAATGCATGTGAAATATCTACTTTATTTAAAATATTTATCAAACACTTCAAGCATTAGGTTAAATTGAGTTAATCACATGGTGGTAGCAAATTTTATTTTCAAAATCCTATGGTTTTCATCACTACTGAAACGGCTATAAAAGCTGCAGTGCAAAAATCAGGCAAAATTAAGGGTGATGAAAGTTATGATTAATGGACTTTCTTTAAATAAAGAGATTCATTTCTAACAGAAGGACAGTCTTTAAACTGCAAACATAAGTTTTATACAGCAGCTTTTTAATGCATTGTTCTTTTTTTTTCCACACAATTTGCACACTGCTCTTGTCGGACTTGATTTTGCAGCAGTATGGATCTCCTAAGCCTGTGCTCCCTCAGCAATGCTGCAGAAGCAGATTACATCAGAGTAATTCCTCTACACCTGGTTTACCAGCCTGGGCATGTAGCTGGCAAGTGACGAGCTACCATGGTGGGGGACAGTCAGACATTTACCACTACTGGCCTGATAGGTGCTAGCTTGGCTATAGATGTATTAAGAGGCTGAAATGTCTGCAGTTAGGTATGGTCTAGGATTTCCTCAGCGCTTAATATGGTGACACCTCCCAAGCTCATCTGCACACTTGGCCTGAATTGCCTTCTTAAGCCCCCTAAGGGAATGCAAACATCAACCCATTTATGCCAGCGTGTTACACCATCCCTTCCCACAAAAGAGGTGAACAGGCAAAGACTTAGCAATCCTCTTTCTTCCTTATTGCAGCTCCTGGAGGTTTCTGAGTTACTAGTCAAACTCAGCTGACCTTGGTCATAGTCAAGGCTTTATCCTTCCTATGCCACTAAGCCTTTTAACATGCTGTAGTACATGGTGCACTCTAATAACAGTTCTGAAATCAGAAGGTTATTGTTTTATAATGCAGAGGTCCATACGTAAGAACCTCAATATAATAAGCTTAACCTTGCTGTTAAATAATTAAAATCAACTGTACATTTAATAATTACATCAAATTACACACACACACACACACACACACACACATGTATGTTTGTGTGTGTGTGTGTGTTCATATCAAGGCTGGCACTGAATGTGTGCAAGGTACGGACATTGCATCAAACATGAAAGTATGCAAAAGAAAAAGATATCAAGATCTGCTGTGTCAAAGCGTGTTAGGGTGCAAGAGTGACACTGTAAGTGAGAGTGTTTCATATGTTTAAGGAGAGGGTGTGCGGTCTTATTATTGAGAGGTGAAGTTTGCAATCACTGCCTTGTGAAGGAATTCACTGCTGGTATGTGCCAGCAGTGAATCATTTTTTTTTGGTAGATTTCTCTGTTCTTCATGTTTGTGTGACCATAGTTGTTACATATATGTTTGTGGGGGATGGTTACCAACAACAGAGGTGCAGAAGGGGGTTGACCCCCTACAACAATACTTACACTTTACTTATTATCTCATTTCAGAAATGTGAAGTTCAATGTTGTTGCTATTCAGTGGAGTTTAAGCCTGGAATGTTTCCTCATGGTCTTAGATTTCAGGGAAGGTGTGTTTTGAGTTTTGTCTTATAATCATATGTATGTGTGTGTATGGGTCTACTACACATGATCGAAATCCCAAAAAGCTGACTTTCATATGGCCGAGACCATATGATCGACTTTTGGAATTTCGAACATTGTGTAAAATAAAACACACAAAACAAATACTTGCATACACATTGCTGCACCCCTGACACCCCCTGCAATTTAAATATACCAACTCTGAGACTGCACTACGGTGTGGAAGATGGAAATCTTCCCATTCCACACTATATGGAGATGTCCGTTCTGAACATTCGAAATTCCAAAAGTCAATCATATGGTCTCGGCCATATGAAAGTCGACTTTTTAGGATTTCGATCATCTGTAGGGGACCTGTGTATATATGTATGTGTAGCTCTCGCTCTCTCTCTATAATGAATACACACACACACACACACACACACACACACACACACACACACACACACACACACACACACACACACACATATATATGTATGGGGGTGTGTGGACGGCATAGCCCCCCATTTACTTTTGGCTTTATATTGTTAGCTTTCAGTGAAATGAGATTCATAAATATAAAAGCTAAGTAGGAGGGGGGCAATAACCCAGTGGGGAAAAGGGCATATACATTTTATTTGCCAAAGTATGTTAGAGAGCTATAAAGAGCATAACACTAAACTGTTTGGGAGGTGCAGTTGAATTATATAATGTGAATGATGTCCAATCTGTACCTAGTTTCAGTGATGACTGCTGGTCAGAAACGCTAGTGGTGAGAACAAAGAATATTTCACTTAAGGCCTGATGCAGAAACAGTATATTATCAGACTCTATATTTAAGCCACTAAATCTACCTAATATTATGTCATCAGTTTTATGGATTTGACTGATGTATTCTAGGCACAAAGTGAAACCACTCAGTCAGACTTTGCTTGAGTGAAAGTACATCTACAGAAAACCCCTGAAAAGCACTTCAAGAAATAAATACATTGTGTACAATTAAAGGATTCATATATGGAATGATTTACAGATTTATACAAGCAATAACACAAATAAAAGTCAAAAATAGGTCTGATGGATCTAAAGAAGCTAAAGGATTGTTAAGTAAAATATATGCAAAGATAGCAGGCATGTTCATGAAGCCCAGCAAAAACATACGAATAGCTACTTAAAGACTTACAGCTGCTGAGAGTTTAACAGAACCAGAAACAAAGCGTTGCTATGGCTTTGTCAAGAAACAATGCTGAACATACTGCTGATATCTTGTAGAGCTAGTCAAACGTATTTACTAGTTTAACTAATAATAATCATTATTATTATGATCATCCTTATGATCATCAGTGTTATTATTATTATTATTATTATTATTATTAAAAATGTGATATTGCTGCAGCTTAGAGGGCAATTCTGAAAGTGAGTCATTTCATGCCAGAGTTCTAGTGCTAGAGTGCAACTACAAGAAGGTACTTCATATTATTATTATTAGTGGTAGTAGTAACAGTAGTATTTATATGGCTTCCCTTGCATGCTACAAACAAAATAAATGATGATAATAGTCCAGATCATAATAACTTGGAATGCAGTCACAAAAGTCATATATGCTCTACTGCAAACAATTCTGATGTACAGCACCTAACGTTCAGGAATGTGGTTGGATTGAAAATTCACTATTTACATGCCCTCCTGGATGTCCACTTCCCTTATGTACTATGCCTTACCGAAACCTGGCTCAAGCCTACTACCGTTGATAATGAGATTATACCCCCAGAGTACAATATATTAAGACTCGATCACATCTCTAAGAAAGGAGGGGGGGATAGCCATCTTGTATAAATCCACTCTGGAAGTATCCAAAGCTAGTACTCCAAATGCCTTGTTTACTAACTGCAGAAATACTCATCACAAAGGTCCAAATCAACAAACACAAATCTATAAACATTGCATGTATCTATATTCCCCCAGGTGACAACACATATACCTTGGAGGGTATCCTCCAATGGCTATCCACTAACTGCCCCCAGGAAACTATTATTCTCGGGGATGTTAATATCGACTGGAATACTTGCTCTTCAGACTTCCCCTCCACCCATATAAATTTGCATGGCTTCTCCCAGATGATATCTTCTCCAACCAGAATCAGTAAGCTTAACAATAAGGAAAGTATCTTAGACTGGATATTAATAACCAACCTAACCCAGATATATAAAACAGGCACCCTACCTGAGGATTTCAGCTTCTATCACCTGATACGATGGTTTCAGTTTCAAAAAGCCAGACTGATAGTACAGAATCAGATTTATGAGATGTAGTGGATTACTGTGACAAGTACTGCCATTCGCTGTAAGTAAGTACCACTGATCCCAGGAACTATCAACCTATTAGCCTGACGAGCCTGGTCTGCAAGGCCATGGAAAGTATCACCATGGAACTCATAAACAAAGACATTGGTAACCTCCAAACTCTGGACCCCACCCACTTCGGGTTTGTGAAAGGCAGATCACACCTCCTGAACCTGATTGACTTCTTTGAGGCAGTCACCAAAGCCATGGATGAGGGTAAGGTGGTTCACACAGCCTATCTTGACCTCGCCAAGGCTTTCGACACCATCCCCCTTTCTGGAATTATAGCTAAACTCACTAAACTAGGTATAACTCCCTATGTCACAAGATGGGTTGTCAACTGGCTCACTGACAGAACCCACACTGTAAAAGTTGCAGACTCAAAATCTGACCTCAAAGCAGTGACAAGTGGAGTACCACAGGGTTCCGTCCTGGGACCTCTCCTGTTTGGTATCTACTTCTCTCAAGTACAGGCTAACACAGAAGGCCTCTGGCTAACGAAGTTCACAGATGACTGCAAACTAGGAGCCATAGTCAAGTCCCCAAATGATGTGGACATCCTACAGAAGGGCCTCACTGAGACAGATGCCTGGTGTCAGAGCCATGGCCTCAAGCTTAATGCCAAAAAGTGCAGTGTCATCCTCTTTGGGAAAAACTCTGTACCCATGAGCTACCACATAGGCAGCAATCTACTTAACACCGAATGCATGATAAGAGACCTTGGGACCCAGGTGGACAGTAGTCTCTCCTTTGATAGTCACATCGCCACAGTAGTCAGGAAGTCCTTGTACGTGGCACACCTCATCATAAAAGGGTTCTCATCTAGGAAAAAAGAGGTCATTGTTCCCCTCTACTCGGCACTCATTAGACCCATTATAGAGTACAACGCCCCTTTTGGAATGTACCTCACAAGACATCTGCAGCAGCTGGGAAGGCCACAGAAGTACCTCACAAAGAGGATTACTGGCCTCAAACAAATGCCCTACACTGACTGCCTCAAAAAACTCCAGCTTTACTCTGTAGCATATCGCCTACTCTGAGGTGATCTCTGCCTAACATATAAAGCTATGGCAAACCCAGAGGTGATGGACATGCTACACCTAAAGAAATCCCAATCCCTCCGAGCTACACTCTCTAGGGACCTACACCTTGTCACCACAATAAACAGGACATGCTGGAGGGATAGATTCCTGTCCCAGAGACTTCCTATACTCTGGAATAAGCTACCCATCTATGTCAAGCAAAGTTCTTCATTAGCACTCTTCAAGAAAAATCTTGATGAGTGGGTGGGAAATAGGAAATACACCCCGGGGATCACTTCTGTGTCTCTGCTGGACAGTGGCACAGGAAAATAACTTTCTTGGGTGGCGTAAGCTATGGAACCTTGCTGGCTAGGCTTACGTAGGCCCTTGGGCCGATAGCCTAGTACCTACCTATGAACCTATGATCCTGTGACACTGTGAAAAGGGCGAATGCCTGACAGACATGTTATATAATTGTTTATAGAGTTTGAAATATGATATAAAAGTAACAGCAACAAAACAATTATATATGTTATGAATTAAACTTTCTCATTTTGCAATATGCTGGCATTTGTGTGCCACTTATCTGGAGCCTGCAGTAGTGATGATGCTGACTTTGAAGTTTGTGGATTTTGCTTGTCTCTCACTACTAACACGCATATAACTGAGTATCTGATTTAAGTAAACTAATTTTTTTTGTTAATTTTCCAGTTCATTGTTTTAGTACAGACCATGCTGTACTGAATGACATGCAGTTATTGCAGTATTTGTGAAGAATTCCATTCACTCCTTTTGTTGTGCAACTGTAATAGTTCCTTGCATGGTAAGCATGCACTAGAATAAACTGAAAAGCTATCTACTAGAGGCTCTAATATCCTTGACCAGGTCCTTACCAAACTAATCCTTACATGTAACCTATCAAGCATCTCTACATCCCTTGTGAAGTCAAAAAACAGATCTCATTTATTCTTCAAAGAAAGTACCTCACAAATACAAACAGAGTAAGTGCCATTTACAGACTTTCTGCTGCAGGAATGGCTTTTGGGCCAACAAACCTTAATTTCTCTAGGGACTCTAACATACTTCTTCCTCCATCCAAACTCATGGAGAAAGGAATCTGCCATTGTGATGATCTAGCATCCCTTAACTCATTACCACAATGTCTCGTGGGAATTTCTTACTGCCTGACACCTGCAGAGTTCATGGATGGACTGCTTTCTCCTTACCTAAACCACCGAAAATGCAACAGACATGTAACAGTTACAAAGAAGGTTTAAATATAAAAGTTGTTCATCACACACTCCCCTTCATGATGGTGATATTAATTTATCAGCCAAAAAAAATCTGACTTAATAGTCAGCAATAAATTAAGTAAAAATAAGTGATATAGAAGGTATAGGACATCCACAGGAACAAACCACAGCTAGCAAAAAATCTTTAGATGATAAAAAGTCTCTCCATTGTTGTAGTATAAATCTCCTGGTGCAAACACAATTCTGTTAATCACACCATATAATCAAAAAAACACTTTTATTAACAAAAATGGTAAGCACTTTCACCTATAAGGCTTCTTCAGACCAAACAAATTTGAGTTACCCCTAATCTTTAGTATCCTAGTCCACACATCTATACAACTATCTTAACAAATTTTCTCTTCTGTGTCACTTTCTACTTTTAATACTACCATTAAATACGTCACGTCTAATCGACATATTCCCACTACCTAGCTATATGATTCTAACTATATCTATCCTGCCTTTAAGTTTAAAACTCTAATTCTACCTTTCCCTTTTCCTACCCCCCCAAAAAAAAATATTGAGCTGTATTGTTAAATATTTCTAACTGTTTAATTTGAGCTGTATTGTTAAATATTTTTGTTACTGTATTGTGCATTTTTACAACGTATGTGCTGTTTAGACAGTTTTCTATATTATTTCACTTGCTCTATAAGTAACTGTTTCCTTACAAATTAATGTAATGATTTTCGTGGAAATTGGAGCTTTTCTCCCCAGGCCTCCACTGAAAATGGGTCCCAAGCCCAGTGGACTTTCCCAGTCAACAAATGTCAATAATAAATAAATAAATAAATAATAAACCCTCCAGTAAATTAGTCAGAAAAAGAACTCACAGCACAAGCCTATAATCTCATATGTCTAAAAATACAACATGATGTGTAGTGTGAAAGACAAACATATCAACAAATATGACATTCCAGAATGAAAAGTCTGGTATGACTACAATACAACAGTATATTTTATAGAGGTTGCTAACAGTAAAACAATGCGCAATAAATGTGCAATGTTCAATGTAAAGGTATCCCCTAAAATTCAGTCTCCTCCTTCTCCATGCATACAGCAGCAGTACCCATGAAACCAATGAAAAGCAGAAATACTTTACCCCATGGCATATTTCAGTTTGTTACTGTCAGATGCACACAGTGCAGCCCACTACAGCCCCTCCCAAATGTGCATACTAGTTACAGCCACATTTCTTTATGAAGAAACTGTTTTTATTTTAAAGTATAATACTTTAATACCTGCAGGTTTGAATTGTGAAGTTAATTGGAAATATTTAATTTAAACTGTTTAATTGGATAATTGTACAATTATTTGTTTTATACATATATATATATATATATATATATATATATATATTGATGTATGTTCAGTGATGTGTGTTACTCCTTGAAGGCCATGTGGCTGAGAAGCTAGAGACAAATTTTGTGGATCTATAGCTGCCGGTTTATTTACAGCTACATTATTGACTGTGTGCACCTTAGATGGCTGTTTGTGGCTAAATGAATAAATAAAGCATAAATCATAGAGACACTACTATTCATTTCACCTTGTTGTCGGACACATACAATAAAACACATTTCATCCCCCACACACAGATGTGCCAACCAATTTCAGCCAATTTACTGACTGTGTACATGTGAGCTTTTTTTTAAACACACCTTAATTGAATCATAATTTGTGACATAAATAAATTTATATTTATACAAAAGCAAACTGTACTAACAGATTAACATTTATAAACATTATACATCATGTATATTGCGATATATCATATAACCTAAGCAACATTACATAAATTATTAAATTCCTGCCTTTTCCCTTCTAGCACCATAATGTATACTAATGCTAGTAGTTAGGTCATATGAATCTAGTGTACTATATTTTCTTACTTCATCAGCCACCACTATCACATATTCTTTAGTTAGTGATTAGTAGTAGGATGAAGATAACTATACCATTTTTGTATTAAAATCATTTGTTTTATATTTCCCTGTGCATATATATGCAGTACATTTAATCTTACAAAGTACCTTGCTTACCTTTATTTACTTCAAGTAAAGAACTTTATTGTCCAATTTCAAAGGCTTGTGGTTGGTGATGGATTTGTTTGTTTATAAATGTAATTGCTAAACTTGGTGTATCATTAATTGTTGGCTTCTACCTTTTAAAGAGTGACTTTAGCAACAGCTACAAAAAAGTGTATTTCAGATGATTTATTTTAAGATCAGATTGTTACCGGCCTAGATGTTCACATCAAGTTATAATAAAGATGAGAAAGGGGAAACTGGCACTAGAAAGTTTTCATTAGCCTCTCATGGGAAATATTGTGCATTGTGTGTGTATGCAAAATCATCCTTGCTAAGTTTCAGTTACTTTTGCTAAGACAGTTCTGGAAGTTATTGGGCTGGCAGCAATGTGGATAAATCGTGGAAGGTCAGTGGTTATAACTCTGATCTAAAGGTATTCAAAGTAAAGCTAATTTGGATGCAGCAAATGTTGGTCATAACTCATGGCAGCAGTGTGTATTTGCATATTTATTCTAATGACTAACCTTCTTGCATATTAACTGGTGGTCAGCAGTGCATAGTATGATATCACATCTCCTGACCATCACAACACTTTCTTGCTAATAATAATTAAAGAGGGGTATCAGCTTCCCGTACAAACAGAATTAATATATATATGGTTTGCCATGTTGACTGATGATATGTGTCCATTCTAAAGTATGGGCAGTCCATTCTAAAGTCATGCAGCTGAGATAATACAGAGGATTATTATTGGTCTCCGATCGTAACGGGTTTATTATATGTTCAAGGCGTCGTAACGTGTTTATTATATGTTCAAGCCATGGATGCCAAGAAATCGGTCTAGAAAAGGAAGATTTAGAGGTGAATCTTGGCATTCATGTTGAGAACAAATAAAAATAAATTATGATTAGAGATTAATTCATAATTCTTTGTAGTGCATGGAGATTTATCTGCTTCATGTACTACTAATTACAGAAGAATAAAATTTAAAAGAAACACAAACTGTTGTGCTGGCTTTGAAAGCCTGTAAAGCACTAGGGAAGTGGTTTATGTTTAGGGGGGGGATGTTGGCAGGGAGGTTGGGGTTAAGATGTTTACCTTACAGACACAAGGTGCAGGGCTTGATTCTCACTTGGGTAATTGGCTAGGCTTAAAAATGGCCCAGAAGGACAGTTAGCCTAGTACTAAACTATAAACCTATGAATCTATGTCCTTACATATTCCCTGTCTAAGGGAAGCAATTTGTTCCAAAAAGTGGTTGTAATATAGTAGACAGTAGGCAGAGTTTAAATGAAGCCATTTCATATTCTGCTGCTACTGTTTACTGGCTGGCACCATTAGCTTTTACAGCCAGACATGATCTTAACAGTGCTTGGGGAGGGGGGGGGGGCATAAGAATTGTTAAACAACCCTCTAAGCATTGTTTGGGTTAGGACTTGTGCTAGAGTAGCACTGAATCAGGATGTTGTTTAACTGTTATTGGAACATAATCATGACTCTCCGTGCACTACAATCCTATTCTTTAGCCAGGGATTAGGTACCGGTTACTTGCCTTCCAGCTGAACTCTGAATGTCTGACAGATAAACAAATCCTGAATCAGTTACTTTTTTTATGTAATAGGCAGCCATATTTATATGGGAGAATGAATCAGTGACTTACTTAGAGCATTTATTTTACCATTGCAGCCAGACACTTTTAAATAAGTGCAGATTAGAAGAACTCCACCACCGATTTTATTCAATTGCTGGGGGTTGCAATAGTGGTGGTACATTTCGTTTTTAATTTTTTTGAGTGGAAGGATCTTTTTCAGTCATAACCTGGGTATAAATGCATGGTTACAGAGATACAGCATAAATGAGAGTCATTCAGTTACATAAATATGATGGCAATCTACCTGTTTTGTTATTGTAACTATTTTACTGTTTCTGTTTTCTACTGTTTTCTGTTGAAAAACGTCCATTAAAGATCATCCCACAATTCACAATGTTTTCAAAAAAACAAGCAAACAATAAATAAATAGATAAATAAAAGATGTGCCTTAAGGTGGAGGGCTCATGATCCTGGAGAGTGTTATTTTCCTGGTTGGGGGGGGGGGGGGGCAAAACACCCATGTAACTAGCAGCCGTATATTCCACTTGTGTCCAATGTGGTAAAGGATGGTCATTGCAAGTAGCAATCAAACATTAGCCATCATCTCTTGTAAAGAGATATTTTTAGAAGTGAAATGCCCTGATACAGAATGTAGAAGAAGCTGACAAATTACGAGACATGTGGGTAGGCATGAGTCATTCACACAGGAAAAAGAATGAACACTGATGAAAACAAGCTAAGCTCATGGACTTAAACTGGTCATCAGAGCTGGCCATAAGCATATATATTCTGCAAGTTGGGTCGACTGTTTATGAGCATGACGTAAGCAAAACTCTGGCAAAATACCTGCAATACAAGAAAAATATTTATTTGATATTTTAAAGTCTTAGTTTTGTTTTTGTACAGCATATGGCTCCCACATTTCTTTTTCACAGCAGACCCAAAATCGGTTCTGTTATTTTAAGTTGCTCAAAAACCTTATTAACTTACAGAACTCACACAAATAAAATGGAGATGCTGTCAGCTGACTTATCTATTGTATTTGTGTACTTACTATATACTGTTAAATGGGTTAACCACATTAGAATGAGCCCAAATATATAAAATCTGCTAAGGCAAAAAATATACAAAATGTAACAGTTACTAGCATCGGATTTTAAAGTAGATATATCATTTACCAGGAGCACATGAATTATCGGTAAAGCATACACGAGATAACTAATGATAGCAATCTTTACAGTATATCAGCACTTTAAGCCAGAGAATGCATGAACGTGTATGACTTCTCAATGCAATGGAAAATATGCAATTCAGTACAAAAACAGCATCAGGAATCATCATTATTCCTAAAGATATCTTCAGATGATTGAGTGATACTACATCTACCTCAGTAATTCATTACTGAAGTGATAAACTTATGATAGAAAGACGGTACTAGGGTGCAAGAGAAGAAGGAAATATGCCAGTGGAAGAAGCTTGTAAAGAAAATTAAGAAGGCGATGATGATGAAAGAGTAACAGACACATCAGTATGCAAGTATGAAGAGGAGGGCTGTGCTATTATAAGGAAACTGGGTAAAGGTACATTACATACAGGATAGAAGGCACAGAGTTTCAAAGCACCTGAAAACTGTTTTAGGTATCGCTACAGTCAGACTACATGTGGCAATTCAGGTAATGTAATTTTAATACAGACATAAACTCAGACATCTGGTCAATGCTACAAATAGTTGAGGGTAAACCATCGCATTGGGTAAGCAGTAAACTACTCGGTGCCCTGTCTCTGAACTTCTACTTCATTTTCAAGAGGTATTTATCATGTGAAAAAATAATGAGCTAAACTGCCATGGCAGCACTTGTCAGGAAAACAAATCAGCAAGTTCAGGACACGGTGGCCAGTTCATCAGATATTGAATAAGTAGAGATGTGTCAATGATAAATCTGTATATTAATCTTCCCGTTCTTCCAAATGTTTTTAACACCAGACTCAGGTGAATACTTGCCTTATAGTCACCACACAATGTTCTACAGTTACACCTTATTCAGCTTACTGAATATTGACAGAGAAGGCTCTGTGATGACTATGGCATCACCATGCAGTAATTTCAAAAGTAGGACTTCCTATATAATTTTCAGTTTAGAAGTGGGTATGAGGCAAGCTCCCTGTTTGGTGAACATATTTAAAAGTCTGACTGACATGCATTTGCAAAAAACAGTTTTTAGTCTAAATATAAGCTAAGTTGTTTGCAGCTGATGACATTCTTAACATAATGGGTGTGGCTTGAATAAATGTTATTTGGTCTGACTGTTACCATCTTATTTAAGGAACAGCACAGCCCTTGCGTACTTTCATTTCACAGTAGATGGCTATTGTTGATCTACATAGAGAGGTTTGTTAACTCCTGCAGCAAAGCACACATACACACACACACACAAGCACACACACACACACACACACACACACACACACACACACACACGCACACACACACACACACACACACACACACACACACACACACACACACACACACACGCACATAATCTACATGTCTTTTGTATGGAAAATGAGAGTAGGGTCATCTGAATACTGGTTGAGTGACATTTCTCCAGTAAAACCCCTTGTATATATTTTTTTTAAAACAAGAAACATATTTATTAAATTACCATGTACGACATAGGCAATCTTACATTGATATAAATGAAAATAAACCATAGCGATACAATCTCATTTGCAAACATACACTACAAACCATGCCAACATAACTGTAACTGCAAACATTATACATTACTTTTAATATATCCAGTCATTGTCAGTCAGCCATTACATAGCTCATTCAAATCCTGCCCTCTTTTAAACCTTGCTCCTCTGTTGCATGCATTGATCCCACATTTCACATTTTTCCATGTGTAATTTGCTCATACCCTTTTTTAAAGATCCCATTTCTAGCTTTATCTCTATTACTACTTCTATTAAAGTTGGTTTAGACTTTGATTTCCATTTTCTAGTAATTGCTTTTTTGACAGCCATCATAATTAGACTCAGCAAGGCCTTACTATGTCTAGGCAATTCATAGCTCAAAAACAATAATTTCACTAGTTGCTCCAGTTTGCTCACCCAGCATCTCCGACAGAAGTCTGCCGGGAATCTTTATGACTTTTTTGATTCTTTGATGTCTGCTCTTCCTATCATTGTGAAGCAGAATTCACCAAGTGTTGGATTGTTCACCCACTAATAGGGAATGTGAGCTGGGCTTAGACCATTGTGAGGCAGGTAAGTATGAGAAGAATCTCAAGTACAGGCATTTGGTGTATGTGCTTGGCTGAGGAGCCAATGGTGCAAAGCTAGCATCTGTGTGATTATGACTGAACACCTCTAAGTAAGAAGCCTGCCTAAATGTAATGATACTGCAGTGCCACGGATCTCCAGTTGGCCACGGATAGCTGGCTGCAAGGTTGGCGAGGAGTACCGCTCTTCACTTGGTCGGAGTGTGGACAGAAGGGGGCCACCTCTCTCCAGCAGTGCACTGCATGTTTGTGGGGAACCAGGTACTAAATAATTCATAGACGACCTGATTCTGGGTTAGGGTTTCATATGTAGCAGAGCAGCAAAAAGCTGAGATCTATTGAAAGTCAGGCTTCGGACCAAGCTTTTGTCTTTAAAACATCTTTAAAGTCTGTTAACTCATTATTCTCCCAGAAAATATGTTCCCAGTTACATCTTTCTGCCCCATCACACTTTCAACATTTGCTGTCTACCTGAAGAAAAATTCTTTGAAGTCCACTTGGGGTATAAAATACCTATGTAAACACTTCCAAGCAAAGATCCTAAATCTTCTAGATTTTGTTGCATATCTGGAAGACATACATATATCCTTCTTTGTTTCTTTGTGAATTGCTTATCCATTCTCTCGTCCCAATCCTTCCTAACCTCCTTGGATTGATTCTTATAGTTATCATGCAATAATTATATGCTCTGCTAATTATTTCTTACTCCAACTTCTGTTCTAGAGTCTACTAAAAACTGTACCACTGTTGGTCTTTCCTTTAGGACCCCCCTTTTTCTTTCTCTTTGCCTGTATAATGTCAATCCTTGACAGGAAAGGCAATCTCTAACCTGCAGTTCAAATAAGTTATTGACATTTTCCCATTATATTACCTTTCCCTCTTTAGTTATTTGCTCCCAGTGCCTTGGTTCCTTTAACCGATGAACCAAACAACAAAAAAAAAAAAACTTGGATCTTGGTTCCTTTGCCAGTTTTCTCCAATATATTCCATCCACTTTTTGTCTATTGTCTGTATCCCTAATTGCAGTCATTCCTATCCGACAGAATCTCCTTTCTCCATTCCCATATTGGCTTAGTTCTTAGAATACTTTCTGCTACTTTATGAATATAATATTCTGTACGATTATTATTATTCTCCTTAAAGGTCTGCATTCAAAATCCCAGTCTATCCTGTTTCTTGAGCTTCTCCCCATTTCATCATCATCTTTTTCCACTTTGAATTATAGTTTTCTGCTTGTACTATATATAGGAGCCTTAACTGTGTTGCTCTGAAATACCCCTTCAACTCGGCTAATCTCAATCTGCCCTATTCTATTGGAAGAATAAGCATATCCCACTTGACTCTTGCCATCTTCCCCTACCAGATAAAATTCTTCAGCTCTTTATTAATTGCTATCCATAACTTATCCTCTGGTTGATAAAAATATGCCTACCTGTATATGACTAAAGGGACTAAAAACATTTTAATTGCTTGTATCCATATAACAGAACTTCCATTTTCTCAGTTTTTGTATCATCTTTCATTATTAGTCTCTTTCCACATATCTTTAGCTGCTACACCAGTATAATTTTAATCCATACTCCTAAATACATCATTTTATCATGCCCCCATAAGTATGGATATTGCTGAACCAATTCGTATGTGGGTCCATAATTTACTGCTATTGCTTTTGTTTCAGCTTTATTAATTTTGTGCCCTGAAAAGTTTTAAAACAGTCTCAATATGTTCCAGTCCACTGTAATGTCCGGTTCTGTTTATTCATGTATAAAATAATGTCATCTGCAAATAGAGCCAGCTTTTCTTGACTACCACACCAATTATATCTTTGAATTTCTGAGTCTCTTATTTTCTTTGCCAATGGTTCTAAATATAATGCAAATAACAAAAGGGAGAGAGGACACTCCTGCTTGGTTCCTCTTATCAAGCAAAGATTAGCAGAGAGGACCCCGCCCACTTTAATTTTCATCTCTGATCCTTCATATATCCTCTTAATTAACATTGTAATTTTATCAGGTAATGCAAATGCTTCCATAACTCTGGTCATAAAGTCCCAGCTTACTATGTCAAATGCTTTCTCTGCATCAAGACCCACCAACAACAGTGGTATTTTCTTACATTCTGCTTCCCTTTGGATCATCACTGTTCTGTTAATGTTGTCAAATGTTTGCCTCCCCACCACAAAACTGCATTGATCCATATCAATTCATTTTTGCCATTCTTTTAGCCATTATAGACAAACACATTAGAATCATGATTTATTATTAAAATGGGCCTTTATAAAGCTGGATCTGATGGGTCTTTACCCTCTTTAGGTATTACAGCCACCACCGCTTTCTTCCAGGATGTTGCTACTTCCTTGCCTCTTAAAATACTGTTAAACAAAACCTTCCAGATCTTCATCAGTTTTTTCCTCCTAGCTTCCAAACTTCCACAAGAATACCATCTATTCCTGGGGACTTTCCTGTAGATTGGTTATACATCACCGTTTTTATCTCATCTCATCCTGTCCTAACTGTTGGTAATTAAGTCTCCTCTACCTCTAACTTGGCATATTTAATTCTTCCATAAACATTTCCATTTGTATCTTTTCTTGATTTCCATATTTCTCTGCTTTATACAGACTTTCATAGAATTTCTGAAATATTTCTAAAACTTCTACAGGATCCCTTCTTATGTTTCTTGTTATATGCTCCCTAAGGTTGACGACAGCCCTTTCTACTTTCTGTTGCCTGAGTTGTGCTAAAAGTTTTTGTTCTCTACAGTTATTATCAAAATAAAGTTGCTTAACAGCAATTTTTCTAAACTTCTGCATATTATTGAGATAATCCCTTATTTTCTGTTTATCATTCTGCAGTTGTTCCTCTTCTTGTTCTGTGAGATTCCCCTTATTTTGCAATACATTTGTTGGTCCCTTTAAATAATTACTGTTACTCCTTAACTATCTCTCCCAGTCTTTTATTTCTACCCTATTTTAAATTCCACTTTAATTTTACTCCACTCCCTAGCTATATTTTCAGAAGAAATTTCTATCTTTATTTAATAACTTAATAATAGAATCAGCTACCTATAATCCTACAAACAAACGATGCACCATTTACCTTATTCAGGCAACAATCTTATCCTAATGTTACAAAGAAATACGATACGTTTATGTCAAAATACTTAAAAGTTATAGTTCACATTGCATCACAGTTTAAAGGTATTATTGTTCCATAGCACCCTTTCTGAAATGTAAAGCATTGACATGGTAATGAAACAGACGCAAGGGCATATGGCACAATAATACCTCTGACCCCGTCGCTGCAGGTTCATACTTTAAGCACCCTTTTTATATTTTAAATGCAGAAAACACCAACAAATAAAGTTATTTATGGGAACGTTATATTTAACACATATATTTTTTCCCTCCCATTCAACCTCCTTCAGGGCAGTGACGCAGGAAATGCATTTTATATACTCTCTAACTGAATGCAATTACTGCCAGTTACTAGTAGTTTCTTTTTCCATCTTATTGCATGCATTGAATGTTTTTAGGTACTATTTTTTTTTTGTTTTGGAGTGATTTTTATGTACACAGTTTTAAGATAGTTATGATTTACATGGGTAAAGGATTACATATTTCTCGTTTTAATGTGATTTTTATTTTTTATTTAACTTTTTTTATACAGAAACTATTTTTTTAAAAGACATAATCTGTTTGATACAAAAAGGTTACAGTATTCTAGCTGGCCTGTAAGATTACAGTCAAGATGAAATGCATTTAAAACTTCCGAACACTAGATGGCATTGTGATATTACTTTGCCAAGGAATGGTTGGAGACACTCCCTCCTGAAACATCAAAGGAAGTATTATCATTACTCATGGATGTGTATATATAAGTTTTGTAACTTAACTGTTTTTATGTTTTGATAAAGTTCCGATAAGGGACAAAAGCGCTTAATATATATGTAACTTATTTGTCTTGCTTTTAATTGGTTCACCAAATAGTTGCTAATCGCAACCTTCTGCTTTGGATTTATCTTGGTTTTGGAGCCTTTTGGATTTTGTGTGTTAACAGTTTCATTTATTTTTGTCAGGTCTGTGTGCAGTTAGTTGCTTTATAATTTCCTCAAGGTTACTGGAAGTCATGTCTGGAGCTTGCACTATTTTTTTTGCTTAACAGCTGCAGCACTTTTCCCACTCAGTATTTTTTCGTTGCCTTTTGTAACTGATTTTCCTTCAGGTCCTCTATATTTCTTTTTTGCTAGCATCCAGGCAGTGTATTTACTAGCCAGTTACTGAAATTTACTCAGAAATCGAGGTCCACTGGCTTTCTCTGCTAAGCTTCTGTTTTCACACTGGGAGAGCTAGAATTAAGCTCTTACTCAATGTGCAGCCATCTTGGAAGTCTTAACATATAATGTCTTCAAAATGTTCTAAGAAGTATCTAGACAACCAAGCAAAAGTTGAAGTGCCCAAACACTTTACTTCATCTTTACTGAGGAAGGTATAGATGGTTCACTTTGTCAAAAGCCATGATATTCAAACATTATGGTTCTGAAAAAGTATAGCTCATGTATTTTGTTCAGAAATAGTGTGAATATGTTTAACTACAGCAGTATACATCTATGGCCATTTCTAAATACATGCTAGATAGCTGATAGTACGGTGTACTAAAGGTTAACAGGATGTAATTTCTAATGATACCACATTCTCAACAGCTTTGTTAAGGGACATAGTAACCTAATAGGAGTTAACACCCAACCTGCAAAATATTACAATTTTACATCTAAATCATATAAATGCAGGGATCCAAAGCTGCATATTTTATGGAGTAATTTATGACCTTCTATAATCATAGCTATGCATGAATGTACACAAATGCAAGCTATTTCATCAACATCACACTAGTCACCCCATCCCAAGAACAAAAAAAAGCAAAAATATTCTAATTTATTTTGCACAAATGCACATTAGCCAGTCGTTAATAACAGATTTTAAGTTGAGCAAATGAAAAGAAAGTACCCATTACACATCTAGCCACCTCCACCCAAAAAAAAAATCAACTTATTTCACACAAATGCAGACTAATCAGCCTTTAAAATAATTTAAAAAGGACAAAGTTACAGCCATCACGCCAAAAAAAGCATAAATATTCAGATTTATTCACACAAATGCACCTTATGGGAGGAATTTAAACTGCTGAAGTGAAAAGGACAAGTTACATTCATCCACAGCACAGCTGGCCAACCCCTCCCCCCAAAAAAGGATAACAATATTCCAGTTTATTAACACAAATATTCACCTGTCAGCCTTAATGGCAGAATTTAAAATGTACAGGTGAAAGGGCAAGTTACTTTAATCCACAGCCCAGCTGGCTACCTCCCACACCACCAAAACAAAAAGAGGGCAGAAAAGTACAATGGAAAAAAAAAGCATAAATATCCAGTTTCAAAATATTTAAACAAATACACACACACATACACTAGCCAAGCTTTAAAATATTTAAACAAATACACCCACACACCCACATACACTAGCCAAGCTTTAAAATATTTAAACAAATACACACACACACACACACACACACACACACACACACACACACACACACACACACACACACACACACACACACACACAGCCAATGCTAGCATAGCCAGCACTCCCCCTCCTCCTATCCAAAAATAAGAAAGAAAATTGGGTTGTATTCACATTAAAAAAATACTTACCTTCAGTTGGGTAGTCCACAAATCCCTGGTTGATTCACTTGCTGTGATTATTCTAGTTTGCTGGATTCAGTTCAACAAAAGTTTCTACTGAAAAACTCTCTATTGTACAATTACAAGAATGCTGTTAATTTTAAAAATAACAGCAGTTCCCTCTGGTCTTGTTCATAGTTCCTTCTGAGTTTCCTCCAATCCTGTATCACTTTTAAAGCATACATGAACACACACAAGGGGAAGAATGTTTACCTTCAGAACCAGATCATGGTCAAATGGGGCCCTAGGTGGGGTAATGGATACCCCCCCAGCCATTCCAGTGTTCCATTACGTGGCTATTTCTCCCAAGTTACCATAAACACTGTTCAATAGTCCCAGTGTGCATACTTTTTTTTTCTTTACTTCTGCAATGATTACAGATATTTGGATTTAATTTAAAACTTTTATTTCAAATTTTATGGCACAAACACTGATAGACATTTGCTAAAAAAAATACAATCTGACAATGAAAACAGACTTAGCATTAACCGTAAACTTCTTTGCTCTTGAAACACACATTCATTGAAATGGCATTGAAACACATTCAAAGAAAATGCATCTAATCAAAGGCAGATGATGTTTACCTTAAGGTTGTTTTCAAGCCATAAGCCCCTTGCACACATTTTAGGACCATGCATACATGGATGTGTTCTTTGATTCACCTTCCCTGCATTCCTTGTATAATACAGCATCACTATTTTAAATTTGTAGTTTGAACATTTTTCCAGTAAATAATGAAGCAAAATGTATGACCAATACTGACATAACTACCCATTTCGGAATATTTCAACCATAATAGGCCACTCAAACATCTGTTATTACAATCCACCAATATCAGCCAATATGCACAGTCTCTGCAGAGGTAAAAGTAATCTGAATAATTCTACATTAAAGCTATGTAACTAATGAAGATGTTCATAGGTTCATAGGTAGGTATTAGGCTATTGGCCCCAGGGCCTATATAAGCCTAGCCAAAAAATGTACCCTGGCTTTCGCCTCCCAAGAAAATTATTTTCCTGTGCCCCTGTTGAGCAGAGCCACAGAAGTGATCCCTGGGTGAATTTCCCATTTCCCATCCAATCATCAAGATTTTTCTTGAAGAGTGCTAATGAGGAGCTCTGTTTGACATAGATAGGTAGTCTGTTCCAGAGTATGGGAAGTCTCTGGGACAGGAATCTATCCCTCCAGCATGTTCTGTTTATTGTGGTGGCAAGGTTTAGGTCCTTAGAGCATGTAGCTCAGGGGGATTGGGATTTATTTAAGTGGAGCATGTCCAAAAGCTCTGGGTTTGACATAGCTTTGTATGTTAGGCAGAGATCGCCCTTGAGTAGGTGAAATGCGATGGAGTAAAGCTGTAGTTTTTTGAGACGGTCTGCATAGGGCATCTGTTTGAAGCCAGTAATCCTCTTTGTGAGGTATTTCTGTGGTCTTTACAGTTGTTGTAGATGTCTTGTGAGGTACATACCAAAAGGGGCATTGTACTCTATAGTGGGTCTAATGAGTGATGAGTAGAGGGGAACAATGACCTCTTTTTTTCTGGATGAGAATCCTTTTGTGATGAGATGAACTACGTAGAAGGATTTCCTGACCACTGTGGCAATGTGATTATCAAAGGAGAGACTACTGTCCACCTGTGTCCCAAGGTCTCATCACATTTTCGGCATTAGGTACGCTATCAGCTATGTGGTAGTTCATGGATACAGAGTTTTTACCAAAGGGGATGACAATACACTTTTTGGCATTGAGCTTCTTGCTCCTAGAAAACAACTTTATATTTCAGTGTTTCATCTACAAATTCAGGGCCTACTGCCCTTGAAGAATAAATTGCCTATGTTACATAAAAAAATATGTTAATCTGGTAATATTGCAATAAAGAAAGGATGGCAAATCGACAACAGGTTTATATTTATTAGGCATCTCATCCAAAGGAGGACACACTCAGGACTGCAGAACCCCCACCCCCTCCCCCTTAATGTAAACACAGTACAAACAATGCGTCTACATCCTGTGGCAGTAGAACCCACAGCTTTCTGCATCAAAAGCAAGTATCCTACATGTTGGTGCTATGATCATCTGCTAAGCAAAACAGTTGCACATTGAAAACCGACTTAGCATAAGCAGGAGTAAAATTATTTTTTCTTGAAGCTCACAATTCCTTGAAAATGCACTGAAGCTCACAATTCCTTGAAACTGCATCAAATTTCAGTTTGGTAGTTGGTGTAGAGGGTTTAAGCTCCTGTTTCCTGTAACCAAGGTAGAAGGTTTGAGCCTATGGAAATTATTTATTTATTATTTTTATTATACATTTGTTAACCGAGGGTGTCTGACTGAGACGAAAAGGCCCTTTTTCAGCAGAGGCCTGGGGAGAAAAGCTCCACAAAGAAAAATTACAGATACATTTAGTTATTTAGACATGATCAGTATACACACAAATTACAAGACATGTTTTTACAGTGGTATGCGGCACATCAACAATTACAGTGGAGAGAACAAACAAAAAATATTAATTTAAAAATAAAGGTAATTAATAGATTTGTGGTGTACAGCTGAAATTTGGAACATAGGTAGAATACATACATAGTATACATCTACTGTACATACCATTGTAGATTAGCCAGTGTTTGGTAGTAAGATTCAAAACTATTATCAAGTACTCTAGATTTAGTATGTATACCTTATCCACTTTCACTAGCCTGGGAAGCAATCATGGCACTGCCAACTTTGCTTGAGATGTTGCCTGATGAGGTCTTTAAAGGAGGCTTTGGATAACCTACCATCCCTAACTAGGGCAATTTACATACACATACACCCACCTTAAAGAATAACAACTTTCTTTAAAGGATCTGGCTCTGGATTACATACAAAGGCTGCACCTTTTACTGTTTGCATAAGCCTCTGGGGTAACCTGAACATCACTATCTTACCTTAGCTGGCAGCTGGGTGCAAAGGTTATGGTTATAAGCTGTAGTCCCTGTGGTACAGGGTTTGATTCATTCTCCCTTGTTTGCCTACTCTTTGACCCTGAGCAAGTCACTTAGACATTAATCTGAGGTTACCCCCTGATTACAGAGCGTCAGAACTGACTCCATGAAGATACAAGGTACAGGGTTTGATTCTCATCTTTGAAGGACAAATTGTCTAGGCTTAAAATGGCTCACAATGGCAGCAAGTCTAATACTTACCTATGAATCTGAAAAGGGATTGTGTGTCCAGTGGACCCACCTGGTTAACAAATGGGTATTATTATTACAACTACTATTATTATTACCTACTTGATTACTTCTGGAAGTAGGAGGAAAGTAAAGCCCCTGGTGAAAACTCAAAAGGACAGATCATAGGATCATAAGAAGTTACTAGAGTAATGGCCCCAGGGCCCTTACAAGCCTAGCCAAGTTCAACTTATGTTCCCAAGGGTGTCTAGTTCAATCAGATATTAAAATCAGCACCTATTGCCCCTATTGTTTAACATGAAAAGGAAGCTTGTTCCAAAGGTAGGGCAACCTCTGCGAGACAAATCTCTCTCTCTCCAGCAAGTTCTGTTGATGTCATATACCAGGCTAAGGTCCTTTGAGAGAGTGACACATGTGCCATTTGACTTGCAAATGTGCAGCATTTCCATTAAAGCTTGGTCAGAGATTGCTCTATATGCAAGGCACAGGTCGTCTCTGAGCAGTCTGTATGACACAGAGTAAAGTGACAATGACTTCAGTCTCTCCGCATAAGACAGATCTTGAAGACCCTGAATTTCCTTTGTAAGGAACCTTTGTGGTCTGTCCAATTGGGAAGATGTTTAGAAAGGAACACACCAAAGGGATCATTGTACTCTGTTACTGGCCTGATGAGGGAAGAGAACAGGGAGGTTATAACTTTTTTTTTTCTGGAGGCAATGCCCTTACTTATGAGATGAGCAATATAAAATGCCCTTCTTACCACTGTGGAGACATGGTGATCGAAGGTAAGGTTGCCCAGATTTTTCACCACTGACTGTGTGCTTAGTGTATTGCTATAGATTGTGGTAGTTTGCAGGAATATTACCCTTGCTGAAGGGGATGATAATGCAGCTTTTGCATTAAGTTTAAGACCACAACTTTGGCACCAGTCATTAGTCTGTGTAAAGCCTTCCTGCAGGTTGCTGACACTGCTAGGAGTTTCAATGATCACTCCCAGTTTGCATCAGCAAACACTGCCAACCACAGTCGTTTAGTTTTAGCCTGTACTTCGGAGAAGCAGGTTTCGAACAGTAGGGGTCCCAGAACCAATCCCTGCGGAACACCACTGGTTACGGGTCTGCTGGAGGAGGTGGAGTCCATTATTTTGAAGGTCTATATTATTTCTTTGACAGTTTAGGTTGTCGAATGCTTAATTATCGACAACTAAGCTTCAAAGTTTCAAACTCGCAAATGGCCATATACGCAAATTCTTTCTTCAGGAAAGAATTTGTTGGGCCGTCCGGAAATAAAATTAACTTTTCAACCTAAATATAGTGGGGGCTTTGCCCCCTACACCCCCCCAACTAAATATACCAACTCCGAGATCGCTCTACATTGTGGAAAGGGCAAATCCCCGATAACGGCCAAGCAAATTCTTTCCTGAGGAACAAATTCACTTATATGGCCATTCGCAAATTTGAAACTTCGATGCTTAGGTGTTGATCATTGAGCCTTTGACAACCTAAGCTGTCAAAGAAATAATATAGACCCTATTTTGACTGTATGAGTTTTATCACTGAGCCAGTTTGCAACCCAACTGACAATATATGGGTTGATACCCAGCTGGATGAGTTTATCAATGATGCCTGAGTAGAGGATTGTGTCAATGGCCTTGGCTAAGTCTAGGTACGTTGTATATACAGATTTGCCCTCATCTAGGGCTTTGGTGACTGTCTCAAGTAGTACAACAACTTTAAATGGCATGATCTCCCCTTAACAAAGCTAAACTAGGTGAGGTTGAGTGTATGGAGATTTCCTATATCTTTGTTAATAAGGTCCATATTGATTTGTTCCATGGCCTTGCAGATAAGGCTGATCAGGCTAATGGGTCTACAGTGGCCCTTGAGTGCACCCCCTTTCTGGAAAGGGATGGCAGTATCTGTGTTTACAGTTCTGCTGGAATAAAGCCAGTGCTTAGGCTGTGATTGAAAAGCATGCCCAATAGTGATGCTTATTCCTGTTTTAACCCATGTAGAACACAGCCCTGGATGATGTCTGGTCCTATACTGGCTGTGTTTTTGGCCTTGGAAAGGGCATTTAAGACCTGCTCTTTGGAGATACTAGGTGTGGGACAGGTGTTAGGGATGCTTTGAGGTATATGTGGCGGGGACAGGAGAGTGAAGTTTTCACTAAACCTGTCAGCCAGCAGGTTTGCTGTATCCACGGGTTCTGTACATGTAGTATCATTAACTACAAGTTCAGCACAAATCTGTGCCTTTCCTTTGAGGTTACAGATGTAACTAAAGAACACACTGTGGTTATCCTTAGTCAGGGAAGCTAATGTGGATTCATAGTTAGCTTTGGAGAACTTCGTTAAGAGTCTTATTTGCTTATTTAAGTTGAGAAGGGAGCATTTCCAGTTTTGGGACCATTCCTCCCTACTCTTAGACAGTAATTTCTTTTTCCTATTGTAGAGCCTATTAATGGCAATTGTCCGCCAGGCAGGTTTGTTTTTCCTTGAAAATCTTGCTTTGGTTCTATCAGGTACACCAGAGTCAATACAAGTGTACAGTCTGCCGTATAAAGCATTGTCGTATAACTCAGCATAGGTGCCTGTTCCATCAGTGGGGGATGGGCTATGAAGCTATTTATGCTGTCATGTAAGAGGCTGTAATTGGCCTTGGAGAAGTTTTTTAGTGTAGTTGTTGCTAAGGGAAGGTCTTGTGTTATAGTTACTTCTACTGAGACTAATTTGTGGTGAGATCTCAGCAGGGATGGCCATACACAGGGGGTGGTGCAGCAGTCCCCCATGTTGGTGAGCATCAGATCCAGGATGTTTGAGCCCCTTTTGGGTGTGTTAACCAGCTGTCCCAGGGCAATGGAGTTAACTAAGTCCAGGAATCTTTGGGCAAGTGAGATAGAACACGTATAATTTACTCAGTCAATGGATGGGTAATTAAAGTCACCCAAAACTAGGGTGTTTAGCTGTATCCTGATTGACTCAAGTAGATTCAAACAGGTTGAGTGGATGTCATGTTTCATGGATGGGGTCCTATAGTTGGCAATGGCCTGAAGAGGGGTTTTACCCACAGTCAATTGCACCTGAAGTAATTCAAGGGAATTGTGCCCTTTAACCAGTCTAGAGGTAGATTTATCTTTAATGAATATTGGTACACCACCTCCTTTAGTTCTCATGCCTTTTTCAGTTTGTGGTCTGAACATGTGGAAGGAAATGTAACCTGGTATAGCTGAGGTGCTCTCCGCAGCCTTACACCAGGTCTCAGTGACTGCACAAATGTCAACATTTTCCAAGGTGAGGACTGCTTCCAGTGAGTGCAGTTTCTGGTATAAACGCCTAGCATTTAGCAGCATAAACTTGAGGTTGTTTTTGGAGGGTATTTTCACATTGGGAATTTTGTTCTTGTGACATTGCCTAAAAAAGGCACTATGGGAGTGGCAAGAGCCTAAGTTGGTAACCATAATTTCAGGAATAACAGATGAAGACCATCTCTGGCAAAGCTTCGAGGTATGTCGACCATGTCATCCCAGGCTGACAGATACTAGATCCCCTTTGAATGACACCAGAAACTAAGCCAATTGCTGAAGTCAATCATTTTTGTTTGTATTGAGGTATCATTCTACTGCAGTGGTGGTGCTGCGGCAGCGTTGTCGCCTCACAGTTAGACGTTGCCCATTCGATCCTCAGTTAGAGCGTCTTCTGTGTGGCGACATGCGTGAATGGGCATTCCTTCGTGGAAGGTTGAGCATTAGGCCTGGCAAGCCAGCATGTAAAACTCTACTGCCAATCATTAGCGGACCGGAGTTCCGCTGTGGCGACCCCTAACCAGGAAAAGCTGAAAGACACAAACAAATTGAGGTATCAATCTAGGCGAAGGTAAAATGCTGCTTACAGCTGGGGACACACCTGCCTGAGATACATAACAAGAGAGCTCAGTTATGTCTCTTCATATAGTCCAGTGAGGTATGCATCTCAAGTCGTTCACACCAACATGGACTATGAAAAAGTCATAACAGTGCCTGTTGTTGAGAGACCTGAGTGCATGTGAGATGTGGTGGATCCTGACACCTGACAGAGAGCTGACCATGACTTTTTTTCTTATCCAGCCTGGTGAGAGGGACATCTGTGTGTCTCACAATTGAGTCACCTATGACTAACGTTTGTTTTTGTGTTATGCCTTAGCGGTTTGACTGGTGAGACACTGGTGTGCTATATATTATGTGTGCTATGTTCTGCAGAGGATGTTTTATGTGAATCCTGCTTGGGTTTGTGTTTGAGTGGTCTCTGATGTTTAGGTAAGCTTCTGGTAAGGACCTCCGCATATGTAGGTTTATTTGTTGTTGGTTTGGTAAGTGTAGGAGGTGAGGTGTGCATGCTGAAAACCTGCTCATTATCAGATGCATTGTCTGGTGATCAAGAGAGCCTGGATTCTAGGTTGTTGATATAGATGCATCTCTCACATAATAAATTTGTGTGGACTAGAACACGTGGGTTGTCAGTGTACATGAGGTAATTGCTCCATTGCCTCATAATGCCCACGTCAACCAGGCTAGCTGGAGAAACTGCGGAAAATTGTACATCTGTAATGCTAGGTAAGCTGATGTGGTCAGAAAACAAAGAGAGGACAGAAGAACCAGGTAAAGTAGAGGACAGGAGAAGTCGACAAACAAATACGGAGGCTACTGGGTAGAGTCTGTGTTGGTACCTCAAGAGCTTCACTGGATGTATCATTTGATAGTGAGGGACAATCGCCAGAACTCACTGATGGAACACCAGTAGAGTACTATGGGAAAATATGCAGGCAGAAGTGTTTGCATCTGTAACCACCAATGGTGCCCACTGCTGCACAGCAGCGTGAGATGCACAAACAAGACAGCAAACTGATTTAAACTTAAAATAAAAGTCCACTTTACAAATACCTGGACTTGCTCCTGTACACAACCACCATGAACTTAATCACCTGACCCTCTTTGCATACATCCCCTTCTCAATTCATATGTAATTCTCACTACAGAACTCAAACTCCTAATACCTTTTTCACTTAATTTCTCCACTAATCATATTTACCTCTCTCCCTTCTTTTCCCACTTAGTGTACTCCCTTTTCTCCAATTTCTCTTGATTCTAACTACTACTACTCTCCTATCTTATTTACTGTTGTCTCCCTCTGTTCAACTTAAACTCCAGGCTTCCAGCTTCTGAATTGAACCACCTAAAGGAGATCCTGCAGTGCTTCCTATCCACTTCAGCCTACCCCAATTATCTAGGATTTATAACGTCTTGCTCCAGCTGTGCTACCCCTGGTGTCTCCCTCTGTTCAACTTAAACTCCAGGCCTCCAGCCTCTGAATTGAACTACCTAAAGGAGATCCTGCAGTGCTTCCTATCCACTTCAGCCTACCCCAATTATCTAGGATTTATAACGTCTTGCTCCAGCTGTGCTACCCCTGGTGTCTCCCTCTGTTCAACTTAAACTCCAGGCTTCCAGCCTCTGAATTGAACCACCTAAAGGAGATCCTGCAGTGCTTCCTATCCACTTCAGCCTACCCCAATTATCTAGGATTTATAACGTCTCACTACAGCCATGCTACCCCTGGTATCTCCTTCTTTTCAACTTAAACTCCAGGGTTCCAGCCTCTGAATTGAACCACCTAAAGGAGATCCTGCAGTGCCTACTATCCAATTCAGCCTACCCTAATTATCTAGGATTTATAACATGTATGTACCCTGTGTTAAAAACTGCAGTCCTTGTATTGCTTTTTCATTATACTGTTCTACTTCACCAAGCATACGCTCGCTAGCAGCCTATTATAGCCATATATCCATTTTATTTTCCTGGCCCTTTTCCTACTCCTCAGTCAACCCTTCCTTATCCTGTAGTTTTCTCATACTCTGGCCACAAGGTGCAGCATACTCCCTTGACAGCCCCCATAACTAAAGTTAATAATTTTGTCAATGTTTTTTAAGCTAATAACATAGTCTCAGCCAAAACATAGTTAGCCAACTGCTCAGTCTCTATAAGGTTCCCCTGTGAGTGGTTCCTTACCCCCAGTGAACATCTTGCTTATCTTTTACTTTATGTACATAAAGACCCCATCCCTTACCCCTGTTGCCTTCCTTACCTTTTAAGTGGCTCCCTGCTTACAGATTGTTCCCTGATTGTTACTTGCTGGCTGGTCTTTCTTTTCCTTTGGCTCTGCCCACTCCGTTCACCCTACAGGCTCAGTCCGCTCCCCTAACCTGCCCCCAATTCTCACTCGCCCCCAGTACGTCTACACTTATACCTACCTAATAACACCCATCTCCATCCTTAACCAATCAACCACACTACACACCCTTACCAATAACTCCGCCTTCTTTTTACATTACTAAATACAAACCCCTTAACCAATCTTCTCTCCCTTTACCTGCACCACAACTCAATCACAAGCTACCACCCAAGTATATACCATGCCTATCAAACCAACCTGTATTATAACACAATCACTACTTCTCATCACCTTATCCTACTTATATTACATCACCAGACCTCACTACAGTAACCATTCTCCCCTTTACATATCACTACGTCCAATAGTGTACAACATGCATATTCAACAAGTACTATATCCCCTAGCCTCTACTTCCTTAACCCGACCATGCTCTTCACATTCATACACATACCAAACCCCAAAACTACTACTCCCATCTACATCAGTTACATCTCTATAAAACCTGCAACCCATAAAACACGTTTTAAGCCATTTAAAAGTCTCTTCTCCCATAATTTGCATTTTATATCTAACCTACTCTCTGGTGACATGCACCCAAACCCCGGCCCCTCTCCCTGTCTGAACTCTACCTCCTCATCTCATCCTCCCCACTCAGCTGGTAAATCCCTCCTTCTCACAGCTCTAAATGCTCAGCGTATCTGTACCAAAATCTCTAACCTCCAAACCTGGCTTCTCCATAATCAACCTGATATCCTCTGTATCTCAGAAACTTGGCTTAAAACCCATATAAATGATTCTGAATTAATACCACCCAACTACTGTATAATTAGAAAAGATAGAACTCTTAAAAAGGGGAGAGGTGTAGCCCTGCTCTGCTCCTCTTCTCTTGTAGTCATCCCCTACTCCAAACCTATTCCCAAATTTGGTAAAGCTGAATTGATCCCAGTCCTTCTTCAGATAAACAAACAAACTTAACTGCATTGTCTCACTCTATATCCCTCCGGGAGACAACATCCCAGTCCTCGAAGATATTCTCTCCTGGCTCTCTGCCAATATCACAAACAAAACTATAATTCTAGATGATGTTAATATCAATTGGGCCATAAACCAATCTCCAACCAACCCCCTTAATATAAACCTTTACAACTTCACACAAATTATTAATTCAGTGACTAGGCCATCTAAAGACTTTCTCTCTGGAAGTACCCTAGACTGGATTCTAAGCTTCCCACCCCCACTACATCACTAACAGTTGTACCCTTCCTGACCCACTAGGTGACCATCTTCCCACTTTCATCCAATGCCTTCCCTCCTCTCTGCAACTAACTCACACGTACACCTCCACCCGGAACCTAAAACATTTTGACTCCAATGCATTCTCAAATGCATTAAAAAGTATGAACTGGAACCCACTAAAAACTCTATCCCTAGATAGTGCTGTTAACTATTTTAATACAACTTTCTTAAACCTGGCCGTCTCCTTTGCTTTCAAGAAACTAAAATGGATAAAATGTAATCCTGCTCCGTGGTTATCTAAAAATACCTTACTCTCCATGCGGCTCCATGATAAAGCTTGGAAATGATACCACAAAACTAAAACTCAAACCACCCTTAACAAATATAGTTCACTCCATAACAAAGTAAAAAAACTCACAACAGCTGACCGCAGAGCTTACTGTTCCACACTCCAAGCCAACCATAGCACCAACCCTAAAAATTCTGGGACAGAATTACATCTTTACTCAACCCAGGAAAAAAGAAAGCTCCTGCCCAGACTCAAATGCCACCAACTTGGACATAGCTACCAAATTCAACTCATTCTTTATTAATTCCATAGCCAAACTAACTTCATCCTTCTCCAAAAATTCTTCTTTTCCACATCCACCTTCACTCACCCCTTACTCCCCTTCCAACTCCAACTCCTCACCTCCTCTCTTCTCCATAAATCCTATCCCCATCGCTACCATAAAAAACTTCTTCTAAACCTGAAACCGTACTCTAATGCCCCTGATGAGATACCCTCCTATTTCCTAAAAATAGCCACTGAAGCTGTTGCCTTCTCAATCTGTATACTAATTAACCGATCAATTTCTGAATGCCATGTTCCCCAGCTCTGGAAAAAAGCCTTTATAATCCCAATCCACAAAGGGGGTAACAACAATGATATCCCAAACTTTCGGCCTATTGCCATCTTATCCCCTATTTCTAAACTTCTCGAAAAATGTATTCACCAACTACTTCCCTGTCTCATAAATAACAACCTTCTCACTCCCACTCAGTATGGATTCCAACCCAGCCATAGCACCACTACTGCTCTCCTTTCCTTCCTAGAAACTGTTATCATATCTCAGGACTCCGGCCATATTGTATCCACCCTCCTCTTAGACTTCTCTAAAGCCTTTGACATCATCTCTCACAACCTTCTCCTTACTAAACTCTCTTCTTAGATACAACCTACAGGTGTACCCCAAGGCTCAATTCTAGGTCCCCTACTATTTAACATCTTCATTAACGACTTATATCTCACCCTCCCTCAGGCCAACCTCGTTCAATACGCAGATGACAAAACGATAATCTGCTCTGACACCTCTACTTCCTCCTTAATAAATTTAACACAGGATGCCTTCTCCTCAACTGAACAGTGGATGTTAGAAAACCATCTAGCACTCAATGCAACCAAGACCAAGCTTATAATATTTACCCCTGCTAAAACTACCACTCTAGATAAAAACTCATTCATCATCACCAGCCAGAACAGTACTCCTCTCAAAATTGTTTCTACTGCTAAACTACTGGGAGTCATCATCGATGACCAGTTAAAGTTTGACAGCCATCTACTAGCAAATATAAAAAAAAACCTCACAAGAATCTCGGTATGCTTTACCGTCACACTGTTTCATCTCTCCCTCCACCAGGCTTGTCCTCGCTACCACTTACCTTATACCTTCCCTTTTATATAGTGCCTCTATCTTCACCAATCTGCAATCTTCCATCAAGTCTAAACTGTCCTCCTGTTACTACAAAATTTCTAAATTTGTAACAGGTCACAGATCCTCAACATATCACTGTATTCCCCTACATCAACTCAGCTGGCTTGAGCTACCTAACTATCTCACATACATTCAACTCATTTAAGCACACAAGCTTATTTTTCCCCCTCTCTCTGCCCCTCCCTTGCCTCTACCTTCCAAATGCATGTTCTTGATAGACACCTAAGATCCAAGTTTCAAAATCTAATTGAACTACACAAATCCATCTGCCCACCAGGCAAGCATCTTCTATCCTTCTCTCTCGCACACCACTGGAATGCTCTCCCACCTCTCATTCGAACCACTAACAGCCTCCCCATCTTCAAAACTCTACTTCTTTCGCACCTAACTTCATTCCAGGAATGCTCTTGTTCTAATCCTACATAGCTTCCTGCTTCACAGTTAGTTTCTTTCAGCTGATACACCTGTGTTATAGTCCCATAGCCTTAATACTCTTAGTAGAAACCATAGGAATTAGATGCCTTATAAAAAAAGCATAAGTTTTGGTGTTAACACGTTTACCGTATCATATTTATTGCTACTCCTTCAAATGTCAACTTTTCAACTTTGTAACTTGAAACTTTTAATTGTATTGTCCTCCAAATGTCAACGTTTTCAACTTGTAACTGGAAAAATTCTAAATTGCCTCATATTTTTGTAACTCTTTATTTCCGTAATGCTTATAATTTGTTAACATTGTGTTTTGGAGCTTTTCTCCCCAGGACTCCATTGAAAACAGGGTCCTAGTGGCCCAATGGACTATCCTGGTAAACAAACTGCAAATAAATAAATAAATAAATACATCTCTAATTTTCCCTCTTTTACCCATAGCCTCCCCCCTTTTTTTCTCTCTTGACACTTTATGTTTTCTATCACTTGCTCTCTCTATCAACTTTCCCCCCTGTTTCTGATTACTGATGTACATGCTGTTGCCTGTAAGAGCTAAGATTTGATATACAGTATTGCTGTACTCTTTTCTTAAACTCTGAGTTAATTGTCATTACTTCCCCTCTATATGGTGAAGTTCTTATGTATTAGAGATGTATGAATTACTTTAACATATTGTTTTATTGCCTTTTTTGTAAATAACACATTTAAACTCTCATGCTACAATTGGGAATCCAAGCATTATAATGCATGTTTACATTACCTCATGTATACTGTACTGTTTGTAAACATTTTTATGGTGTATGTAATATTTTGTGGAGCTTTTCTCCCTGGGCCTCTGCTGAAAAAGGGCACAAGCTCAGCCAGACATTCCCGATCAACAAATGCCAAATATATTAATTAATTAATTAATTAACCAATAAAAAAGCTCACAAATGAGCCCTGTTCCATCAACCTACAATCAGATAAGTTCTAACTGCACACTCCTGAAACTAGGGTGCAGGAGAACCCTCTCCAGCAAAAGATGGCCTGGTTTAGTGCTCAAGTTATACAAACAGAACTAGATTCAGCAAGTCTGAATCTAGTCTATGCTACAGCAAACAAAGTGCGACAATTTCAGGAAAAAAAAGTTCAAATAAGCAGTGACATGGTAAAAATGCAATTCAAAAGTGCAATATACAGTGATAAAATTTATCTAGCTTTTGCAGAGATCAGCAGATGGCTTGGATTGATCAGATAACTACAGCATAGGAGTAGCTGGTTGCCAAACTCTGTGGAGCTTTGCTAAAACAATTGCAAACCTGCATATGTAGCAAATGAGAGCAAACTGATTTAAACAAATTAACCAATACAAAAGCTCAAAACTGAGCCCTGTTCCAGCAACTTTCAATCACACTCCTGCCACTAAGGTGCAGGGGAACCCTCTCCAACAAAAGATGATCTGGTTTATTGGTCAAGTTATACAAACACAGCTAGATTCAGCAAGTCTGAATCTAGTCTATGCTACAGCAAAAAAAGTGCAACAATTTCAGAAAAAAAAAACAGTTCAAATAAGCAGGCACAATAAACCAGCAACTCCCAGCTCAGAAGAGCAGAGGCTACCCTCTCCTCCCACAACAGTGTAGACCACAAACCTTCTTAATGTAAAATAACTGGCCTGAAACCTCAAGCGGTTAAACCAGAACTAAGACAATTTTAGAATAACAGACACACTAAGCCTTCAACCAGCAATTCCCAACTTAGAAGGATGTAAACTACCTCTCCTGCCACAAGACTGGAGACCACAAACCTTCTTAATGTAAAACAACTGGCCTAAAGCCCAAGTGCTTAAACCAAACCTAAGAGGCTTAGAATAACAGTTACAATTTAAACAGGCTACTTCTTCTTCTTTTGGCTTTTCCTGGTTAGGGGTCGCCACAGTGGATAATAAGCAGTAATAAATGCAGCAGGATAAATGCAATTGAACAATTTTAAGAACAAGCAGCAAAAGCAAAATAAGTAATAAAGTAGGAAGAAACAAAAATACAGTAAAGGCAGCTGAATAAAGTGCATTTTTTGGTAGACATGTGAATGTCAGAGATGGCACCTCATCTATGAAGGCCGGAGAACTAAATTCTATAATGTAGCAACTTGTATTCAGTGATGAATAGACCCTGAGATTCAGAAACATAATACCTACCACACTGGCTTTAACACTACCAAGGAGATGCCAAGTTGCACAATATAGACCAAAGGTAATCATCAGTTAATTACCTGAAATTTCACTGCTCAATTATTTTCCAATTTAAAAATCCACCTATGAAAATTGAAGGTTCAGTGCTAAGAGATTGTCTTCTGCAAATGTGGTCAGGAGTGCCACAAAGACAAGTAGCAAGCAAGCAAGCAAGCAAGCAAGCAGTGAGTATGGGCCTAAGAACATACACATGCACAACACTGCAATGCTACAAGAAGGGTTGGAAGCCACAGTAAATGTCCTCAAGCAATGTATATATCCTTTTCTTGGTACCCTCATACCTCAGGTTTACCTGCCTGGACCCCGGTGGCACACATCCAAAAGCCAGGTCTACCAGCCATCCTCCTAACCACCCAGACTTACTGTGGTGTTGCTGTGGCCAGATAATGGATCTTAAGGGCATCCTGGGGGTACAACTGTCTATGCGTCCATTAGGTATTTTTTCATTTAATTTTATATGCCTTATCTAGTTTCCTTTTTCTGCTTCCACACTTCCTGATTACGTTCAAGGACAACTCCCCTCTTTGGACCATGCCTCCCCTTTAGGGAACACCCTCAGTAAGTGCCTTCCACCCAGGACGGGCAATCCCATCCTCCCTTGCTTCTCCATCAGTCATCTCAGCTGTTAATCAAATTCAGGTCAGCTGGGCCATAGTCTGGGCTTTATCCCTCTATGGCACCACAGTGGCTGTATTGAGATCCATTTTTGTTATTTAAATTGGAAGAAAATGCGTAGTAATAGAGCAAACAGAAGAACACACAAGGACAATGTAGAGGTAAGGCTAGGAAAAGGTAGGGGTAGAAAGTTTATTTTTTAGGGGGACTTGCCTATTTTCTTTTCTTTTTGAGAAAAAAAAAGATGGAGTAGGATAAAAGGTAGAGAGAGTGGGTAAAGAGGTGGAAGCTAGGGCACAGAAACAAAGGGGTAAAGTGGTGGAAGGAGAATCAATCAAACATACAACAGGAACAAAGACCAATGAGGGAGGTGCTGACATATGGAGGGACTGACAGTGGAATAGAGGCAGAATGTTGATGATGGGGAGAACTGGACCACAAATTGGGAATGGAGGTGACACACAGGATGGGATTATGGCAGGCATCCCCATTCCTGTTTCAACACTGCTTAGACTAGACCCAAGGAAATCTCAGTCATCATTCTGACTGCCCTTCCCACTGCTCCCCACCTGAGGTGGTGAAGAAAGAGCCAGACAGAACAGCAACTCTTGAAGCCATGTGAGGACTCTTTCAAGGTGGCTGATGTGGACTTCTAGATGACAGTTCATCAGCTTCTTTGCCACCTCAACTAACTCCCATGCACTCACAAACTGAGAACCCCTGGCAGTGTCACCAGAGGGAACAATACCACTCCCCTCTGATACGTGATAACCAGAGGCCACAGGTGACACTGCCAGCCACTCTCCAATGCACCTTTGGGTAGACAGGCATTGTGCCAGGAAGATTACTAGAGAAAGTGATGGGTGGGATCTTTAGTGCTATGTGGGCTATGCAGCTCCCTACATTACAGTGAAAGCAATAGATGCTGTGCAAACAGTGATTGTACAGAGTTCATCGAATGGCATAATTGGCGGCTCTGTATGATAGCAAACAAAAAAAATTTGAGAAACAGAATGCAGTACATAAAATTGCACCCTACAGCATGAGCTGTACAAAAGGAGAAGTTCAAAACATTGTTGGTGTCCCACAATCTACTTGTTAGCACACCGTTAAGCTACATTAATTGTAGAATGTATGGCCAGTGTTCAAGAATCACTGCAGATGCTAAACTTTATTTACGATTATAATACCCAAAGTACTCTTCAACATTACGATCACTATTTAATTACTTATTTAACTAAGACTAAGTTTCCATCTATGTTTCCCACTTTTGTCCCTGTGTGGGCAAGATGTTTTAATGGGGAGAGCTGGGGCATGAAGTTTACAGTTTACTCAGTGTCTACCCACGATTTTGCCGATAACTTATGATCTGCGACCTGTGGTCAAGTCGTTCCAGGCTCTCAATGTTTTTTTAGTTTGATATCTACAGAGTCACTGATTAGGACATTTGACAAACTCTGTATGATCACTGGCTACACGGCTTCCTTTGCTTCGATTGTAACAGAGAGCTGGCCTGTGCATCTACTGATATCAGGAAAATTCCTATGTAAAGCTACTGTATGTATGTGCCCTTTGTCATCTTCCATGGTAGTCACTCCTTAACTGTGTGGACAACACATTCAGACAGAATATACATCACACCTCCATAAGGTGCTTTTTTTCTGTACATGTGGGTATCCCAACTCACATATTTCAAGGGCATATGGGTCTTTTCGTCACTGTCCTTTTAATCATGAAGCTGTATAGGGTTATGACAGTTATAAGTGCAGCACACCTCACAGGTCCATTTCAATTAATTTCAATTTCAGCTTATCATAACAGAAAATGGGAGCACAGAAACAGCAAATTCTACTATGCAGATAATTAGATCCTCCTTGAGACCCTCCATCTGCATGGTCAGCAAATTCTCTGCCATGACAGATCTGACCAGCTGCTGATATCGATGCTGTCAGTGGCCAAAACTGAACATACATATCTGGTGACCCACAAAGTAGGGCAGCCCACCTGTCACAGGAGCAGAGATCCATGGAGGACGTCTGCCAAATGGCATATGCTTGACAGATATGGAAGAGTTCCTGTATTCTCTATATGGGGGTCCAGACAGTTCACTGTGGAATGATAGACATCATTGTATAGTAAAACAGGACACTGTGCACACCAGTTGGTGACACCCCAGGTGGGTAAGTTTGAACATGTAATACTGTCTCCAGTTGTTGTTTACTGTAAGCTGATAATAACATACAACCATGAATTATTTATTTTACAGGAATATCAGGGGTACAAGTTGCATAATCTTCTGCCCAAAGGTATGTTACTCATTATTTTACTGTACCACTCTATAAAATAGTAGTAATAGTATATTCACTGAGCTGCAGGTACTGGTGAAGGGCTCTTACTTATACTTTGGTAATTTCATGTTTTTTTCAGAGGTGCTATCAGGATCTTCCACCATGGATACAGGCCAGCCTAATGACAGGGAAGTGTCTTGCTCTGAGGGTGATGATGGTAACTACATCCCAGCATGGTCAGTAGTCATGACGCCAGTAGTAGACTCATGTAATGTGATGGCCACATCCCTGTTTACATGGACACAGCTCCTTTACCTGTGTAACTCACAGTGTAAACTGAGGATAACACCCTTAGATGGGAAGAAGCAGACACATTTGCCTGAAGAGTGCTGTCATCCCCAGCAGCGCAGTCACTATTGGCTGCCATAACCTCAATTGAGTTGCATACAGCATGAAAATGACATTACGGGGTGGCATGCCAGTGGCTGAGAATGTCATGGATACTGCCAATTTCTAGAGCGGAGTGTGTCTACACAGCCACACACACACAGACATCTGCAGTGCTCACCTCCAAACACCAGCAAAACACTGGAAACTCCAACCCCTCCCTGGCATGTCTATACAGCTCTTTCCATCACACACACACGCACACACACACACACACACACACACACACACACACACACACACACACACACACACACACACACACACACACACACACACACCAGTAATCCTCAACCCTGCCCCACCCACACATACATACTACCTATCACCACATGTACATATAATAACTGTGCCGTGCCTACAGTACTCCTTTACCTGTGTAACCTATGTCTGATACACAGTGTGGCCAGACTACTGCATGGTATAGCAGAGCCTGGGTATACTTTTGTATGCATCACTTTTTTATTTTATATGTACTGCATTCTACCTCATTATTATGAATGAGAAGCTGCCTCTTAATTCGTCCCACAGGATACTCTACCTGCCTTTGACTGAAACAGTCACATCCTGCAGCCAGCTCTTCTAAAAACTCCTTATCAGGCACCTCTTCCCTTGCTGCATCTGGTACTTCCTCCTCCTGAATCTGTCTGCTCTATTGTAACTGCATATCAGGATGTTGTGTGGCACTGAACACACTGTTGTAGGGTCATACTGGAGTGCATCACAACATACATAAAGACATCAGAAGTGGGCCTTACACAGGCCAAATATATATGTATGATGATGATCTGGGTCTGCCACAGCCCAGTGTTGTAGCCATCCTCTGTCATCATCAGTAAGTTTCAAACTGGTGTAATTAGTGATGGTTCCAAGACATACCTTACCTCACCAATATGATGTCTCTAGGAAGGGTCACTGTACACAAACTGCTGGTACAAGTCACACTTGTGTCATATATGGGAGTTGCGGACACTGCCCGGGTGGCCTGTAGACACACTGTCTATTATACTCTGTGTATTACAGTCTACCTGGCAGTTGACAGAGTGACATTCCTTAAAGTTTATATATCATTGACCCTGCTCTCCAAGAGATGCCTTTATTGCAATTTGGGTGCAGGGTATGGCCCCCCAGAACCTCAGGGAAGTGGGTTATGTCATAAAAAGCCCACATGGTATTGCCTCTCTCTCTCTCTTCTGTGTTATGTGGAAACTACATATGCTCCCCCACATGCTGCAGCATGGTATTCAGGAACTGATGGGGTATTCGTAAAGCAGATGCCTAGGCTACACTTACTCTGTCTCCCACTGGTCACCAATAGGTCCTCATAGCTATGATTCTGAAAGCCACATTACCTCAATGCTCACATGAAGAAGTACTCCATGCACCCTGCGGGTCTGCATATGAAGGTGACACATCTTGACCAGCTAGATGGTGCTTCTATCAGCACTGTAGAGGTACACAGTTTTTATGTCATGGAGATTAGGATATGTTAGGTACAGATGGATAATTTGGCATTGCTGAGAGCAACAATGTATGACACTGTAACTACCAGCTGTGATAAAAGCCTCATGCATGCACATATTTATTGGAATGGTAGCTACCACGTACATGTTTTTTGCAGTCTATCACCTTGTCTTTTGTGCAGTTAACAAGTCTGGAGATATTGTCTCGCCGTGTGAAACAGATGCATTCTGAACTGCTCTGCCAATTCGCATCCCAGATTTCCCTCATTTTAGTACTATTGCCCATTTCCATATTATGCAGGCTGCAGTATTTCTTAGTTTTCTGCAAGCTCACTCAGTACGTCTGAATTGTCCCTACCTGATACATGGCAACTCTTCACAGAAAAGTGACTAATCCGACAAAAAAATACTTCTGAATGACAGGAAATATATTATTTAACTTATTTGCTGTTTTGAAAGTTTAGCTATGCAGGCATTGCCTCTTCACAGATACACCTATGGAAATCACAAAACAATTAAGCCAGGGCACCAAGCATAAAAACAGTTTGTGGAGTGCATGATATAGCATAATTATGTAAAATAATTTTATATATATATATATATATATATATATATATATATATATACATATATATATATATATATATATATATATATATATATATATATATATATATATATATATATATATATATATATAAATATATGCACACACACACACACACACACACACACACACACACACACACACACACACACACACACACACACACACACACACACATATATATATATATATATATATATATATATACATATATATATAAATAAAACTGTATATACACACACACACACACACACACACACACACACACACACACACACACACACACACACACACACACACACACACACAAATACACTGAATACCACAATGTCTAACAATCTTGAACAAGGAATCCCCCTACTAGTGCAATCCCAGGAACAGGGGTATGGTCCCAAGAACATGTGTTAGCAGGGGTCCTGCAAGGTTGTGGACTCACAAACGAGTGCTAACATGGAACCTGCAAGGGGGTAAGTTCAGGAGTTCAGTATGGTGAAATCTAGGCTACTGTCAATCCCTAAATAATATGCTCTTGGTTAGACAACCAAAGTATGTCCTAAGAGCTATCCAAGATCAGTGTCATTCTAGCAAGACTCCTATTCAAGATGGCTATAAGCGAAAAGGCTTCTGGAAACCTACTACCTAGAACTATCTTCCAACTGACATTAGAATACAGAAGAAACTGGCAGTATTCAAATGTAAACTAAAACAGCACTTTCAACTATATTGTGTACATAAGTGTTTTTATGACGCAGGTTCTTATTACTGACAGCTAACTACCTTCTGCCTAATATAAGTGAATGGACTGAAATAATGTAACTATGTACACATAAATATTCTGCTCCATTTGTACTAACTGCTTATATTGTATGTTTATTGAATTTCCTACAAATTCAATTCATCATATTTTTTTTATTTTTTTGTATTTGATCTATGTATATATTCTACTTCTGCTGCATTCTTTAATTCGGCTCTCCTAAGAATCTGTATCATAGCAGAAAAAAGTCAACAGATCACGTGTTCTACAAGTATTTGAAGTAACATTTCTTCATTGTCAATTGCCAGAAGCACTAGATGCCAAGGCACATAATGCCAGTTGCTGTTTCTACAGAAAATCTTTGTTCATAGGTTCACAGATGTCTACTAGGCTAATGGCCCTGGAGGCTTTACAAGCCTAGCTCATAGTATTACTCTGGCATCATGCCACCCAACCTTAGTTCCTAGTGCCTCTGCCGAGTAGAGCCACTGGCATGATCCCTGGGGTGAATTTTCTATTTCCCATCCACTCATCAAGATTTCTCTTGAAGAGGGCCAGTGAAGTGCTCTGCTTGACATGTATGGGAAGTCTATTCCATAGCATGGGCAGTCTCTGGGTTATGAACCTGTCCCTCCAGCACGTTCTGTTGATTGTGGTAATGAGGTTGAGCTCTCTGGAGCGTGTGGTATGGAGGAATTGGGATTTCTTTAGATGTAGCATTTCTAACAGAGCTGGGTCAGACATGGCTTTGTAAGTTAAGCAGAGATCACCTCTAAGTAGGCGATATGAGACAGAGAATAGTTGGAGATTTTTGAGTTTGTCCATATAGGGTAAATGTTTAACGCCTAGGATCCTCTTTGTGAGGTACTTTTGTGGCCCCTCCAGTTGTTGCAGGTGTCGAGTGAGGTACATGCCAAATGGGGCGTTGTACTCGATGATTGGTCTAATGAGGGAATAGAAGAGGGAGACAATGACCTCTTTCTTCCTGGATGCAAAACCCTTAGTAATGAGATGGGACTACCATCAATGTGGTAATACAAGGGAACTGGGTTTTTCCCAAAGGGGATGAAGACACATTTTTTGGCATTGAGCTTAAGGCCGTGGTTCTAACACCAGTCATTGGTCTCATTGAGGCCTTTCTGTAGGATGTCGGCATCATTTGGGGAGTTAATAATATCTCCCAACTTGCAATCATCTGTGAAATTTGTCAGCCAGAGTCCCTTTGTGTTGACCTGGATTTCAGAGAAGTAGATATCAAACAGGAGAGGACCCAGGACCAAACCCTGTGGGATTCCATTCATGACTGGTCAGCAGTCTGACATGGAGTCAGCTACTTTCACACTGTGGGTTCTACCTGTGAGCCAGTTTGCAACAAACCTAGTGATATAGGGGATGATGCCTAGCTTAGTAAGTTTTTCTATGATTCCTGAGTAAGGAATGGTATCAAAGGGCTTGGCCAGATGAAGGTAGGCTGTATGAACCACCTTACCTTCATCCACAGCTCTGGTGACTGACTCAAAGAAGTCGACCAAGTTAGTAGGCATGATCTACCCTTCAGAAAACCAAACTGTGTAGGATCCAGAGTTTGGAGATTCCCTATATCCTTGTTTATTAGGTCCATGATGATGTGTTCCATAGCTTTGCATATCAAACTTGTCAGGCTAATGGGGCGATGGTTCCCAGGGTCTGTAGTCGCTCCTCCTTTATGGAGAGGGATGACAGTAGCAGTGCGCCACTCAGTAGGGACAAAGCCTGAGGTGAGGCTGTGAGTGAACAGGGCACACAAGTGAGGTGTAGTTCATGTAGAACACAGCCAGGGATACTGTCAGGTCCCATAAAAGCTGTATTCCTGGCCTTGGCAGTGCTGTTTTAACCTGTACAGCAGTAATACTGGGTGCCTGACAATCTACTGGTATTGTGTTTGCTCCTTTGGGGGAGGGGGAGAGTTAGCACTGAATCTGTCGGCCAGTATATTTGCAATATCTGTTGGCTCGGTATAGGAGAT
>NC_056739.1:1978126996-1978311996 GCF_019279795.1 Protopterus annectens
GCTGTCATTTTGGGCCATTTTAATCCTAGCCAATTTCCCTTTTATTGGTAAGACTCAAACCTTGTATATGGTGATTCTGAGGTAAACACCTTATCCATTGTCCCAACCCCAACCCTTAATAACACATTGTAACTTTACCCTGCTCTGCTAAACTACTATTTATCTTAGTATTTGCTTTCAGATGTGTTCTACTATACTCTGCATGCAAGAGATAAAAGAAAAACTATAAAAATCTTAAAAATCCTAGTAGCTGCTACAAAGGAATGTCACACAATCAAACAGAAAAAATAAAATATACAACCAATGTATTTAATATTTATTTGAATATGCAATTTTCTTGATGCTTTCTTTGAAATGCAGTGACTTATACAATACTTTTTGGTAAGAAAGAAGGAAACATCTTTTTCAGGCTGTGAATAAGATGATGTTAAACTGGTACTATATGGATTCATATGAAGCCTTGACCTTTTCACAACTCAGGACTGCAGTATCCTCATCTCTGTAACAGGAATGTAGCTTTGATACAAGTTCACATTTTTGCTGCATACAAAAAAGGAAACCAGTAAGGCAGCAGTGTTATTCTTTAGCCAGGCACAGCAGAAATGTAGGCCTTACTCTGATATGTAATAACACTGCATTGCTCATGTCTCACCAGCATCTTTATGTATATAAATCATCATAATTAGTTACTCAGACATTTGCTTCTGTTTGGATATATTTTTACAAAATGCTGAGTAAATTCAACACAACATTCAAACAGCGCTCTTTAGAAATTAGTGGTGGAAATTCCTTGGAAAAAGGCTAATAGTGAGATTTCTTTGCAAGAGTAAAATCAAGCCAACTTTGCATAAACATAAATGTGTAAAACGGGAATGTCCTTCATCTTGAAATTAATGAGGGAGGTAGTGAAATGCATTGGACCACCAGCATGTTGCATAAGTCCAAGAAATAACAGTTGGTTGCTGTTTTTATGATCAGTGATGCCCTTGGGCTGTTTTGTAGCAATGTGCTTATTGAGTATGTATGTTTGCTCACACACACCTCTGTGCATGTCTATATGCATCTGCATGTATTTGTGGTGAGAGGGTGGTATGTCACTAAGCAAAGTGGAAAATACTATTTGGTTAAAATGTTAGCCGTAATACAATGTTCATAAATTTAGTGGCATAAACAATATAGGTTAATTTCCATACTACCAGTGTTTTGAAATAAACTCTGGTACAAAGACTGGGTGTGTGTATGAAAGATAGAGAGAGACACACACACATATATCTATATATATATATATATATATATATATATATATATATATATATATATACATACAATACATAAAAACATGGTCTAAGGCAACAGCTAAAAATAGGAGTTCAAATGTTATTTTCCGAGTTCCAGGTAAGAAATCTTAGTACATCATAAGTAGTTTGTTCAAAACCCTCATCAAATTCAGTAGGTTACATATCATGGACATCCGCGGTGGTGCAGCGGTAGCGTTGTTGCCTCACAGCAAAAGGTTCGCCCGTTCGATTCTTGGCTGGAGTGCGGGGAGTGCCTTCTGTGTGGAGTCTGCATGTCCTCCCCGCGGTTGGGTGGCATTCCAAAGACATGCGTAGATGGGCGTGCCTTAATTGAAGGTTGAACATCGAGCTGGTACCTCGGCGTTCGTCAACATCTACTGCCAATCATTAGTGGACCGAAGTTCCGCTCTGGTGACTCCTAACCAGGAAAAGCAGTAAGACAATAACAACATACTTTTTCATGGAAAGACAGAAGTGAGTGTTCACTATAAACTGCTGCTCCAAATCAAGGTAATCTTCTAGTGATTTAGGCCTACAGTAGGACATAAAATGGCCACTGTAGAACTGGCTTCAATATAATGAAGCCAAAAGGGAGCAGTACCAACCATCTAGTTAGGGAAAGTACAACAGGCAATCAGAATAAGAAATCCAAATCCCTTGTGGAGAGGAGAAAGTGAGAAGTGTGGCGGGTGAATGACCTGGTGGATGTGTGTAGGTGAAAAGTTGTTTCTGTTGGTATCTAAATGCATTAGAAAAGAGTGCAAAGGTTTGCCCACCCCTTACCACAAACAAAAGAGTATGGATGAAATCTGTGGAATAAAGAATAAAATTAAGTGTTCCTGTCATTAACTTTTCTAGAGAAATAATTGACCCACAGACAAAAAAGAAATAAATACATAAATAAATAATTTAACCTGAGTTTAGATGAACTCAGAGTAAAGGTGATAAAGTATTCTGTTTACTTTGAATTAGTGTAACATCAGAGTTAATATGTTTGTTGATTAGTGCTGTGGAACTAGTGCCCTCAGATCAGGAGGTGCAGCCTCTCCACAAAAACAATTTCAGAAATGGCTGACCTTCTGCACTGTAAGAACAGTAAACAGGGTGACAGGCCAATGTGGCTGAACAGTCAGGTGGCTATACGTTCTTCAGCATGAATATCAAGAGGATATTGTGACTACAGTTGTTTTTTTGAGGTTTTTGTCAATGTTTAGAGTAGTGTTTCCACATTGGTCTTGTGAGAAAAGGGAAATCTGCAGTGGTTCTGATCATGTATTTTTTGATAACTTGATAGCACTCAAATTTCAGATTAGTTGTTTGTGCCTCATATACATTTCAGTATTTGTTTTACTGTATGGCCTTGAACTTCTTTGCTTACAGCTAGACCACACTGCACTATGTGCAGCACATCAATAACCCAAGTTAGACAGTAGCCAGTGGATGCCTTGATAAAATTTCCCCTCCCGAGTACTCCAAAAATGACTGTTTTTTTCATCTATAGCTATTGTACTTTAAGTTGCCTTATTCATCTCTGCCCTGTGCAGACTGTATACAGTGGTAGAATCACAGAAGCTTATTATGATTGTGTTTTTCCTGTTAAAAATGACTCAATAAATAGTCAGCTTTGCAAGCCTATCACTGACTGCTGTAATTTCAAAAGCCTTACAACCAAACAGCCAGCATGCCAGTAATACCCACTGAACTACCATATGTGAATATCAGATATTTGCTCACCATGAGACTACAGTCAGCTCTGAAGTCATTCATCACCAGCCTACTGCTAGATATTTTAGACAGTGTAGCAACTAGCTTGTGTTCAGTAACATGCAATTTTTACCATATATTGAATCTATATGTGAGAAATGTAAACAGTTACTTAAAATGGAGGCAAACTTCTTAAGTCATGTAATTGTCATGTGATTGTCAGAAGTCACACATCCCTCGCACAACAGCAATGCAACATCAGCATTAAACACTAACTAAATCCACACCAAAGCTTAGGAGACTTTGCAGACACTGTACTAATACACTCAAACACCTCAGTAGCACATTAACATCTAGGAGCTGGTCAAGATGTGTCGTCTTCATATGCAGACCTGCGGGATACATGGAATACTTCTTCATGTGGGCATTGAGGTAAGTGTGGCTTTCAGAATCCTACCTGTTTTACTAGGGATGGTCTGCACCTCTTTCTGCAGGACTGCTGCATATCAGCCAAGATGTTTTCTGCCCCCACAGTGCCTTTTTTAGGCAAAGTGTTAGTCTCTTAGATCTATGAGCCCAGCAAATTCAAATCAGGCCTATACTAACATGGCACTGCCCAGTGCTAGAAATCTGAACAAAAGTCACCCACTCTCAAGATTTTCGTAACCTTTAAAAAAACAGAGAAATTTGCAGACACCCACAAACATGGTACTGATGAATTGATAACACTATTTTTGTACTTGATGTTAATGCCTCCACTCATTTAAAACCTTCAATAAGGCTGGTCCTGTCAAGGACAGGAGGGAATCACTGTCAATTTATTCCTAATACTATCACCTTGAACCTACTCCAGCAGGATAACAGAATTTTACTTATCTTCATAACTACAGGTCCACCCACTTTTCATATAATGGTCAACTACAGAACCCCTAACATGACACTCTCAGCCCATGAAGACTACCTTAAACTAGAATCGCTATCCTATAAACCAAACACAGCTATTTTGAGTGATTTCAACTCTCCATCTATAAACTGGCAAGCATGTATCACTAATAATGCACAAATGTTATTGGAAGTCATCAGCAAATACTCTGTAGACCATTTAGTATCTACCTTTACTAGGTGCTCAAACCTTCTTGATCTGGTTTTCACAAGTATGGCACAGTTATGTACCATATCCATACTTATCTGCTCACTGGTCAAACCTAGCCTGCAAACTACAGTATTCTTCACAGGAGCCCAGCCAGATCTGCCCTCGAATCCCACTGTCTTCAGAAACATTTGCAAAGCAAACTTTCTAGCACTAGTTTCTGAATTAAATTTAAAAGCTTCCCACCCTTATAGCTAAATAGTCACATTTACTATGGAATATTACTCTCATCTAAGCTCATGCGTTGATGTTTCTGTCCTTATTCATCACAAATACAATGCCAAGTTCAGAAACATACTCCTTTGTTGGAACCCCAGCATTTACAACCTCACATGGCATCATACAACTACAGAGTTTACTGCAAATATAACTGCAGGCGTATTTAACTCGACTCTCTATTCTTTGTTCTGTCCATGTATTCCCCTCCCACACCAATCAGAAAACACACTTCATTTTTACCTCCAAATAAGTGAGAGACTCCCTCTCCAAAACAAAAAAACATGAGTTGCATTGGTTCAGATAACATACCAGGCTGTTTCTTTTTTAGTACGAAACACTGCTTCACTGGCTCCTTTATAGACCTACTTAACCTCAGTCTGTTCACTGGTTATGATCTTGAAGCCTGAAAAACATCTGTGGTGGACTCTCTTCCACAAGAGCAGTCCAGTCAGTGACTCTGGGAAGTACAGACTAATTAGCTTCAAATGCCTCATATGTCACGTTATGGAACACACCATCAAGGAATTCATAAGTAATGACATTAGAAGTTTACAATCCCTCGACCCAAATAAATACAGCTTTGTGAAAGGTATATACTGCTCTCCAAACCAGGATGACTTCTCTAAAAGAGTCACAATGGCGCTAGATAAAAACTAAGTAGTGCACACTACCTACTAAGACTTGTCTTAAGCCTTTGACACTACTTTGCACTCTGGAATCATTGATAAATTGACCCACCTAAACATTAACCACTACATAAACCACTGGATAGCTCTCATTCCATTAGGGTAGGTGGCACACTTAACTCAGTCACAGGACCATAGAAAATAGAGGGCAATGGGGCCATGTGGTCATTTACACCTTGCCAATACCCACCCTTAGGCCTTACCTAACTTTTTCAAGAGGGACAGGCCAGTCATGCCAGTGGTGAATTTGTGAGTAGCCATCCAATTGTCTAACTCCTTTTTAAAGGAAGATAGTGCATCACATTGCTTGATCTGGAGTAGACGTTTGTTCCATCATTGCTTGATAAATCTGTCTCGCCATCACAGATTTGTTTATCTGCTGAAGCAGATTCAGATCAAAAAGACTCAATACCAGTGGCATTCTACAAGGTCAGGTTTTAGGACTGTTAGTCTCTGACTTATGCTTTGCTGAACTCACATCTGCTGTCAAGGGTCCCTGGCTGGTCAAGTTTGCCAACAACTGCAAACTCGAAGCTGTGAAACACTCCAGATGGCTCCCATATCTTCCAGAAGGGTGTTACTCAAACAAAAGCAAAGTTGGATTAAAAGCTCAGTACTAAAAGTGTACAACTTCTTTGGAAAATTGTAAAACCCTTGCAACTGTCAAATATATTATACCTCCTCAAAACGGATAGTGTCATTAGAGACAAGATAGATTCATAGGCAATGAACACACACACACACACACACACACACACACACACACACACACACACACACACACACACACACACACACACACATCCATGCACACATACATACACATGGATGCACACACACACACACACACACACACACACGGATGCACACACACACACACACACACACACACACACACACACACACACACACACACACACACACACACACACACACACGGATGCACACACACACACACACACACACACACACACACGGATGCACACACACACACACACACACACACACACACACACACACACACACACACACACACACACATCCATGCACACACACATACACACACACACACACACACACACACACACACACACACACACACACACACACACACACACAAGTCTTTCACTAGAATGAGCTGCATTTTTTCTCAGACTGAAATGCTCATTCAAGTAACATGGGCATTTGAGATTCTTGAGTGGAATTGAGCTTTTGAGCTACAATAAATTAAGCACTGCTCCTCCCTCCAAACCTTTATACTCTGCCTCTCTGCTTATTATCACTCTTGAGGCTGATCAGCCTTGGTAGTCACTGCAATCATTTCTTAAACCTAAAAAAGTATTGCACTCTCCACCAAAGTTGTGCAACTTCTGCGTGCAAATAATTAGGTAGTGGCAGATATGGTGCCCTGGGTAACTAGGTGTAGTGAGTTGCCCTATTGCACAATACTACAGAAAACATTAAAATAGCCAAGTTTTGAAATACCACTGCCAGTCCTTTTTATAGCAGTCAGAATTCAAAATCGCTCCTTTCACTTTTATAAGATTCTACTGCAGGAAACTCTAAGCTTACACACACACACATACACACACACACACACACACACACACACACACACACACACACACACACACACACACACACACACACACACACACACACACACACACGCACGCACACACACACACACACACACACACACACGCACACACACACGCACGCATGCACACACATTTCAATCCAACTTTGTAAATATGTTAATTTTTCACCTCATGGCCTGGGTAATGGTAGAAAATGGTCTTTGGACCAGTTCACTGACCCAGTTCATAAATGAAAAATAAATAGATAAACGTATCTCAATTGCCCTATTTCAAACTAATCCCTGAACAATGAAAGTGAAGAAAACAAAGGTAGATGAACAGTTGTAAACATACTCCAATTTGGCAGAGTTACTTTGTTTTGTAAAGGTTTTCAATGTAAATAAAATAAAACAGTCATTAAGTTGTTAAGAAAAATATTTCCACAAATTACCTAGTAAACATAGTCACTGTACAACAAATGCAGTAATTCTAGAAAAAAAAAACACTGAGCAATATCATCAACTGTTTAACAATATCTTGTCCTTCGAACTTTAAATGTGATAGCAATGGACTTTAAAAATAATAGAAAAGGGTCAAAAAGAGGAGCTCTTTCTTATTTTCAAAAAAGAGGAGCAATTTCTTATTTTCAAACACAGGTCTTTATGTAATAGACCACAAACAGTTTATGATAAGAAACCTTTGTATAATTTGAGGTTTGTAATTAATGATGTGTGTTCCCATAAACGAGCTTAGAAAGGTCTAACTTTATGAAAAAAATATATAGAAAAGGTAAGGTAACATTTAACAGCAAAAATCACAGGGCTGTATTTAAAATCATAGCAGTTGCAAAATATGCCTCTTTATACAAACATTTACCAAAATGTAGGGGTGGAGGGTGGATACTTCTGTACACAAATATGTATAGGGAGTAGAAATGTTGTAGAGATTGGGGGTGGAGGGATTCGATGTAACATGGAGCTTAATTTGAGTTTACTACATTGCTTCTTATTACAGCAGAAGCAGAACTGCCATGATGTGGGCGAGTGGGTCTCCTGATCACGTTATTAATTTGATGGGAAACAAGTAGCATTTTGCTTCTTAAAAAAGGTATTTTTTGTTTAAGTTTTTATCTGAATGACTTGAGCTGTCCCTGAGGTAGGCTGGTAGGCATTCACTAGAATTGAGGCTAGTACTGAAAAGTTGCAGTCAGTGGAATGATGTCTGTTTCTTGGGGGTGTAATATCTAACAAAAGCCAGGAACTGAACTGAGGCCATAACTGGATTTCCATATTGTAAGTTGACTAGCCAAAGAAAGGAAGTTTGTTGAAGGAGTTTGTATATTAATGACCATAAAAAATAGTTTAGGACTATGTTGCCCTGGAAGCCATTTTGCTTTGGTTAGAGCAGAGCATTGCTGTTCTCTTTTGGGAGATAGGGTCAAAAATCCTACAGATGCTACTGAGGAAGGTTTGAAGGGAAGGGCTGCAATGTCTGCATACTGAGGCCATGATATGTAATGCATAGTCTAGACTGGCAAGCAGGCCTCCTTTTCTTATTACAGATCTGCCATTAGGAGAAAGGAAGAGAGTTGCCTGCTTTAGCAATGGTTAAGTGGTGTTTAAAGTTCATGTTTTAATCTATCCAAATTCCTTAAGTGTGTAAAGTGACTGACTGTCTCAGGGGCTTCAGAGTATTTATTGCACGTGGACCACATGAGGGAATGGAAGATAACTCCTGTGGTGTAAAATCCCTCTGTGGTGTACCAAATGAGGCAGGCAATGAAACAATACAGCTGTTTGGCAATACACTTTAATTAGTTTTTTTTTTAGCTGTTCAGCAACACACTTTAATTATTAAGCACTTTCATCTTTTAAAATAGGAACTTCTTCAGAATGACTATCATTGCACACAACCAACATTTAAATACCCCTCCAAAACTAGATACCACCAATCACATTAAACATCATAAAACAGAAAAAAATATCCTTTAAAAAGGCCATGTCAAAATAAGATCTGTAACATATTCCTAAAAATATATGTGCAAAAGTCTAAAAACATGTGCAGACTTATCTATATATGTATGTAGGTGTGTGTGTGTGTGTGTGTGTGTGTGTGTGTGTGTGTGTGTGTGTGTGTGTGTATGTGTGCGTGTATGTGTGTGTGTGTAAAATACACATATATAAAAAATCTATACAAACTCATATCTCTAAATGCTTCAGTTTTAGCAAACAATTTATATAGCAAGCTTCATTAATACCTGGGGCTTTTGCTGCATTGAGCAGCAATTGCCATTTAAGCTCACATTTATTGAGATGTTCACTAATAACAAAGCCCCTTTGATCCCTACTAACCTGGTCTACCACACTAAATATAAAAGAATGATCAGGAAATGACACATGTTTGGCAAGGGAATTTTTTATATTCCCTTTGCAAATATCCAGACGGTGCTCAAACTCTTTCCTTAAATTTTCTACTTGTCTTCCCAGAATAAAATGCTGCACATCTTTTGCAGGTAGCAATATACACAACTTGGGAAGATTGACATATAAAATGCCCTTTCAAAAGTATTTAAACTTCATTAACAGCTAAAATATCCGTAACATTCATAAATGGGCATTGGGCACAATGGCCACATTTAAACATGCCCTTTCTCCTACGAGAAACAGATTTTTGTGATTCCAAAATATTTGTAAAAGATCTTTCCTTCTTATATACAATCAATGAGCCCTTACCTAACAAATTGGCCATTCTATTATCACATGAAAATACAGTCCAATTTTTCTTCAATATTTCCCACACATCAAAACTATCTACAGTGAAAGTAGTAATAAATGCTCTCCTTTATCCTTCAATACTGTTTTGATGGATTCTATTATGAATGGGTTGATTTATCAAAATGCCATCCTCAACTTCTATTTCACCCCCACTATACGTCAAAATTGGTTTATAAAAACCCTGTAGTCTTTTTTGAATGACATTTTTTATATTATAAAGGAATTCCTCAGGGTAACCTCTACTTAAAAACATACCAATGACCTTATCACATTCATTTAAGAAGGCTGTAGGTTCAGTAACCATTCTTGCTACTCTCACTAACTGACCTTTTAGAACTACCCTCTTTTGATGTGTAGGGTGCCAACTGCTGAAGTGCAAATACATATTTGTAAAAGTACTTTTTCTAAAAATATTAGACTGGAAGCAACCTAACTCCTTGTTTTTATTAAATCTATGTCCAAAAAAGCAATTCTATCATGACCTATTTTATGAGAAAACTGTAAGAAATCAGTTGTACCATTCATATAGTGTAGAAATTCTTCTAATTTATACTCTGTACCTGTCCAAAGAATAAAAATATCATCCAGATAATGGGTATAATAAGACCAATATGTCACATAAGGACTATTGAAGATAAATTTAGTTTCCCATTGGGCCATAACCAAATTTGCAAAACTGGGAGCACATACTCACCCCATGGCAACACTTGTCACCTGCTTAAATAAATGCCCTTCAAAAGATATAATTATTCACAAGAACCACCTCCGTCAATTCCACTATAATGTTAACTCTATCCATTGAAAAACACTTCAACCCAAACAACAGATTTTCCATCCATATCAGCCCAATATCATGTGGTAGAGCTGAGTATAAATTCACCACATCAATTGTTAAAAAAAATAATACCACTGACATAGCATACATTATTCATCTTGGTCAGAAATTCCCAAGAAGCCTTACAAATTTGTGGACTACAAGCAACACAATCCTTCAACAAAAAATCTAGAAATATTGTTATATAATACATTTTAGATCTATTAGCATTCACTAAAATTCAAATTATCTAGGCCCTTATGAATTTTTCGGATACCAAAAAAATTAGCTATAACCGGGTGGTCATTCCACATGAAATCAAACCCATCTTTGGTTAACTGTCCTTGCATCAACATGTCTTGTAACAACACATCAATTTTAGCAAAAGCTACATTATCCTCATTTTGGGAAACTTTAATATACACATCCGAGGACAATATAGAATTCATTCTAGAGCAATAATCTTCAACATTCATGACAACCAAGCCATCCCCTTTATCTGGCTTCATTACCTTGATGGAACAATCATCCATAATTTGTTTAAGAAGGATCCTCTCATCCTTTGATAAACTGAAATATCTTTTATTTAAAGGTCTGTTTAGTTTGTCACTTGTTTCAAGTTTACAGGTTTAATTTACGAGTGTATAACTTTAAATCCATTAATACACTCACCAGATTCGCTCTTCTTGCAGGAACAAAGCTCAAACCTTTTGAGAGAACATCTACATGTTGGGAGGCAAAAGATTTAGTAGAGTAATTATAAACAATGAAATCCTTCCCAGTGTTCGAATCAAAGACTGGTTCCATGATGGAAAAATCGGAACTGAGCTCATTACCATCCATACCATCCCCAGGTATTATGCCTCGTGTGGTACACCATGGTGGGATTATACAGTTCTGAGTTTGTTATTTTCTCCCTTGGTTTCATTAATTAATTTCTGTGGTGTTCCAACAATTATTGCTTTTTTTTGTACTGAGAATTATGTTATTGTGTGTTAGCCAGTTGATAAGATAGGGAGGTCTTGTTCTAGGTATTTTGACACCTGAACTGGCATGTTGGGTTCTGTATATTACCCTCTTTCTAGCATACATGATGGTGGGAAGATTGGATATATGACAGGAGAGGTTAATTACAAAGATGGAGAATAAAATGGGGCACAGAAACAAAAGTTGAGTGAGTGCAACATGTATCTTGTTTCCAGTAACAGTATAGTTTAAAAGAGGGTGAAACTTGGGAAACCGGAAGCTGAGCCAACCCCCCCCCCCAAAAAAAAAAAAAAAAAAACTCTCAAACCAGATATACTCCTTCACTAGCTAGTAAGATGCCCTGGGTCATGGTTAGAAAAACAGGCATGTAGAAGGTAGATGTTCTTCCCTCACATCGAACAGGACAGAGATTAAGTGGTGTAAAGAAGGACATTGGCCGCAGAAGATGCATGGACATCATACAAATGCTACTCATGCTAGTGCCAGGGTCAGTTTATTCCACAGGCTAATGCAATAGTCTCAGTCTACCACTAAAATGTAGCTGTTACGGACAAAGGTAGAGCAAGGCACTTACAAAATAAAACAGAACCACAAACAATGGGACATGCAGTGTATTTTCTAAACTAAGAAGATTAAATTGATTGAATTAGAAGGTAGAAAAAATCCCCACAGAGCTACAGTCTGCAGGGCCATACAGCAGGTTGCCAGAGGAGGTGTGCCAACAGTGGGCAGCAGTTCCATTCTAGGAGCTTAAATCCTATACTGCACTAAATTGGAAAGGCGAGGGGATCTTCTAAAAGGCTGCAGTCTGCAGGACCATAGAGAAGGTTGCCAAAAGAGGCATGCTAATAACAGAGCAGTTCTGTTCTAGGAGCTTAAATTCTATGCTGCACTGAATTAAAAAGAAAAGGAAGACCTTCCAAACGGTCACGGTTTACATGGCCATATGTCAGGCTTCTGAAGGAAGTGTGATATAACAGACAGCAGTTCTGTTATGGTAACTGATAAGGCGTACTTGCAATATGCTTGTTTCCACAGTTGAAGCAGAAATGCTCTGTTGGTTGCTTTGGGCCAAACCCATGGCTGAAATGGGTCCCTGGAACAGCTCGCATACCCAATTAACAAACAAAATACCAGCTGATATATTTTTAAGTTTACAACAGTATAAATACAGACATAAATGCCATGAGGGTGTATCAGCACTGAGGGCAGCAAATCTTAATGAAATACAGGAGGTAGACAAGAAAGGTATAAATTTTACAATATAATCAGACAGAAATTAAAAGTGACTGAAGCTGAGACAGCAGGTGCACAGATGCACACATTTTATTTATACCCGATTCTTTTCTAATTTCAAAGTGCTTTATATACAAATGCAAAATATAAGACTGGTAGTAATTTGTGGCTGAAGCCTATATGGTCAACATTCACCCATGTATAGCTCATATAATAACCAATATACTAGGTACATTTCATTTGTTTTTTCCAAGACAACACCTTGGGTTCTTTCACCTCCACATAGAACACCTGTATTACAGCAGGCAGAAAGGACCTTGGTTTAACATCTCCTCTGAAGGACAGTATCCCCCACTAGGGAATCAATATTTTATGCTGTGTAAAGATGGTAGTAATTTAGGTATTAGCGCAATCCTTACCTGGGACTACAATCCAGTCTTCAGGTTCAGAGATGGATGCGTTACCACAGTCAAAGATGCAGAAGGAATCATAAGACCTGAATACATGCACTTTACAAGAATTCAGATTAGTGGCTTAGATTCTGTGTCTAACAGAGGTATGGAGAATGTTCTGGGTAAGCAGATACTGAAGCATAAAGATGACGATGATGATGATTAATAGCTTCTTACTTCTGAACAGCATAATGGTGAAAAATGTACCATTCCTGATGAAAGTGGCATAGTATTTGTAGGTTTACTTTTCTGTGACTACCAAAACCAGTTTATCCAGTTTGCTTTTTCCTGTAAAAATAACACAGGAGGAAAACAAAAAGGTACTCCAAAGACCTCATCTTTAGGGGATTTGGGGAGTTGTTACCTTCCCATGTCACAGGCAAGGTTGAATTGTCACTAGAACGGATATCAGCTGTTTTTCTGGTTTGGTTTCCAGGTGGGTAGTTAGCTGTTTGGAGTCTGCTTGACCTGTCTGTGTTCACATGTTCTTACCAATGGTTTCTTCCCATATCCAGTGTGGGTATGTAAACTGGTGATGTTCAACATTGCTCCTAGATTCGTGCACTATTTCTTGCTTATTTTGTACTACTGATATTTATTTTGAGTATTAGGGTTCCTCACTGAGTGTTAGCTCCCCTGGCTGTACATTCCAGACCAAATATATACACACTGCATTCCAGACCAAGCAGAAGTAAGTTCTGCTTAACCTATAAGAAACAAAATACGACGGTTCCTGAAGCTTTATGGATACCTGAAGAACTACAACCCTATAATTCATCTATTAAGAAACCACCATACTTTTTCAAGCTTGAGTCATTTAGTGCCCAGTGACTTCCCTGATCTGGTGCCCCCGAACAACTGTAAGTTGAGGAGCAAAGAAAAAAAAGGTCTGTTCTCTGGTTTCTCTGACCTGGCTTTCCTTCAAGGTCCTAAGGAGTGCCAGGTCTGATGTTGTACACTCCTCAACTCAAGGAAGAAAGAAAAAAAAGTCTTTAAAACTGCAGCAAACTGCTTGCTAGATTTGTAGCAAGCAGCTTTCTACAGCTTAGACCATGCACAAAGCACTGGGCTTAAGTCCAGAACAAATAGTATTTCCATATCGGCATTCAGAAACATTGGTAAGGAAATTAATGTGCTATCGATCTAAACCCCTTAACACCTTATTCCTGAGGCTGCTGCACCCTTTGCCCCACCTTAGCTATACTTCTCCTTATAGGAAATGCTTCAGACTACTATACTTCATATGTCGACAGAGAGCCTGCCATTCTAAAAACAGTGTTCTATCAGTTTTAATGTCAGCAGAAGTTTGGCTAAACTGCATTAAGTATATAACCATGCTATTGAGCTGAAACAACTGAAAGAGACTGCCCTTTGCAATGTAAGGGATTCCTTACAAGAATTTGTATTCAGCTGTTTTTTTGTCAAATGGGACTCTGGCACCAGTGAATCAGGAATCAAAGCAACATTCTTTTGATTATGCAGAATATTCTGTAAAGACATATATTTTTAAGCTGCCTGTAATAGTGTCAAACCAGCTTATGTTTTGTTCTACTTCATTATCAGAATGCTTCATGACCAGTTACGTGACGGTTTCTGTTCATCTATTGCACAGCACATTTGATGCAATTTCACCATGGCTTCATGATGACTGCTGAAACACTTTGTTACATTATCAGCCTAAGCACTAGGTGGGGATGTGTGATTGTGTTTCCATCCAAGCATATGCGTGCACTCTTGTCACACTGAAAGTGCATTCATTTCTACTTCATTTACAGAAAAATCACATTCATATGGCTTGTAACACCATATAGTGTTCACAGAATATATGAAAATGCATGATTTATCATAACAAATGTCAATATTGTATGAAAAGTCAGTCTGCTGGCATTTAGAAATCTTTTAAATTAAGACAAATTGTTTTGGAAACTACTCTGGTAAAACACTGTGGTGAAGCAGATGTTTATATTTTTAATTTAGGGCTTCTTGTAGATGAACACAGTGCTAGCAATAATTTTCTCTCAATCAGGAAGACACACCCAAACAAAGACAGACGTCGAAAAGTGTAGAAAAGGCTAAGGAAAGCAGAATCTAACACTGCTATAAAGAAACAAAGAAATATTTAGTGAAAGGGTGCTGTATGCTTTGACCACATTTCTTCAAGAACTGTACAGGCGAGATACAGGGCTACAGCTTTAGTTATAGGAGCGTTGCTGGACTTTGTGGAGACAAACTGGCCAGCAGAATTAAGACATGACGGTGGGTCTACTGACCTTAAGAGCTGTCTAAAGTATGTTTTATGAAACATCATTCTTAAATAATTGTTTATCATACACTTATTTGATTCATCTTCTTGTCACCTCTTTATTCCAGTTCAGTGTCACAAAGGAACCAGAGGCAATCCTGGTACTCAATAGAAGCAAGGCAGATAAACTAATTCTGAACAGAGTACCAGTACATCAGAGGACACACGTGTACATATTCAGTGACACAGAACCTGAACACCTACAGTACAATTTCAGGGAGGACTAAGTCACCTATGGCATGTCTGGGATGTTAGAGGAAATGGAATCACCTAGTAAAAACCCAGAGGGACAGAGGAAAGAGATGCAGGTTTTATGGTGAAGACACTTCAGCCATAAACTAAATGGAAAAACGAAGCATGAAGCAACAAAACTAACTGCTGTGCCACTGTGTCCCTCCACTCCTGTTTTACACACCCACATTAGTCTTTTCTGTTGTAGACTTAATACAACAGATAGTACAGCATTTAAATGAAACTGACTAGTCAAAGCTTCATTATTCATTTTATGACTTGACTTTTTTTCTTTGTACAGCTGCGTCCAACAACTGCTTTAACATTTTATGCAATTATACAAATTATGTCTATGCTGTAACTTTCTCCCTCTTGCATGTCCCATCTAGTTTCACTAACACAGACCCCCATCACATGAATTCTATTTATTTATTTTTTTATTTACTAGGAAGGTGAACTGGACCAGTTTGGCCCCTTTTCAGTCACAACCTTTCTACAGTAATGTAATAAAAAAATACAACAAAAATGCATTCCAAAGGAAACTGCACAAAACATACAGATTACCAAGGTATCAAAGTAGCATCATGCAATACAACTCTACATGATGCAAAAAGCAAGATATTATTTAAACAGTTACAGAATGTACAATAAAATGAATTAAGTTAAACAGGTAGTTAAAAGGAACCAACAGAAGAGCATACAGGGTATTAAATATACATTTAATACATTGCACAGTGTATTAAATATACATTTATATGCATACCATACAATAATGTTGAACTCCTAGCACCCAAGTATTAATGGACTTCCACCACAAACAATAAAGCACAAGTTAACAAATGTCCGTGTTTTGAAAAAAACTGCACAAGTTTATAAAGCATAGGAACTTGTTCCTCTAGGTTTACCCATTAACATACATTCCTAGCAGACTACAATCTGTTATTCTGTACTTACCATCACTTACTGCACCAGCCCAAAGATTGGTGTCCTTGCTGGTTCCTCTGTCCTGTGACTGGCACTGCTGATCTCGGAATGTTGGCACTCCATTTGCACAGGGCACATTTTCACAGACTTTGTGCTCCACATTTGCTCCCAGGCAATTCTTTCCTCCTAACCCTGGGCTATAATAAGATAAGGGAAAATATATTATTATCTGGGGAGCCAAAAGTCTAGATGGCAATTGTCTTTCACATGCTGACACAAACTTTCAAACACACATTTCACAGTGAAGTGCTAAATGAACTCTGAACTTGACTATTCCCCTTAACAGTTACATTTAAATACAGCCATTTTGAAAGGCAAACTAATTAAATAACTGCATTGCCTATAGGTTCATAGGTTCATAGGTTCATACTAGGCTATCTGCCCTAGGGCATTTACAAGCCTAGCCAGAGTGTGTTTGGCTTTCGCCACCCATTTTAAAATGAATTTTGCTATGCCCTTTTTCGAGGTTAGTATACTTTGCATCTGTCTAACAGTGACACAGAAGTGATACCCGGAGTAAATCTATGATCTCCCATCCACTCATCAAGATTCCTCTTGAAGACAGTCAATGAGGGACTCTGCCTAACCTGGACTGGGATTTTATTCCAGAGTGAAGGGAGCCTCTGGGTTATGAATCTGTCCCTCCAGCATGTCCTATTTATTTCAGTGCTGAGGTTCAAGTCTCTCAAGCGCGTAGCTCGATGGGATTTGGATTTTCTGAGGTGCAGCATGTCCATTAATTCCGGGTTGGACATGGCTTTATACGTCAGGCACAGATCGCTTCTGAGCAGGCGGTATGCCACTGAGTAGAGCTGGAGTTTCTTTAACCGGGCAGCATATGGCATTTGTTTGAGCCCTTTGATCCTCTTGGTGAGGTACTTTTGGGGTCTTTCCAGTTGCTGCAGGTGTCTGGTAAGGTACATCCCAAAAGGGGCATTGTACTCAATTATGGGCCTGATGAGGGATGAGTAAAGAGGCACGATGACTTCCCCTGATCTAGATGTGAATCCCTTCATGATTAGGTGGGCTATATAAAATGATTTTCTAACCACTTTGGCAACGTGGTTGTCGAATGAGAGATTGCTATCAACTTGGGTCCCCAGGTCCCTAATTACTTCTTCCGTACTTAATGGATTACCATCTATGTGTTAATTTGTGGCCACTTTGTTTTTGCCGAAGGGGATGACTATACACTTTTTGGCGTTTAGCTTGAGGCCATGGCTCTGGCACCAGTTGTCTGTTTCTATGAGGCCCTTTTGTAGGATGCTTGTGTCGGCTGGAGAGTTGATTATGGCGCCCAGTTTGCAGTCATCTGCGAAGTTGGTCAGCTGCAGTCCTTCCGTGTTGGCCTGTACCTCCGAGAAATATATACCGAACAAGAGAGGTCCCAGGACTGAGCCTTGTGGGACATCACTTGTAACTGGTTTGGAGTCTGACATGGCTCCAGCAATTCTAACCATGTGGGTTCTGTCCTTGAGCCAGTTTGCAACCCATCTAGTGACATAGGGGTTTATGTTTAAGCTGGTGAGCTCATTTATAATGCCCGAGTGGGGTATTGCATTGAAGGCTTTTGCGAGGTCCAGGTAGGCTGTGTGGACCACCTTCCCCTCGTCAATGGCCTTGGTGACTGTTTCAAAGAAATCGACCAGATTTAAGAGGCAGGGTCTGCCCTTAACAAAGCCAAACTGGGTAGGATCCAGTGTCTGTAGGCCCCCAATATCTTTATTTATGAGGTCCATGATGATCCTTTCCATAGCTTTGCAGACCAAGCTAGTCAGGCTTATGGGGCGATAGTTTCCAGGATCCGTTGAGGCACCACCTTTGTGGAGAGGTACCACTGTTGCTGTACGCCACTCTTTGGGTACATATCCTGTAGTAAGGCTGAGATTGAACAGTAGTTTTATGTTTGGGTTTAGTTCTTCTTGGAGTTAATGTAGGATGCAGCCCAGAACACCGTCTGGTCCCATTGATGCTGTGTTTTTTGCTTTGGAGAGGACGGCTCTTACCTGAGCATCTGAGATGTCAGGGGGGCAGCACTCTGCTGGGATAGATATTTGCCCTTTTGGTGGGGAAGCGGGGGAGAAGTTTGCGCTGAACCTGTCAGATAGGATGTTGGCAATGTCTGTGGGTTCGGTGTATTTTTTGTCATTTTGGACTAATTCTGAGCATATCTGGGAATTCCCACCCAGGTTTCTAACATAACTAAATAAAGCCTTGTGATTATCCTTAGTGTCCTGTGCAATTTTTCTCTCAAAGCTGGCCTTAAGATGATTTTATGAGTACCCATAGTTTTTTGCCAATACTGATCAGAGATGCCTTCCCTTTTTGGGATTTTGCTCTACCATGTAGTAGCTTCCTCCTTCTATTGTATAGTTTGTTTATGGCTGGGGTCCACCAGAAGGGACGCCTGCCTTTGGAGGATTGGGTCTTGGTTTTGTTTGGGATTGCATGATCCATGCATTCCTGAAGGTGTTCATAGAATGCATTTATAAAGGATTCTGCGGTCTGGGCCATATTTTCCACAGGCCCAGGGACTTTGAAGGATTCCACATCGGTTTTGAGGAGTGTGAAATTTGCTTTAGAGAAGTTTTTCACTGTGGTTTTCTGGGCAGGGGCTGGGGTCAGGATGTGAATATCTAGTGAGATTAGTTTATGGTCTGATCTTACCAGTGAGGGATGCACGTCTGGTCTGGAGCATAGAGTCCCCATGTTGGTAATGATCAGGTCCAGTATGTTTTCCCCTCTTGTTGGAGTGGTAACAAGCTGTTCCACAGCATTTGAGTTTATAAATTCTAGGAACCTTTGGGCTAGGGTGTTGGAGCTAGAGTAATGTTCCCAGTCCATGTTTGGGTAGTTGAAGTCGCCCAATATAATGGTGTTTGGAGAGACCTTCATATTTTCCATTGTTCTCAGGAAGGCCGAGTGGGGTTCCTGGGTTTGGGAGGGTGGTCTGTAACAGGCTATAAACTGGAAGGCAGTTTTACCTACTGTTAGTTGCACATGGATAGTCTCTGATGCTTCGTGCTGTGCCACCAACCTGGAGGTGTGGGTATCTTTGACAAATATTGATACTCCCCCCTCCTTTTGTGGTTCGGTCCAAGTTTTGGGGCCAAAAAACATGGTATGAGGTATAACCTGGTAGTGCTGGGGTGCTCCCAGGAGCCTTGAACCAGGTTTCTGTTACTGCACAGATATCAATGTTCTCCATGCTAAGGAGAGTTTCGAGTGTGTGCATCTTGAGGTTTAGACTTCTGGCATTGAGTAGCATTACTCTTAGATTCTTATCCCTTGTGATACCTATGGAGGTGGGTTTGTCTTTTGAGCCTTGCCTAAAAAAGGCACTATGGGGGTGGCAAGAGCCTTTGCCAATATCCGAAAGCCCAGGGGTGACAGGTGCAAGCCGTCCCTAGTGAAGCATCGTGGCTTGTCGAGCATGTCATCCCAGGCTGACAGGCATTGGATCCCCTTTGAATGACACCAATACTTAAGCCAATTGTTGAAATTGATCATCTTGTCTTCATATTGTGGCATCATTCTTGGTGAGGGTAAGATGCTACTCAAGGTCAGCGTCATACCGGCCTGGGCTACATGCTCAGAGAGCTCCTCTATGTCTCTTTTCATGTAGTCCAGGGAGGTACATCTCAGGTCATTCACACCAGCATGGACAATGACTGAGTCATATTTGTACTTGCCTTGGAGTGACCCGAGTGCTTGTGTTATGTGGCGGATCCTAGCGCCCGACAGGCAGCTCACCGTGACCTTCTCCTTGTTCAGCCTGGTGAGCGGGACGTCAGTGTGCCTGACAATAGAGTCACCTATTACAAGTGTATCAAGTGTGTTGTTTAGCCTTAAGGGCTGTGACTGTTCGGCACACTGGCTTTGTGAGCTATGTGTTGCACGTGTTTTGTTTTGGGGAAGCGGTTGCTTGGGTGTCTGCTTTGGAGGTCTCTGTTGCTTAGGCAGATTACTTTATCCTCAGATGAGTGAAGTGCCACACTGTATGATCAAATGAGCGAAATGCTATCTTGTTGACACTTCTCTGTCTTCTTATTTAGGCTTTAACACTGAATAAGGCTCATTTCGAAACTGTGCATTTACCTATGAATATCTTCCTTGAAATGCAAGTCTTGAATGAACACAGAAAAAAAATACAAACAGTGTAGTGTGGAGATGAAATGGTTTCTGTACATGATTGTACAGCCTTTTGCATATTTAGTTTTTAATGTCGTCTTGTTGGGGTCTATATTACCTTATCGAAAAGCAGTAATATCGAACGGCTTTTCATCGAACCGGAAAAGTCAAAAGCTGAAAATAGTGAAAACATGAATGAGCGAATGCTTTCCTTGGGAAAGAAATCGCTAGCCCTATCACCAAATACACACTAATCTAAACATAAAGTGGGGGGATTTGCCCACCACCCCCTAACTAAATATACCAACTCCGAGATCGCACTACAGTGGGGGAAAAGACAAACTCACAAGGATAGCCAAGTGGTTTCTTTCCCAGGGAGAGAATTCGCTCATTCACGTTTTCTCTATTTTCAGCTTTCAACATTTCCGGTTCAATGAAAAGCCATTCGATATTATGGCTTTTTGATAAGGTAATAGGAACCCTCTTGTTGCACCTTTTACCCTAGTAAGTAGCTGCTTAATGTAACATGTTCCATGTTTGCAAGAACAAATGCTTTTGATGTATTTAAAATGCTAATACATTTTACTGGAGTGCTGGATTCCTCCCTTAGCAGTAACCCTGACTCAGAAATACAGTCAGTTGCTGGTTCTCTGCAGCCATTCTGATGTTGTCTCTTGGAATTTAAACTAAGCAGTGGTTAAAATAATGGCCTCTTCAAATAATGATGACATTTAATAAGATTTGATATTAACTATTGGAATAATTCAGGTGACTGATCATTACTCAGTAACAGACTCTGCAGACAGCATGTCAATGGCAGATATGTAAGTACTTTGCATATCCAATTTTTGAGAGGTTCTTTGTGGTAGTAATAACAACAAGATGAATCTGTCTTGTTCCATCCAAAATTCTGGATGTGATTTGAAGCATTGCTGACGGTCTTACCCCTGACCAACTGCCTGACTGCAGGGTCCTAGTACCCAGCATACTGCTATAGTATTCTAATAGTAAGAAGACAAAAACAACTATTAGTTTTGCATCCCTTGATGTGGGGTCTTTGCCCCCACACCCATGATTACTAAATATCTAAATATACTGGCTTACAGGCTGCACTAACTCAGAGTACGGAGAATATATACTATTTCCTTTTTCAGGATATCACCTCTCCAAAAACACTTCAAAATGGCCAGTACTTTACGGAGTGATTGTCTGTTAAAGTTAAGGGACAGTAGACTCAGGCAACTGAATGGCAATAACATTGTCAGGAGTACTTTAAAGCAGATACACAATTCTGAAATTGCCATACTCAGAAAGGGGTACTGCTGTGCTGGTGCTAAGATTCATATTCACTTAATAATGCCTCAGTTTCTGTCTTCAGTTTTAACTGCGTTCCACCTGCTAAACTATATAAAGCAACAAGGCTGTAAATATATTTGTTTACTGAGCATCTTCATTGCAACCCTGACAGTTAGTATCAAGCAGCCAGCATAAAAGGCCCAGGAATTCAAAATAAAGTCCCCACTGCAGAAGGGCTTATTAAAATGAACTTATATCATGAGGACTTGTTCATCTGTTAAAGCTTTGTTTAAGGTGCCCTCTGTACTGGACACAACATTTGGTTACAGTCAAAGGATGTATGCTTCAAGGTGAAAGGGTTGAATCATTCTATATGCAAAAGTCAATAGCCTGAGTGAAAAAATGCTCTAAATGTGTTCCTGAAGTGAGTACTACAAGTTGTCACCCCTTCACTAGCATGTACTCTCACCATGTCTGTTGAGGAATTGCACTTACGGGTGGCAGAAAACAATGTAGTTCTCTAGCCACTTAAGCCATTTCTCTTTCAGAGTGGGAACACTAGTTCAGGAGAGGGGTACACATTTAGTAGGAATGCTGCGAGTACAATTAGACCCATCCATCCAACCATATCTCCCCTTTTCCCATTTTTGCAGATGGGGCTGGGTGTTATATTAACAGTGACCATCATCTAGCGCAAATATTCACATTGCTGCGTGGCTAAACAGATCTGAGTGCAACAATGCACTTAAACTAGTATTCATTAAAAAGTAGAAAATCCCCTTTCCTTGAGATGCCATGACATCAGAGTTAAATGTATTAAGTTAAGACATGTAGGGGAAAAGACTTTTCTATTGGGAATAAGGGAAGTTTTGCATTCCATTTTTTTCATAGGTCTTCTATGAGTTTTATGACTATTTTAGTCTAATGACCCTGTAGGACTTGCCAATACCCACACTAAGGCTTTACCTCCTTTCTCGAGAAGGGAGATGCCATTTGGTCCTGAAATAAATTTGAGAGCACCTATCCAGTTATCCAAGTTTAATTTGAAGAAATATATAGAATCACACTGCTTAACCTGCACAGGAAGTTTATTCCAGAGAAAGGGTGATGAATCTGTCTCTCCATCACATTCTGTTTATCTCCTGATAAAAATCTAGGACTCTCACTCTAGTATTGCTTCAGAGCTTTCACCTTGCAGAAAAAGGAGGTCAGGAACCATCAAATCTCTAATGGCATGGTAAGCAAATCACAGTTCACCCCACTAATATCATTAAGCTTAACCCCTGAAAATTTGGCTTCTTCAGAAGGAGATCATGCCTGTTGAACCTTGTTAATTTCTTCAAGAGGTTTACTCAGGGACAGGGCTTCCAAATTCTCCTGATAACTATGGTTCTTAAGTCTACCGGTCTTTTTTGTTAAATACACCTGAGCCTTTTCAACTTTTGTTGAGATGCATACCTCTCAACCTATAAGCACAAGAAATCTGGACAAAGCCAAAAATATCAGGAAGACAAAGACAGGGAATGATTTTAAATACTGCTATAGTAAACTTAGAAAGTTGTTAGAATGACAATTTCTGTGCTAACATGCAATTTCTGAAATATATGAAGTCTGAAATGCAAATGTACTCCCTTATTTAATGATTTCATTCCTCAATGATTTGTCAGGAAAAAAACATAAATTTTATTACAAACATACCATGATGCAAAAATCTGGACATTTGGGAGGTATTTTGAGATGTTATGTGACAAATACTGAATGAGGCACTGCACTCTATAATGGGCCAGATTAGCGCTAAATATTGCGGGGCAATAGCATCTTTGGAGCTAGACAAAATACCTTTGGCTACTAGTTGTTCTAAGCATAAGGATCTCATGACAGCAGTTACCATGTCCCTCCAGCAGAGCTGTTTTGAGTGTATACCTTTAACTCCCACTGGGTGTGGCTTCAGCCTTTAAAAATGAATTTATCACCTTACAATTCTAACAAACACTTATTAACAAAGGTCATATATCAATACAGTTGTGTTTGCCATCATATATGCTTCAAGATCAAATATTCTGATACCTTGCGTGTAGCATGGTTTTGGATTTATTAATGCAAATATGAACAGGCAATATTTGATGCCTACAGGAGCAGTAGGAGATAACTGCAGAAACGCCTGTAGATGTCACTTGGCTGTAATGAGTTAAAGGAGAGGGAACTGTTGACCGAAGTGCCCAGGTCTGTCCTTGACTACCTTTTCATTTTGTAAGGGTGTTATCTATATTACTCATTGTGGGGAAACTTCTGTTTTCTGAAAGAAACAACACTACACTTTTTAACATTCAATTAAACCCAATTTCCATATACCTGGTATTAATTAAAGTAAACTCTTTTGGAAGGAAGCTGTTATCTTAAGTGTTTTAATAATTACATCTATCGCAGTCTGGGGAAAATCTGATTAACCAGAGCTCCTAGTTATCATTTTTGAGATCAGAGAAGTAAATGCCAAGCAAGAGAGGACATAGTGGAATATGACACACCATGCATGGATTAAACTGAGAAAGTGGGGCACACCACGCCAAGCAGAGACCGTGCCTGGTGTGGTGTATCCCACTTTCTCAGTTTAAATCCATACTTAGCATATAGACACACTTTCTCAGTTTAATAGTTGCATTTACATTAGATTCTGGTCTTAGTTAGAGAGGACCTAGCACAGACCCCTGGAAGATTCCACTGGTTCCTTGCCATTATGTGAAGAGGCATCTGCCACGTGAATAATGTGGGTTCTGTCTCTCAGCCAAGTCTCAGTTAATCTTACCATGTAGGGATCTCTGTTTAAGTATGATAGTTTCCTTACAATTTCATATGGATGCTTTGGCCAGATCAGGATACACTATATAGTAATGTGATAACTGTTGATAGCTTGTATAACCCTCTTGAAGAAATTAACAAAGTTTAACAGACATGATCTCCTTTCGAGTAAGCCAAATTATTGCGGGTCAAGCTTAATGAGATTTTTAACATCATAACTAATGAGAACAATTATGATACATTGCTTTACAGATCAGACTTGTTTGGGTGAATGGTTGGTAATTTCCAGGGTCAGCTGACCCCTAAGGGGGTATTTTTGTGACTGCTAGATGTATGCATTTGTCTAAGTAGGCCTAAATCCCCTTAGTGAATTTGGCTACTATGCTGGTATCAACAGTGGTGATGTTGTGGGTAAATTTGGAGATTTCATCGTCTAACTGTATATCCTTCACTCTTCCGAAGTCCTTAAATATAGAGACATTGGTTAAAGGGATGGTGGTGGTTTTGAGTGTAAATGCCACAAATTTATGGTCTAACGTATCTGAAGAAGGAGAGACTAGTAGAGTAGAACAGATGCAATTTAGTGAGGACCAGATCCAGAATATTTTGACATCTCATGGATTCGCTAGCTATTTGGTCCAGGGAATTTCTATTTATTAGATCCAAAAATCTCTGTGCATGCCCTATGTCAGAGGTATAGGTGCTACAGTTTATGTATAGGTAGCTGAAGTCACCCAGGATTATGGCTTTATTGCTTATAAGAATTTCTTCTAAAATTTCCATGAATCTAACATGATTATCTGGAGACATGGAGAGTTTCTTTAGCATGTTATAAGCTAGTAGCTTGTCTTGCCTATGGTAAACAAGCTGATTTGTGGGTCTCTGGATATCAGCCAAGATGAGATATGGCCCTTGACAAACAAATATAGACATATTACCACAGTTTTGACCAGGCCTGAAGGTATGGTAAGAACAAAACCCAGGTATAGAGGGAATGCATTCTTTACATTTAAGCAGAGACTCTTTAATTGCACATGCAAGGACATATTCCAGATACAGGACATCTCAAGACTGGTCAACTTGCTACTGAGACTCCTGGTGTTGAGAAGAACCACCTTAATGTTAGCCAATTTAAGATTAGATGAATTTGCTAAGCTGGGGTATCCATTAGAAGTTCTCTGCCTTAAAAGGCACTATGGGGGCAACAAAGGCTTTTGCCAGCATGCAGAAACCTTTGAACAAGTGATGCCGGCCATCCCATGCAAAACATGTAGGATTATCTATCATCTTGTCCCAGGCTGATACACATTGGATCCTCAGAAACCCACAGATATTTGCTAAAGCCAATTAAATTCTCTTCATATCTGGGAATTATTTTTAGTGAAAGAAGGATTGCACTCACGACCACAGTTTTATAAGCATCTCTTGCAACATAAGGTAAAGAGACTATTGCACTACAAGAATTAAGTTTCTAAGTATAAAACATGTCCAACTGAATATAATCGCTTAGAGACAGCAAACACGGCAGATCAATCTCAACCACAATCTCCAAATCAAAAGAATTTATTGTACCACAAAACAGAAGACATGTAACCGCTTTTACATGTTGTTAATGCTTCTTCAGACATTAAAACCAATTAAGCTAAACAAGACTTTTAAATACTCCCTAACCAATCAACACACTATCTATCATACCTGTAATGTCATAATTTACGATTCAACCAACTTCCTGATATCATCCAATAAATTTATATACTAGTTTTTTAATAATGATTATGTTTTCATGCAAAAATTTTTGTATTTTTAGAAACTATTGTTCAATGTTGGTCCATTTCTAAATTTATTGGATGATATTTAAAAGTCTTGTTTAGCTTAACAATAAATTATTTTGATATGGAGATTAGACTTAACAGCCATGTTTGCTGTATCTAAGTAATTATATTCAGTTGGATCTATCACAACATGCCTTAAAAATTCTTACACCCCAGATTATTTACTCTCACATGGGCCACCACCATGTTAAAGTCATATTTGTCTAGGGCAGGGGTCCAGTGGGCCCCTGTAATAGCTGTGATCCTGGCACCAGAAAAGCAACTGAAACTAACCTTCTCATTGTCCAACCTGGTAAGTGGGGAATCAGTATGCCTAACAATTGAGTCACCAGTTACTAATACATTCTTATCAGACAGTAGTTTGGCATTACTTAATTGGCAGCAACCATGCTGTAGGTGAATTGCTGTAGGTGATTTGAGGAACTTCCACTGACTCCTGTTGTTAGACATCCTATGAGCCTTTGGCAAATATCTTTTTATGTAATCAGTGTATTTGTTTTTCTTTGTCATTTTTATTGCTTGACATGTAATACAACTTTCAGCAATACTGTTTTACACAGACATTCTCACATATAATACACATTCCATAACTGCCTAGCAAACTATACAATCTATTTGTCATGATATTGATAAGCCCAATACATGTCATTTCTCTCCTAATTAAATATACATAATTTGTTTATTTCTCTACTCATTCACACCTGAAGTATAGCCAAAATGCCCTCCTCCAAACTGGGCTATGGGATTTCTTCCCCAAAGTTCTCCCCTTACTAATTTTATGTTTTATCAATCACCAGATTCAAAGTTCCGGGTACTACTTTTCCTCTGCTTTTCAGTTTTTGGAAAGTTAGCATCATATGGATACAGTATGCGGTGGTGGTGCTGCGGTAGCGTTGTCACCTCACAGTAAGACGTTGTCCTGTTCGATTCTCAGCTAGAGCATCTTCTGTGTGGTGACATGTGTGAATGGGCGTACCTTCGTTGAAGGCTGTGCATCAGAGCCAGCAACTCGGTACATAAAAATCTACTGCCAATCATTAGTGGACCAGAGTTCCGCTGTGGCGACCCCTAACTGGGAAAAGCCGAAAGACACAACAACCATCATATGGATACAGTGTACCTTACTCCCAACAATTGCTATAATCTACACTTATTACTAACCACTCCTACTGTACAACAACTACCATTTCTCCTGTTGCATAGCTCACACTTATCACATTACTTGACTGGACTACTCATCACTTAAATCCCCCTCCCTCTTTGCATCTTCTTGACAGCCACTGAGCATGCCCTCTCCATAATTTCTGCATCCAGATCCTTAATCCTCATTCTGCTTGACCTTCAATGTCCTCCTCTTATGACATCAGAGTATGACATCTTAGTGTGCTCTGTTTGGAAATGTGATAGTGGTCAAGAAGTTGGTGTGCCTGTCTGATGCCCACTGTGTGCTAATCTTTATGAAAGGGATGCCTCCATATTAGCCAGGTATTTTCATCTCTCACAGGCAAATCTTTCTGTGTTAAGCAGGAGTTCATTATTAGTGAGCATAAGACAGTTACTACAGTGCTTTAGGAAACCAAGCGCTAAGAGGCTGGAGGCATAAAGAGAACAAGTTTGCTGACCATCCATACTGTACAGTGCTTTCCGTGTTACTTGGCTAAGTATACAGGAAGCTTAAGTGTTACCTGGCTAAATGGTGCCAACAGTGTAACATACAGCACATTGATGCTTTCAGTGCAGTCAGAAACAAAACAAAGCAACCAAGCTAAGGTAAACACAAGCTAATGGTGCCCTGGGTGCCATCAAGCAAATCACAAACCAGGGAAACAATGCTGATTTGGGATCACTAATTTAAGGGAAAAATGAAAATGTGCTCACTATCATTATTCAGCTACAAGCATGGTGGTGCTGCACAGAGTGCAGCTCAGTGTTAGACCATCCTACAAAAACAGAAATTAAACAAAAGAAACCAGAAATCCAACCAGCAAACAAATCAACTCTGGGAAAGTCAATAGTGCTCAGACACTTAAAGAATGGCAGTAATTAACCTTCTCTCACAATAACTACTACAGTTTCCAAGATGTATTCACAGCACCTGGCTAAGTAAACTGTTTTAGTTAAAGCAAAACATAGTACCGTTACAGATTAAATATTTCTAAAACAGTTCCAGCACTAATATACCCTAACACTCTTAATATAGTCTCATATACCAAGACCATTCCCAATTTTCAATCAGCAGAAATATTAATATCCTACTTAAAGATGAATAACTGCAAGAATCTTTACGTTATCATGCTGTATGTTCCTCCACGCAATAATATACCTATTGTAGAAGAAATCATATTCTGGAATTCAAGCAACATAAAAAAATGAGACAGTCATCTTAGGTGATGCAAATGTCATCTGGTCAGATATCTCACACCACCACCATTCCTCCACTATCAACTTATATAACTACAGCCAACTAATTAACAACATAACCAGGCCCAACAAAAACAACAGTGATACAATCCTAGACTGGATCTTGGTCTCAGACCCACACAAATTTACTCCGCAAGAACACTCCCTAAGTTTGAGTGATCACTTACCTGCCTTTATAATATGTAAAAATTCCCAAACTCCAAATAATCACCAGTACAGAGACAGAGATCTGTCCCACTTCTGCCCAACCACCCTCAACCAAACCTTAAAGAGCATTAACTGGAATCCACTAAAATTCCTTCCCTTGGATGATGCTGTAGAGCTCTTCAGCTCTACCTTCCTCAGAATCCTTAACAATATAGCTCCACTATAAAAGAAAGTGAAAGGGAGTGAAACTTAAACATGCCTGTTGGCTCACTAGACCCACTAAGCTACTCATGAAAGCCAGGGATAAAGGTCGGAAGCAATGGGAAAAAGAACAAGACTATCACTGACCTAACTCAATATAAACAACCCTGCAATCAAGTAAAGCGATTGGTCATGAAAAATAAAAAAGATCACCATCTTACATTACAAAATATCTATAAAGAAAACCCCAAAAAATTCTGGGGTACCATCAATTCTCTTCTAAACCCAGGGTCAAATAATAATCCCTGCCCAGATCCTAATAAAACTCCTTCTGAACAAGCTTCTGTCTTTAATTCATACTTCATAAACACTACAGCTAACCTCACCACTAACTTCCCACCAACTAATTCTTCTCTCACTAATCCATCCACACATAATACCTCTACCCCCTTTACCCCCCAGTTTTTCTCTCTCACCCATACTCATCTCCACCATAAACAACTACTTAAACTCAAACCCTACATCAATGCCCCTGACAACCTTCCACCTGAATTCCTACAACTAGCAGCTAATGCCATAGCCTATACCATCAGCATACTTATTAACAGATCCATTCAGATGTCCCATGTACCTACTATCTGGAAAAAGACATATTTTCTCCCACTCCATAAAGGTGGAAATAATACTGATATTTCTAACTTTTGCTCCATCGCTATCCTCTCACCATTCTCTAAGATCCTAGAAAAATATATCTATATTCAACTTCTTAATTTTCTGCTTCATAATAATCTCCTCTCTCCCACTTAACATGGTCTCAGACCAGACCATAGTACTACCACAGCTCTCATCTCTTTCATGGATACAGTAAACCAGGCCCGAGATGCTGGAAAAACTGTCTCCTCACTTTTCCTTGCTCTATCAAAGGCCTTTGATAGTCACCCACCTCATCTTTTCACCAAACTCTCCAACTTAGGCATCTCACACCGAAATTTAAATTGGTTCTCCAACTACCTCACAGACAGACAACAATCTACCACATGACAACACTCTCTCCCTTCCTCAGTATAACCACAGGTGTTCGCCAAGGTTCCATACCAGGTCCCCTTCTATTTAGCATATTTATCAACGACTTTCACACTACTCTTAGTCAAGGTACAGTCATCCAATATGCAAGTGAATCTACCATCATCTGTACAGCCAATACCTCACAAGAACTACAGACACTCATCCAAAGTGCCCTCACCATCACTGACACTTGGATGGCCAATAATCATCTTGCCCTAAACCCCCCCAAGAAACAAAACTCATGCTATTTTCACTCAAAAAACACTCCCCTTAACAAGGATGATTTCATTATACATGGCAAAGACAACACACTCATCGAGGCTGTCCCACACACCAAACTGCTTGGTGTCATCATAGTCGATAACCTAGCATTCGACCTCCACATACACAACAATATAAAAAAACACATCAAAAACTGGGCATGCACTGCAGACAGCAATACCTCCTTAACCAATCCGGTAAACTCTCCCTAGCCTTTTCCTTTCTGCTACCATCTCTTCTCTATGGGCCCCTCTCCTCACCAATATCCAGTCCACTCTCAGATGTAAACTTGACTCAAGCTACAATAAAATTGCTAAATTTGTAACCAATGCGCAATATTTATTACATCACTGTATTTCATTAAAATCACTAAACTGGCTAGAACTCCCTCATCATCTTACATACTTACAACTCACTACCGCTCATAAAATTATTTTCAGGCCATTAAACTGCCCTGCCCTCTCCTCTCTTTTTACCATATACCATCTCAACAGACCTCTTTGATCCGAAAATCAAATACTTCTGAATGTAGTAAAACCGAATCTCTGAGCTGGACAAATGCGCTACTCCTTTACTATTGCTAAACTATGGAACACTCTCCCTCCATCTTTAAGGGCTACCAGTAACCCTGCTCTCTTTAAAAAAACTCTGAGACAACTTTTCCTCTCTATGGCAATGCAAGTGCACCAGAACTACACTCCCCAAAACATGAGACTGTTTTCCCTAGCTTCCACTAACTACTGCCCTGCTATAACTCCTTTCTCGATTTATTTTACTAATATCTATATGACTAACACTAATCACTATAGCTGCTTCCTATAGTCAAGCTGAGGACTTCACAAGTATCAGCAACTCACTATTGCCAGAACATGACAAACTAGTTATCCTAACTGTATATCCAATTCTGCCATGTTATTATACTACTAATCACTTTATCTTTTAGGTTGTAAGCTAATAATTATATCAAAATTGTTGCCTTACATTCAAGTCTCCACTGTAATGCATGCATAATAAATTACTCTGTATGCTGATTTATTAATAAATGAAGTTATTGTGTTTGTAAGTTTTGAACAGGTGATATTGAAAATGTATGCACTATGTATTTTGTATGTAAAAACTGTAATTATATTGTGGAGCTTTTCTGTACACTGATCTATTTAAGGAATGAAGGTATTATGTTTGTATGTTTTTGCACACTTTATATTGAAAATGTATTCACCCTGTGTTTTGTATGTATAAACTGTTATTTGATTGTGCAGCTTTTCTCCCTGGGTCTCCACTGAAAATGGGCTCAATATGGCCCAGTTGTCTATCTTGGTAAACAAATGCAAGTAAATAAATAAAAACCAAAACAAAATTACACATAATATGTAGAATAATTTTTGATTTATGCTGAAAATGTCTCACAAAACAGTACACTGAGGTGCAGCTTCATAGTAGTCCAGAGAGGAATGAAGAAGTGATATGTGCTCAACTCTGCCAGAAGAGAGGGGGCATGCTGTGGTACATTCGATGTCAAAGCTTCTGGTATAGTCTGGGAACCAAGGCGAGAGGTAGTAGCTCATAAAAGATGGTGGTTTGGGTAACAGAGGAGAGCTTCACCACATATGAAAGGGCATCTCCCTTTGTAAAACAAACTGAAAGCCAGTCCATGCATATGTTACCCAACATCTCAAGGGGCTAGGGAGTACTCTCCCAGATGGCCACAGTATGATGACCCAATACACTTGCTTATCACCACCCACATTCGAAGTTTATAATTCAGTAGTCATAAGGCTTTCCTTCAAGGCAAGAAAGAATCTATCCATTGAAGAAATACATTTAGGATATGGTCCAAGATAAGGCTCTCCACTGGGAAAATGAACGGTAAAAAATTTCAAGGCATGTGGCACTAGATGTTTCAAAAGAGACTGGACAATGTGTAAGTCATGGTGTCAAGACTGTTTGTTTGTATTTCAGTTTATTTTTCAGGCATTGGGGACCTGCAGTTTTTGGTCTCCCACCCTGATGGTGAACCCTATCATAGTGCCCATTGCAGGGATATTTCCAGGAAGTCCCTGGTTTAGGTTACCAATAGGTAATCAACAAGGTAAGGTAACATGTGGAGATTCTTTCTCTTGTGAGTCTTCAGCCAACAAGAAGCACCTTGTTAAGGATTCTGGGTGTTTGAGTGCTGAGGAAAGCCCAAATGGTAGCAATTGGACTGGAAGCAATGACCCCCTACCCCCAAATGAACTGGAGGAACATCCTATGTTGTCCCCAAATACTGATATGCCAAACGGTACCCATCATATCCTGCAATGCCATTCAGGGACTCTGCAGGAACAATGGCATGAGCCCCTTCAGGATGATATTCCAGAACAAAATGTACTAGGTGTACTGTGTGAAGTTACTGAGGTGCAAAATGGGAAGGGAACTGTGCGGCCCCCTTGAGAACCAGAAAGAGAAGGGAATAAATAATGTCTACCTTTTCAGAAAAAAAAAACATCTTCTATGGTCAGTTTGAAAAGTACAGTTTGGGCCTGTCCCAACAACTCACATGATAGACTGGTCCTCCAGTAAAGTTATATTTGAGGAAGCACTAGGGAGCTCCAGACTATGGCCTACAGTGATTAAGGTTTGAACCCACTGCTCCTTGTGATGATCCTCAAACCAAGGCAAACTCAAAGAACTGTTCCCCATTGAGAAGTCCCAAACTGGTACTAGGACTGCAGCAGGGTGTTGGTAGGGCCATCCTTCTAGATAACTTGGGCAGGATGAGGCAAAGCCATGCTGAATGACATTTTGACTTTTTCCCTACATGGTGAGGAGGCTTCTTCTTCTTCTTGTTCTTTGTAAATTATCTAGGCTTAGAAGAAAAACAACAGGTAAAATAAAGAGAACCACATAAGCCCTACATAAAAGTGAGGTCCTGATTTCTGTTCAGCAGGTCAACTATCAGACAGCTCCTAATCAGCCTACACCAGAAAAACTTTTGTATTGAAGTGGGCATCCATAATCTGAGTTCCTTCTAAAGGCAGACCAACTGAAGCCAGCTGAGAAGGCATATGTCAGAGCCTAAAGCCCTGGTCCCTACTCAAAGAATATTTATAATCAAAGTTACAGCAGTAAAAATAGTATCCCGGTTTGGAAGCTGACATCAAAGTCTGCATGGGGACAGCTTTGAGCTTATACTCAGGGAAGTCTTCAAGCTTTTCCACAACTTGATTTACAAGGTAGAATTCCAACAGTTGAGTGAATTAAGCTCCAGCATAGCAGGTGAGTGAACTATTTTACTACACCTCTCCATAGGTTTGGGATCCTTGTTAAATGGTTAGGTGGCAAAGTTTTGCCATGTTTGGGACACAAGATGACATGAAGAGATTGTACAGAAGTCAACATTAGGATGCCTACCAAGAGTACGTTAGGTGGGGACCTATAGACATCATCCATCTCCTTAGTATACCTCTCAACCTCTTAGAGAAAGAAACCTGGACAAAGCCTAACATAATAGGGGAACAAAGGGCAAAAAATAGGGACTGATTTTAAATATTAATCTTATAGACTTAGAAAGTTGATAGAACAACAAGATTTGTGTTAGCATGCATTTTCTGAAGGATATGAAGTCTGAAACTCATATGTCTGTCATTATTTAACGACTTCAGTCCTCAGTGATTTACCAGAAAAAACACAAATTTTATGAAGAACAAACCAAAAATATGAGGCAAAAATCTGAACATCCTGTGAAAAATCTGGACTCGGGACAGTTGAGAGGTATGCTTCTTAGGGATTAATAGGGAACAGCCAGACTACCCACAAGTTGCTTGAATAGCATTGTTAATTACTGGTTTTATAGGAGTATGACCCTGGGCTCCCCAAGTTTCTTTTTCCTGGTACTCTGCAAGGCATTCCTGAAAGATTGGGAAATGAAGTTAGTCCAAACTGGTCTTCATAAGATTAAGGGCCTCTCCAAAGGCGAGGACATCTGTAGGGAAGCAGAGGGAGGGAGGGAGGGATGGAATTATTATCCTAGCCTATTATCTGAAGAGATAATTAACTGCATCAAGGAAGACTGACTGAGAAGGAGTACAACTCACTCCACTACTCACAGACAAGATTTCATACACGGCATTGCAGGAAGGAAACATGTATCAGGTAAATGCTAGAGGTGAAGCAACAGGGACCCTGTGTGTGATCGTAAGCCAAATGAAGTGCATGTAGGAGTAATGAGGCCTGAATTGGGCTTGGAGCTTGCTTCAGGCTATATTCCTTAAAGGTGCGTTTTTTCACCCATGGCTCCATCTTGCACCAGCAAATATATGTTTGATGGTTAGGCCTTGAAATGTAAACTCTGGTGTAGGATGACTGATGGTCACTTCCAGGCATTCCTAAGAGGAAAGTACGGCCAAGTTCTACTGATCTATGACCAGATGAATTGCGGGGCCACTCCAAGACATCAGACTGGCTGAACATGAGCTCCTAATACTCATTATAGCCAAGCAGTACCAACAGCTGGGATCCATCCTTAAAAAGGTAAGAGCCAGGGGAATACTTGTTCCCACTGTCTTGTAGTGAAATGGAGGTAGTGAAATGGAGGTTGGGCATAAACTTGACCTTTGCTGGCCATGGACAGACTCAGCAGATGCACAGAATGGAGAGAGGGGACATTTTAAATCAGGCTTGCCTGAAGGAGTGTTAGGCTACTAGCTACTCTCCTTGGGTCTGCCCCTGCAGAGATGTTGTGACGAATACTTGTGCAGCATGGTAGACCCTCATAATAGTCCCTGCACAAGGAGCTCTTGATGAGCATATTCTTTTAAGTCACCAAGTAGCCTAAAAGCTTCTCCATATGACATGTACAAGGCAGAGGGTTGAAATGGTAGTTGTGGAAAATAGAAACATTGCATCCTTCCCTTAGTCTGGTATTAAGGGAAAATAACTGCATTTTTCAAATGAAGCAGTATCAGAGTTTTCTGCTGAGCTGGCAGAGGGACAAATATGTAAAATAAAAAGAACAAATGCCTTAGATTCTGGTGTATTTTATTTATCCAGTGTGAGAATGTCTGCAGTGGTGCCTAGAAATGCATCTCTGCAATTAACATATGATTATCATTTCAGTCAAGGAAGAAAAAATTACTAAGCACAAAATTAAACGAGAGAATAGCATTGTATAATTGCCACAGTTACTAATTAAAACATGGCTGGGTTTCCCTAATTATACAAATATTCATGCAAAAACACAGGAGTTATTTTCATTACAAAACCATTTCCTGTTGACATCTTCATAATTCTGAACAGTCAATGGCTTAACTCCAGTCACAAGAATGCTAGCATGAAAAAAACATGAACAATGCAACACGTTTGTGAAAAACAGAAAACAGGCTGGCCTAAACAATTTGTAATCACTACTGTGAGTCTAAACAGATAGTTCTATAAGCTTTAGTTTCTCTGTGATCCATATGCTCAATGTTAAATGTATATATATATATATATATATATATATATATATATATATATATATATGGATATATATATATATATATATATATGGGTCCCCTTCACAAAGTCGACTTTCATATGGCCGAGACCATATGATCGACTTTCGAAAAGCCGACCATGGGGAACCGCTATGTCCATACAGTGCGGAATGGGAAAATGGCTATCTTCCGCACTATAGTGTGATCTCAGAGTTGGTATATTTATGTTATGGGGGTGTGGGGGGGCAGAGTCCCTCACGGGGGGTGCATGGAGGCTTTCCCCCCTGCTAACAGTTTTAAGGTGTTTGTTGTGTTTTTTGTGTTTATTTTACATGGCCAGCTTTCTGACAGTCAATCATATGGTCTTGGCCATATGAAAGTTGACTTTGTGAAAAGTCGACCATGTAAAGTAGACCCATATATATATATATATATATATATATATATATATATATATATATATATATATATATATATATATATTTATATATACATATATATATATATATATATATATATACACATATATATATATGTGTGTGTGTGTCTGTGTGTGTGTGTGAATATACACACTTTTTATTTTCATTTAACAACTTACGGGGGGTTGTCACATTTCCTTTGTCTGAACTTGGCACCAGTTCCACAAGTTCTACTGCACATGCTCCATGATGTCCAAGTGCTCCAGTCTCCGTCAACATGTTCCGGGAGGGGAGTCTTGCTAACACATTCTCCTGCTCGACACCACTGAAAGAAAAACACATTCACCTTAAAGTAGAGTTTGCCTGTGTATTATCATGAAGACATAATGCAAGCTGTGAAACATAATGAAATTAAGTTGGGGAAACCACTTATTTCAAAAACAACTGGATTAATATCTATCAGAGTCAAGAGATATTACAAAATCAGTCAGGATATCAGCAAAGCTAATTATGAAAACTACCACTAAAACTGAAATTCAGAAGATATTATACCACTTAAGAGTGTCATTTTAGACTGTTTTTCCATTATTTTGTTAAATTAACAATTGTTAGCTAGCAGGTATAGCCAGGATTTTTGGAAGAGTACATCAGCTTTCAGAATTCTACAACTCACGACCAACACACAATACTGCAGTAAATAATATCCTGACATAACAAACTTGAGAAAAAAATCAAAACATTTATTCAACCAGGCACTGTGAAAAGTCATTTAACAAATCCATGGGCTTCAGAAATGACTACTGCCAGATGTAAGCCCCAACGTGACTGTTTTTGGCAGAACCCCTTTCTTATTAATAGACAGCCTGACTGCAGTGATTCTCCACTGCCTGTAAAATCGGCATGGAGGGCTGTCTTCACAGCTTATTGCATTGCTAATGAGGCACTCTGAATCTGTGGGAGCAGAATATTACAATTAATGTGCTTTCCCCCAGAAATGCCTGCAGTAAGTGACTTACACAGCCAAGCTATTCATAAACTCATTGGCTGCATAAATTAACATGGCCAGCCTGATTAATTAACAGTCCACAAAAGAACACATTTGCTCATTGCTTTCAATGAAAAAGAAAGCATTTCAAGCATGTGTTAAGGGATTTAGTAGAGAGGTAGTATTGCAAATGTGTAAATGTGTTGATGTGTGTGGCAGTGTGTGTGTGTGTGTGTGTGTGTGTGTGTGTGTGTGTGTGTGTGTGTGTGTGTGTGTGTGTGTGTGTGTGTGTGTGTATGTGTGTGTGTGTGTGTTGTTTGCAGTGGTATGAGTGATTTAGATGACAGGGTATGCGTGTGTCTGGAAGATGGTTGCAGAAGGGGAGTTAGTTAGGGGACAACATAAGTTATCTAAAAAATATACACCATGATGTCATTGGTGTAAGGGTTGTTACACCCTTGTTAACTCACATTTCATTTTCTTCGTTACTCATTTCACAATTTTTTACATTTATCTTAAATTTAATGGTTATGACTTTTAAAGTTTTAAAGAATAATTGTTGCCTCACAGCAAGAGGTTCTCCTGTTCAATTCACAGCTGGAGTGCCTTCTGTGTGGCCTCCGAAAGACATGCGTGAATGGGCATGCCTTCGCTGAAGGTTGGGCTTCGGGCTGCCAACTCGGCACCATAAAAAATCTACTGCCAATCATTAGCGGACCGGAGTTCCGCTGTGGTGACCCCTAACTGGGAAAAACCAAAAAGACAAACAACAACAAATGCATGCAAAATGACAGCAGAAATCAGTGAAATAACTGTCAAAGAAGGCATGATTCATAAAACAGAGTGACAAGTGACACAGGTTTATGCCTAGATACATGGATGCTACAAGTAACAGCTGAGCTAAACGCATTATGGTAATAAACCAGAATTATGTTAAACTGCAAATCATAGGCAATATAAATACTTGCACTATTTAGTGTATTATACTTTAATGGTTACCAAGAAACCACAGTACGTATGCAAGAGATGCCCAGAAATGGATAATGGACGGCTTGCACCTGTCACCCCTGGGCTTCCGGATATTGGCAAAGGCTCTTGCCACCCCCATAGTGCCTTTTTTAGGCAAGGCTCAAATTCTAAACCTACCACCCTAGAACACCAAAAAGGAAAAAAACTAAGGGTAATGCTGCTCAATGCCAGAAGTCTCACTCTCAAGATGCACGCACTCGAGGCCCTTCTCAATATGGAGAACATCGATGTCTGTGCTGTGACAGAAACCTGGTTCAAGGCTCCTGAGAGCACCCCAGCACTAACAGGTTTCACCTCATATCATGCCCGCCCCAAAATCCGGACAACACCAAGAAAGGAGGGGTGTCCATATTCATAAAGGACACCCACACCTCAAGGTTGGTGGCAACGCACGATGCATCGGAGACCATCCAGGTGCAATTAACCATAGGCAAGACTACTCTGCAATTTGTAGCATGTTACAGGCCACCCTCTCAAATTCAGGAACCTCACATGGCCTTCCTGAAAACATTGGAGGGGATAAATGTATCTCCAACCACCATCATACTAGGTGACTTCAACTACCCTAATATAGACTGGGAACACTACTCAAGCCCGAACACTCTAACCCAAAGATTCCTGGAGTTCATAAACTCAAATGCCATGGAACAACTAGTCACCATCCCCACAAGAGGAGAAAACATACTTGATCTCATCATCACGAACATGGGATCAAAATGTTCAACACCGGAAGTATACCCCTCACTGGTGAGATCAGATCATAAACTAATCTCGCTGGAGGTCCTCATCCCGCCCCCACCTGAAACAAAAAAGACCACAGTGAAAAACTTCTCAAAAGCTGATTTTACACTTCTAAAAACTAGTGTGGTCTCCTTTAAGGCCCCTGAGCCAGTGGTAAACATTACTCAAACCGCTGAATCACTTACAAATGCCTTCTACCAGCACCTACAGGACTGCATGGATCAGGCAATCCCAAACAAAACTAAGACTCTCTGTACCAAAGGCAAGCGTCCAGTCTGGTGGACCCCAGCCATAAACAAGCTCTACAACAAAGGAGGAAGCTACTACAAGATAGAGCAAAATCCTTGAAAGGTAAGACACCTTTGATCATTATAAGTAAAAAACTAAGAGCTCTCATAAAATCATCCAAGGCAAATTTTGAGAGAAAAATCGCCAAGGACTCTAAAGACAATCATAAGGCCTTCTTTAGCTATGTTAGAAACCTAGGAGGAAACTCCCAGATATGCTCAGAATTAGTTCAAAATGATGTGAAAATTACTGAACCTACACACATTGCTAACATACTGGCTGACAGGTTCAGTGCAAACTTCTTCCTCCCCCAAAAGGAGAGATATCTATTCCAGAGGATTGTAGCGCCCCAAACATCTCCAACGCCCAGGTGAGAACTGCCCTCACTAAGGCAAAAAACACAGCATCCATGGGACCGGATGGTGTCCCCGGCTGTGTGCTTCATGAACTCAATGAGGAATTAAACCCACAGTTAGGACAGCTGTTTAATCTTAGCCTCACCTCAGGATACGCACTCCAAGGAGTGGCGCACGGCGACTGTGGTCCCACTTCATAAGGGCGGTGCCTCCACAGACCCTGGAAATTACCGCCCATTAGCTTGACAAGCCTTATCTGCAAAGCCATGGAGAGGATCATAATGGAACTCATAAATAAAGACATAGGGAACTTGCAGACTTTGGATCCAACCCAGTTTGGCTTTGTCAAAGGCAGATCCTGCCTCTTAAACTTGGTTGACTTTTTCGAGACAGTCACCAAGGCCATTGATGAGGGAAAGGCAGTCCATACAGCCTACCTCGACCTGGCAAAGGCCTTCGACACAATACCCCACTCAGGTATCATCGAAAAACTCATCAGCTTGAATGTAAACCCATACATCACAAGATGGGTTGCAAACTGGCTAAGTGACAGAACCCACAGGGTCAGAGTTGCTGGAGCCATGTCAGACTCAAAGCCTGTCACAAGTGGTGTCCCACAGGGCTCAGTCCTGGGTCCACTCTTGTTCGGCATCTACTTTTCTGAAGTACAAGCAAACACAGGAGGGTTATGGCTGACAAAGTTTGCAGATGACTGCAAACTGGGCCATAGTCGAAAACACATCTGACACAGATATCCTCCAGAAGGGCCTCACAGAAACGGATAACTGGTGCCAGAGCTATGGCCTGAAGTTAAACGCCAAAAAATGCATAGTTATACCCTTCGGGAAAAACAAGGTTACCCCTAGCTACCATATAGGTGGCAATCCACTGAGCACAGAAAAAGTCATCAGGGATCTGGGGACCCAAGTTGACAGTAGCCTTCGCTTGACACTCATGTTGCTAAAGTAGTTAGGAAAACCTTCTATATCGCCCACCTGATCATGAAGGGATTCACATCTAGATCAAGGGAGGTCATCGTCCCCCTGTACTCATCACTCATTAGACCTATGATTGAGTACAATGCCCCGTCTCGAATGTATCTGTCCAGACACCTGCTGCAGCTTGAAAGGCCCCAAAAGTTCCTCACCAAAAGGATAAAGGGTCTCAAAATATGTCTTATGCTGCCCGACTGAAAGAACTCCAGCTCTATTCAGTCTCATACCGCTTGCTCAGAGGTGACCTGTGCCTGACATATAAGGCCATGTCAAACCCAGATTTGATGAATATGCTTCACCTCAAAAAATCTAGATCCCTCAGAACCACAAGGGCGGGAGACTTAAACCTTGACACGGTTATAAATAGAATGTGCTGGAGGGACAGATTCATCACCCAGAGACTCCCTATGCTGTGGAACAAAATCCCGGTACATGTGAGGCAGAGCACCTCGCTGGCCTTGTTCAAGAGGAATCTTGACCAATGGATGGGAGATCGCAGATATAACCCAGGGATTACTTCAGTGTCACTGCTTGACAGAGGCACAGAAAAATGATAGACATAATTTTTATTCAAACTAAAGGAGTGGCGAAAGCCACATAACTATGGGCTAGGCTTATAAATGCCCTTGGGCAGATAGCCTAGTATGAACCTATGAACCTAAATACTGACTGCTTGGGTGAACAGAACAGATATGGCTGATGCAAATGCTGCAGCTTCATGCTTAACACAACCCCCACTATGCTGACATATGAAGCGCAATAGTGGATGCCATGTGTAATATGTCTCGTGGACATAACACCAAGTTGGCTATGGAGCTGGAGACCATTCCAGTGCTCAGAAAGACTGGTGTTACACTCAACACTCTAACTATGGAAACATTTTAGCAGTCTGCAGGTAAGGCACTAAGCATATCTCAGTCACTCACATAAAAGGTACTGGTTACAGTACTTACCTGCATGCTATAGCAGATGGAGACCTACATCCCATTCCACAGTTATCCTTGGAATGACCAACCATCATGAAAATGTTCCAAATGGTTCATGTCTGCCACTAGTGATCAGCACAATGGACTGCACACATATAGCCAACTGTATGTACCTCAATGAGCAATGAGGAGATGACATATGAATCAGAACAGGTTCAACTCCCCCACCTTCAGGTGGTATCTGATATATAGAGGATTATGATCAGGTCACTCATAGCTTACCTGCTATTTGTTTGACACATGGATGCCAAGAATTTCACCTTGAGAGCAAAACTTTCGTGGTGAATCTTGCTATCCATGTCGAGTATACATAATATGCAGTTATGAACAAAAATCCGATCAAAATTCTTTTTAGTACATGAAGACTTATCTGTTCCATGTATTGCAAATTAGTGAAAAGTAAGATACAATAATAAAAAAAAATGTGATGTGATGTGTTTTGCCAGCTTTGAAAGCCGGTAAAGCAATGGCGAAGTGGCTGACATAATTACATATTCTCTATCTAAGGAAAATGACTGTAAGCAAAGCACTGTGCTTACTTTAGCTGAAAGCAGGCAGAAATGTGAGTTGAAATGAAGCTGTTTCATGCCCTGGTGCTGCTGATTACTGGTCAGCATTGTCTGCTTTTAGTGGAGACCTGAATTAACAATGCTCAGTGGGTGCTTTGTTAAGGTTAGGTCTCACTCCATAGCAGCACTGAACCAGGATGTCATTTAGATGTTTTTTGAGTGTGATTACAGTGCTCCATGCACTACAATGATATTATCACCAACATGTCCTGAAAGCACTGTGGTAGTCCCCATTATGTCTGGATACAGCAAAGGAGAAGCCTATGTTTAGTATTTTTTCAAGGACATGTACCATGCGGTTACCTTGTAGGTATGTATGTGTGCCAAACACAGTGACAAGACTAAGTAAACAATGTCAAGGAGAAGAGACAAAAGGAAAAAAAAACTAAGCATTGCCTTCTGTATTTTATAGGTGATGTGTACTGTAACCCTGGCTGATGACTTATCAGACGTTGCAAATGTTTGATGATCAAAGGTACAGTCAGGCAGAGTCAAATACAAGCAGTAGTGAATCACGTTTGACATTCTGAATAGGCAACAAAGGTTAGCAGGGTGACCATACATAACAGAAGTAGAGATGGACAATAGTGTACAACAGGATGCTAAACAGGAGGATGCAGAGAAAGCAGTACCACTGTACACGCTACATGACAGACGCAACACATCCATGCAATGCAGGGCTGACTTTAGCTGAGCTGGCGCCCTAGGTGAAGGGCTCTACAGCACTCCTCCTCAAACATCAGCCTCTGCCCCCATGCCCTACCCACTCTATCCTGGGCTACTAACAGCACCCAGACTACTTTTCTTTTTTTCCTATAGTTTGTCTTTCATTTTTTCCCTACATTTATTCATTCATTGAACACACCCTTACTAGGAAGACTGCACTTTGATAACTGTGGAGGAAATAACTGCATTAAGTCAGGGGTCTGGGGTCCACTAGTCTACTAGAAGCCAAGGAGGTCCTAGATGCTCTGAGGTGCACTTCAACATTTTTTAAACAACCTATCTATCCAATAATAGCCTCAAAAATTCCAGATTAAGGAAAGAAATTCAGTTTTACTTTTCAATTTTGCTTTTTCCTGCATGTGTTCAACGCACTCTAAGTGACCGAGGCTGCACTGTAATAAACGTGGGGGAAATAAATGAATTAACATTTCATGTTGCTGCTGTCATACATGTACAGTACATGCCTTCTCATCCCTATCACTAAAAGACAGCCACCATCTGTGTACCTCTCTGATGTCAGACTGAGATGAAACTGAAAAAACAAACAAAACATAACATTACACATTGCTGTCAGACATACAGAAACAGCATGCTTCCTTACACTTGGAACCAACGGGGGTCTTAGATGCTATGAGGTGCATTTCAGAGTTTTTCTTAAAACAATCTTTCCATCCAAAAAAAACTGATTAAGGAAATAAATTCAGTTTTACTCTTCAACTTTCCTTTTTCCTGCATCATTTAAATGCACTCTAGGTCTCCAGGCTCCTCCCCTTTGTGTCATGCAGCCAGGCAGTTATGCTTCACTTTTGCAGTTAATATGTATTGTGCAGGCTACATTTTCCTTTCATTTTCTAACACTTACATTATCTTTTTCAGAGATACTAGGGAGCCAGTTGCCATCCTTGCAAGAAACTGAAAGAACTAGTCCTGGATACAGAAGTGCACATTTGTGAATGTGCACATTTGTGAATGCATGTGTAAGCACACGCAGACGTATGTATATATATATATATATATATATATATATACATATATATATATATATATATATATATATATATATATACATATATACATATATATATATATATATATATATATATATATATATATATATACATATACATACACACATGCACATATTCACCTACAGGCAATTTAGGAGATCACCAATTCAAGCTGTTAAACTGCCTTTGGGATGTGGTATGAAAATGGACTCCTGGCAAAGTTCATGTGGACAAAGTGCGAACTGCAGACTCCACACAAAAGCCATCAATGTCAGGAAACAGCAAAAGAAAGAAAGAAAGAAAAAAGTGTTGTGAGGCAGTAATGCAAGCTTCTGCAATACTGTCTACCCTATTGATTAGAACTCAACATTTTCTCATCTTAGTTTAGAGATTTTACTTTAGATGTGATGCAAATTATTTATATAATACTTTGAAAACAATATTTAATTATATGTTTGCATTCACACCAAACAAAGGCAGGGGAATCACGACAAAGGGATAACAAAATTGCATGGGGAAGAAGCTTAGGGAACCTATAACAAGGAAGGTAACAATAAATCCTGTAGAGGTATTATTAATATTTCGTAAATTCTATGAAAGTCTATATAAAGCAGAGAAATATAGAAATCAAGAAAATATACAAATGGAAATGTTTATGGAAGAATTAAATATGCCAAGGTTAGAGGTAGATGAGGCTCAATTACTAACGGTTAGGATAGGAGGATATGAGATAAAATTGTGATGTATAACCAATCTACAGGAAAGTCTTCAGGAATAGATGGTATTCCTGTGGATGTTTGGAAGCTAGGAGGGAAAAGATTGATAACGATCTAGAAGGTTTTGTTTAACAGTATTTTAAAAGGAGGAGAAACAACAACATCTTGGAAGAAAGCAGTGGTAGCTGTAATACCTAAAGAGGGTAAGGATCCATTAGACCCAGCTTCATACAGGCCCATTTCAATACCATGATTATAAAGTGTTCATGTCTAAAATAGCTAAAAGAATGAGTAAAGTAATGCCAAAATTAATAGATATGGATCAATGTGTTTTTGTGGAGGGGAGGCAGACATTTGACAACATTAACAGAACACTGATGATCCAGAGAGAAGCAGAATGTAAGAAGATACCATTGCTGTCGATGGGTCTTGATGCAGAGAAAGCATTTGACAGAGTAAGTTGGGACTTTATGAGCAAGGCAATGGAAGTATTTGCATTTCCTAAAAAAATTATAAAGTTGATTAGGAGAATATATGAGGAATTGGAGGTGAAAATTAAAGTGAGTGGGGTCTCTCTGATAATTTCTGCTTGAGTAGAGGAACCAGGCAGGCGCGTCCTCTTTTCCCTTTGTTATTTGCATTATACTTAGAACCATTGGCAAAGAAAATAAAGGACTAAGAAATTCATGGATATAATTGGTATGGTAGTGAAGAAAAGCTGGCTGTATTTGCAGATTATGTTATTTTATACCTGACCAAACCAGAAAGAGACATTACAGTGTTGTGGAACATTTTGAGACAGTTTCACATTTTTTCAGGATACAAAATTAATGAAGCTAAAACAAAGGCAATACTTAATTATGTACCCACACACAAATTGGTTCAGTAATATCCTCATTTATGGGGACATGATAAAATGAAACATTTAGGAGTATGGATTAAAAATTATTCTGTTGTGGCAGCTAAGGATATGTGGGAAGAGGATAAAAAGATAATACAAAATCTCAGAAAATGGGAGCTTTGTTACATGGCTATGGATAGTAAGATACAAGCAGTTAAAATGTTTTTAGTCCCTTTAGTCTTATACACAGGTCAAGCATATTTTTATTAACCAGAGGAGAAGTTGTGGATAACAATTAATAAAGAACTGGAGGACTTTATCTGGGAGGGGAAGATAGCAAAAGTCAAATGGGATAAGATGATTCTTCCAGTAGAACAGGCCAGATTGGAATTATCCAATTTGAAGGGGGATTTCAAAGCTACACATCTAAGGCTCCCATAAATAGCACACGCAGAAAACATACAGAATATTATATCCATAAAGTAGCAGAAAGTATTCTAAGAACTAAGCCAACGTGGGAATGGAGAAAGGAGATTCTGATGATAGGGGGACTACAATTAAGGATATAGACAATAGGCAAGAGGAGTTGGAATTTATTCAAGAAAACTGGCAAAGGAATCAAGGTACTGGGGGCAAATAACTAGAGAGGGAAAGGTAATTGAATGAGACGAGGCCAAGAATTTATTTGGACTGCAGGTTATAGACTGCCTTCCCTATCAAGGATTGATAGCAGAGTATAGGCAATCAGAAAGAAATAGGGGGCTCCTAAATGAAAGATCAGCACTGCTAGAGCTTTTAGTAGAATCTAGAACAGAAGTTGCAATTAAAACAGGAATAATTAGTAGAACATATAAAATATTACATGATAACTATAAGAATTAATCAGAGGAGGTTAGAAGGGATTGGGTAGAGAGATTGGATAAGCAATTCACAAAGAAACAATGGGAGAACATATGTATGTCTCCCAAATATGCAACAAAATCTAGAAGATTTAGGATTTTTGCTTGGAAATGTTTACATTGGTATTTTTATACCCCGAGTAGACTCCAGAGAATTTTTCCTTAGGAAAACAGCAAATATTGGAGGTGTGACTGGGAAGAAAGAGATACTTGGGAACATATTTTCTGGGAGTGTGATGTGTTGCCAGACTTTAAATATTCCCTGCGAGATGCACTGTCTGAGATGCTGGGTGGGCAGATTGGTGTAAGGAGGGAGATGATTTTTCTGACCTATGATACAGAATCGGAACTGCCTAGACATGGTAAGGCCTTGCTGTGTCTAATTATGGTGGCTGCCAAAAAAAGCAGTTACTAGAAAATGGAAATCAAAATCTAAACCAACTATACTGAAAGCAGGGAATATAGCAAAACAGATAAAACCACTGTAACTGAGATCCTTAGAAAAGGGTAGGAGCAAACTACATAGGAGAAAATGGGAATTGTGGGAACAATAGATACGGGGAGGAATGAGGTTTAAAAGAAGGCAGGACTTAAATGAGCTCTGTAATGTTTGACTAAAAATAATTGGGTAGATTATAAGTGATATGTTTGCAACTGGGGGTGTGTCACTATGGTTTGTGATGTAAAATGCTTGTGGTCTGGTTTCATTTATATAAATGTATGATTGCTTATGTCGTAAGTGGTGGTTTAATAAAAAATTATTCTTGCTTTAAAAAAGGGGGCAGGAATTGAATTATTTATGCAATGCTGCTTAGGTTATATGATATATAGCATTATATGTGCATAAAATATAGACTCCTGCAGTACTGTGGCCTTTTAAATGCATTGGAGTTCAGAGTTCCTTAAAATATAAGCAGATTTTTTTATTGAGCCAAAACATAAAGGCAGTAGTACGGAATCTTCTAGCACAGTTAACTGAAATTTTGGCAGGAGCTTTTTTATTTTTATTTATTTTTTACACAAAATAAACTTTCTAAAATGAACCTGAAAGCCATAGTGACAGTCTGTTTTAGAGTTCATTTTACATCAAAGTTCAAAAGTCCGCATAAGTCCTAGCAGTCACTCTCAGGTAGAATTGTAATTTTTTCCTGATTATCCAGAAATGGTACATTTTCCCTGGTTCTCTGGCTGTCCAGGTGCATAGTCCAGATTTAAGAGCATTCTGTCAGGGTCAGCATCATTTCATTATGTCAGAGTGTCCATACACTGAGACAAGGTCTTCCACTGTCTCTCACTGGCTGACAGGTTTGACAGTACTCTGAAGGCAACCAATTAGGAGAAAATAAAATAATATTAAGAAGCCTGCAGCATTTAAAGAATAAACTCAAGGGTCTCACCATGTACTTTTTACCTTTTTTTTCTTCCTCAAAAAGACTTATGGCTGCTGTTTGCAGTTTTCATCTGAGGGAAGTTTATCAGTGGATCACTGAGAATTTTTATAGATAATCAGTAGGGCCAGACATTACCATTTCATACATCTTAATACTCAGAAAATGTATGCTGATGGTTCAAAACCTGTCATTTCATCAACTTTTTAATAAATTAAAGTGCTATTTAAATTGTCTCTGATTTTGGGCATTTGCCCCACCCCCAGTTATTTTTGGCTTTGTCTGGAATAAAATAGCAAAGAAACTGAAATGCATGATAAGCACATAATAAGCACATAGCTCTGTCAATGATAATGCTGTCAGTAAAGTTATAGTTATTAACCTTGCTAGTACATATTTGTGTAAACAAGCTGGACTACTTCATACCAGCTATTTTAATCACTGTCAGACATTTGAGGTGTTCAATAAAATGACTGTAACTGATGGATGTCTGTCGATAAATGTGACTTACCTCTGCTCTTTGATTAATCTTACCCAGTCAGTTACTGATCTGGCTTGGTATGAGCAGTTTCATGCAGTGTGTAGAATCTGCTGAAAAAAGTGTAAAAATGATTATTGCTATGGCTTATACTTGTGTGTGTGTGTATGTGTGTGTGTGTGTGTGTGTGTGTGTGTGTGTGTGTGTGTGTGTGTGTGTGTGTGGTGGGGTGTTGCAGTGCATTTAAGAGCAACAGTTTGGCTATAATTTGTATTACTTTCCTTCATAGTCACACATCAGTGTTGTAAACAACAAGTGGCTATCTTTGGTGGTATGACCACAACGTGCATGAAAGAACTATCCGTGGCACAGTGGAGCATCACGTTGATATCTCACAGATTTGTCTCTCTAGTTGAATTATTTGTAATGGCTCCTTCTTTTTCCTTTCTTTTTTATTATTATGTTTTTGTCATGGCTCCTTCTGTGTGAATTCTGCATGTGCTCCCTGTGTCTGCATGAATTTTATCCAGGTATTCTGGTTTCCTCCAGCACCCCAAAGACGTGATGTAGATGAAACGGGATTTTTCCAATTTGCTTGTTAATAAGCTTGCTGTGTGTGTGTTTGTACATTTTGGGATATAATTCGTTTGTTATGGGCAGTGTCAGTGTGTGTGTGTGTGTGTGTGTGTGTGTGTGTGTGTGTGTGTGTGTGTGTGTGTGTGAGAAATCACTTTATCTTGTGAAAGACCTAGCTTGTCAGGAGCAGTGTCAGTGAATATGTGTGTGCATGTATGTGTTTGTGTCTGTGTGTGCAAATATATATCACTGTTTTTTTCATGTGGTCATATGCACAATATTAACAGGCACATATATAAATCTTCTGGGTAGTAGAAAAATACAGCAAGTCATTACCTTCCAAAGATAAAATCTAAATGATGTATAGAACTTGTAGACCCTCAGAGGTGTTGGGTGCTATCAACCCCCCATACCCCTGGCTGTATAAGAGAATGTTGACTTTGTTTGGACCTCTGCTCTGGGATCACTTAGTCGAAAACCAACTCTGCTTAAAGACAGGTATTTGCTATAACTTGGGGGGCAGTGAATATTCTGGGTATTATTTCTTTATCTTTCCTCAAAATCAAACCTCTGAGGTGAACACAGAAAGCCACTATTAGATGTCTAGAGTCAGTGTACAGTCAAAGATCAGCAGGTTTAAATATATTACTATTATAGCTTGTTTTTCACTTTCCTCACAGTTAAGCCTTATATACAGATGGCTATCTTTTGGGGGCAAGGGTATACACATCATGCAACAACACGTTCAGCTATGTTACTGTGCTCTAGTTATTTCAATTCCATCCATTTCTGACATCAGAAGGGTACACAGAAGGTGTTTGCCTTTTGGTTGCTGGGGTAAGGTGGCATGCTGTGAATATGTATGATAGCAGCAACTTGAAATATATGACTGTGGCCATTTGTTCTTTCACTTTCACTCTAGTCTAACAAGACAGGTGAACACTGCATTTTTTGTAGGCAGGAAATCAGGCACTATTTCTGGATGTAATTTGAGTGTGTGCATTTGTCTTCTCGGTTTATGGTTAACCACTCAGCTTATCTGTAACTATTTTGTCAGTTTAGAACATGAAGTCTTGGACACAACTTATTTCTTCCTTTGGAAAAAATAAAAACGTTTTCTTTAGTCATGATATTTGCTCAGATCGTCATTTGATCGAAACATTGGAAAAAAAAGCTTTCAAACGAACATTAAAACAAAATGAATCTCATGGCTTCTGGGGGCTTGCATTCTTCAGACCTCTGGCACAATTCTTTCAGTGCAGTTTTGGCCAGTTAAGATGTGTTAAAAAGATGCATTAGAAGGATGAACAGTTAATGTGTGTGTATGGGACTAAAACTAGTGTTTCTGTGTGTGGCTTGTGAAAAGAGGGTATGGCTACTGATGCAAGGGATGTGTTCATGTTACACGAGTGTGTGTGACTTGTTTGCCAAGAAATGGCAGGATACAAAGGTAAAAACTTTGCTCTCAGTCTACTAATTCACTTCTGCTTCAAAAGGGGATAGGAACTATATGCACAACATACAGGAACTTTAAACAGAAGCTCAGCTCTTCAAGTTCTATTGAATTCCCTGCTATCCATGTCTCTCCACACACAATCCATTAATAATCCATCCTTGCAACAGGTATCCTACCCAGAATCCTAATTCCAGGCAAACAATTCCCCTTCATAGCAGGCGAACTTCTCTGAATCTGTAAGTTAAAAAAAAAAAAAAATTCTTTTGTACATCATGAATGAGGTCGGATTAGTTGATTAAGCTAACTGGCTAATACAACCACGCATCTATGTTGACTAAACTGGCTTCCTAAAGCAACAACCTTTATTTACCCATTTAAACATCATTTTGGCAAGACCCACCATTACTATATTATAGTGATCCCCGCAGCTTGAAACTCTTAGTTTCATGCCTAAGGGATGGGCTGTGAGCAATAAATAGGCTATATACCTAATGTGTTTACTGTATATAGTGTGTAGTGAGAGTGCCCATCTACAGAATTTTGTATTTCCATCCTGCTGTTTGCTTAACACTAGCAGTGGGCAAGGCTTGTGACAAGCATGAATTCTCTACCAAGAAGGTGGCATCTAAGAGAGGATAATGCCCACTTATTTGCCAAGCATTCCCTCTCAATGATGGAGTACTTAGATTCAGCTCAACAAGCATTATGCAGTTTTTAAAAGGCTTGTACTGTGTTGTGTTTTGTGTGTGTGTGTGTGTGTGTGTGTGTGTGTGTGTGTGTGTGTGTGTGTGTGTGTCTGTGTAGTTGCATTACTTCTGACAGTCAGCATACAGAGGCCATGAATATGATTATTAAGAAGTATTAAAGCACTATAGTGGGGTAATTTGTGTACATTTACTAAACTGGCACAATGAAATGAAAATGAAAGTGGTGCTCAAGACGTTGAAAATATAAACAGATGTATGCATTCATATAAATACATGCAGTATATTTCTTTTTGAGTTATGTGACGCACAATGAGGTAGTTGCTGTTTAGGATATGGGAGAGGAAAATGCAATAATACAGAAAATAATCTTGCATCAGGCTTGGTGTAGGGCAAATAATGTATTACGAATACATGCAAAATTATCAAATTTTAATTATCTCCTTTAAAGAGAGAGAGCATGAATTACTGTGCCACTCTGCACTGGATGTACTCTGCTGCTCTAAGAAAATGACACTGAAGTTACATGCATAGCAGGATGATCGTGAAAATATAAGTGAATGTGCATATAACTGTAACTATCAGTATTGCATTAGTTTGGTTATTATACTGCTAAATGTTGTTGTTATTGTTGTGTCTTTCGGCTTTTCCCGGTTAGGGGTCGCCACAGCGGAACTCCAGTCTGCTAATGATTGGCAGTAGATTTTTACGTGCCGAGTTGCCGGCTCTGACGCACAACCTTCAACGAAGGAACGCCCATTCACGCATGTCTCCCCACAGAAGACGCTCTAGCTGAGAATTGAACAGGACAACGTCTTACTGTGAGGCGACAATGCTACCGCAGCACCACCACCGCAGTATTGGTTATTATACTGTTAAATGCATGACGTATATACAACTCGGGTACTTTTTGTGTATATGCATAGGTGTAGAAACAGAATGACACATTTATGCAGTGGCAATATGAGCAGATGTCATTATTAATAAAATTATTTAATTGTTTGCATTATTTTCATATTTTTGTCATTATGCTATTAAAAGCATGACTAACAACTACAGCTACACATTGAGCATGTGTCAAAAGGATGGAAAAATAAATTACACAGGAAGATCCTGACTAGTATGCTGCATTCTTTTGCAAAATTATAAGCTGTTAATATGTTTCAAATATGTGCTTAAAATACTAAACTGCCTGAAACTTGTGTACAAATTATCATGAAATACAGACAAAATACACAACATTTAATTGTGGATCTTGTATAACAACTAAATTATATGACATAGTGGACATAAATATGAGTGTATATATAATACTGTCATGGTTATAGTACTGCATTTTATGTATCTCTCTCTCTCTCTCTATATATATATATATATATATATATATATATATATATATATATATATATAAATGTAAATGTGAGTAGATATAATACTGTTACATAATTATGTTTGTGATAGCACCATTTGTTTATCATACATTATAAAATAATAATTGACTATTACCATAACTTCCTGAATATTAACAATAGTAACCCATTTATAGAAAATTGTTAAACAGCATGTGACAGAATAAGTGAAGATAACAATGCAAAATGTATAGTCAACACAATGGCCAGCACAGACAGAGAGATGTTAAGAACTGTTCATAGGTTTATAGGTACGGACTAGGCTAGCGACCATCACAGCATTTATAACCTAGCTGTGCAATCCAACCCATTTGTGTCCCTATGTTCCTTGAGGGTGTTTATTAGGAATGGGTATGTTAGGAAGTTTCTTGATGCTATTGGGAAGGCATGTTAGTTTGGGCATTACTGTCTGCCTCTGTCTATCAGAAATATGGAGACCAGACCCAGGGTGAATTTCTAACTTCCCATCCATTGGTCAGGGTTATGCTTGAATAGGGTTAGGAATCTACTCTGCTTCACATTGATGGGTGATCTGTTCCAGAGCATGAGGGTCTTCCGAGACACATATCTATCTTGCAACATGTCCTATTTATGTCACAAGCAAAATTTAAATCCTTGAATGTAGTGGTTCTGATGCTGTTCATTTTATGGCTGTGCAAAAGGTCCATCATAACTGGATACGAGGATGCTTTTTATGCCAGGCATAGATCGCCTGTCAGTAACCTGTAGGAGATAAGAGTACAGAGACAAGGCTTTAAGTGATCCATATAGGACAATGTGTTTATTCCCTGAATTCGCCTGGCAAAGAACTTTACTGTTGCATATGTCTGGTCAGTTACATGCTGAACGGAGCATTATACTTGATGGCTCTGATAAGGGCCAAATAAAGTGTCACCATGACTTCCTTGAACCTGGATACCATGCCCTTACTTATATATTGGGTGACATAGAATGATTTTCTCACTACACTGCCCACATGTTGATCAAAGGCCAGATTTCTGTCTACTTATATTCCCAGATCCCTGATTACCAGGTCATCTCTTAATGATGTTTTATTGATGGAGTAATCAACATGTGTGGCAGTTTTCCCAAAAGGCACTATAAGTCTGTAGTTTTTGGGTCATTTGATAGTCCATCCTTGTGAAGTGGGATATCCATTGCAGTCCATCATGCTCATGGTACAAAGCCTGTTTTTAAGCTATAGTTGAAAAGTGACATAACTAGTCCTGAAAAGTCATGTTTAAAGCTATTAAGGAGGCATTCCAGGATATTGTCAGGCCCTGTTAAACCAGCCTTTTTGACCTTAGTGAGTGCCGCCAGGACATGCTCCTTGTTAATAGTTGGGGGGGTTATGTTAATAAGTATTTCACAGGGGGTGCAGGGTGAAGTTTCAGATGAATTTGCCATCCAGCAAATTTGCTATATTGCTGTGCTCGGTGAAGGTGACACCATTGACAACCACTTTGGCACACTGATATGTGCTGCCTTTGAGGTTTTGGACATAGCTCTAGAAGGCCTTATGGTTGTATTTAGCATGTGATGCTATCTGACCTTGTAATTTTCCTTGTTAAACTTAATTAGTCCTCTTAGTTTCCTGATTAGTTCCATTAATGAGCTCCTATTATAATGGGAGTTGCTCTTCCTGATTTTAGTCATGCTTTTTTCCTTTTGTAATATAACCTATTAAGGTTAGGATTCCACCAATATGGTTTGTTTTTAGAGCTTGTTTTGGGCTTACTTCTAGTAGGTACAGCAGCCTCTATACAACCATTCACATGGTTGTAGAGTCTCTGTGAACAATTCTGCATAGGTTGCTGTGCACTTGGGGTTGGGAGGGGCACTGAATTTTTACAAACTATCGCTTAATAGGAAATAGATTACTTTGGAATAGGGTTGCTTGGGTTATTGGGATGATTTTTATTTTTAAGGAGATAGTTTTGTGGTCCAACCTTATCAGTGAGGATGTAACATGGGGGGGTGGAGTACTGGGCAGTGCTCTCCCATATTAGCGAGTATCAGGTGGTCAAGTGTATTTGTGCTAAAAAAAGTCCATGAATCATTGCGCCTGCAAGTATGAAACAGTATATGTTTCCCTGTCTATACAAGGGTAGTTAAAGTCTCCCACAAATAGGATATTTGGTTTAATGGTAAGTGTCTCCAGTAGGTCTACATATGAACTATGAGATTCTAGGGACACAGAGAGTGACCTATAGCTTGCTAGGATATGGCATGGGACTTTGTCTATGGTAATTTGTAGCTGGATAAATTCCAGGGCATTGTCCTGTTTAACCAATGTAGAGTTATGCTTTTCATTTATATAGACTGAGATTCCTCCACCTATTGTCCCTGTCTGTGCAACTGAAGGTCTAAGGTTCTGGAAGCCACTGAAGCCTTACATTAATGGATTACTGTGGATTTAAACCATGTCTTGGTAAAGGAACAGATATCTATATTCTCTTGAGTAAGGAGAATATGTAATGTGTGGAATTTCTTGTTTAGGCTCCTAGCATTCAGCAGTAATACCTTTACATTTCTTGGGTTTTATTTGGTATGTCAGTAGGTTTGTCAGTTCGACATTGCCTAAAAAAGGCTCAGGCGGGGAGAGTAAAGTTTTAGCCAATATCTGGAAGCCTAGAGGAGACACGTGCAGAGCATCTTTCGGAAATTAATGTGTTTTTTTAAGTATGTCCTCCAGACACGTGCAGAGCATCTTTTGGAAATTAATGTGTTTTTTTAACTATGTCCTCTCAGACATGTGCATAGCATCTTTTGCAAATTAATGTGGTTTGTTAACTATGTCCTCCACATGTGCAAAGCATCTTTTGCAAATCAGTGTAGTTTGCTAACTATGTCCTCCCAGACACGTACAGAGCATCTTTTGCATATTAATGTGGTTTGTTAACTATGTCCTCCCAGACACGTGCAGAGCATCTTTTGCAAAATAATGTGGTTTGTTAACTATGTCCTCACAGACATGTGCAGAGCATCTTTTGCATATTAATGTGGTTTGTTAACTATGCCCTCCCAGACACGTGCAGAGCATCTTTTGGAAATTAATGTTTTTTTAACTATGTCCCCTCCCAGACACGTGCACAGCATCTTTTGCAAATTAATGTGGTTTGTTAACTATGCCCTCCCAGACACGTGCAGAGCATCTTTTGCAAATTAATGTGGCTTTTTAACTATGTCCTCCCAGACACGTGCAGAGCATCTTTTGCAAATTAATGTGGCTTTTTAACTATGTCCTCCCAGACACGTGCAGAGCATCTTTTGCAAATGAATGTGGTTTGTTAACTATGTCCTCCCAGACACGTGCAGAGCATCTTTTGCAAATTAATGTGGCTTTTTAACTATCTCCTCCCAGACATGTGCAGAGCATCTTTTGCAAATTAATGTGGTTTGTTAACTATGTCCTCCCAGACACATGCAGAGCATCTTTTGCAAATTAATGTGGCTTTTTAACTATGTCCTCCCAGACATGTGCAGAGCATCTTTTGCATATTAATGTGGTTTGTTAACTATGTCCTCCCAGACACGTGCAGAGCATCTTTTGCATATTAATGTGGTTTGTTAACTATGTCCTCCCAGACACATGCAGAGCATCTTTTGCAAATTAATGTGGCTTTTTAACTATGTCCTCCCAGACACATGCAGAGCATATTTTGCAAATTAATGTGGTTTGTTAACTATGTCCTCCCATGCTGGCAAATACTGAAAAGACACCAGAAACTAAGCACTTACTGAAATCAGTCATCTTTTGTTCATACTGTGGCATTATCCTAGGTGAAGATAACATGCAGCTCACTGTAAAGTACATAATGACCTGAGACATATATTCAGAGAGATCAGCAATATTTCTCCATATAGTCCAGGGAATTACATTTCAGGTCATTAACACCCACATGAACTATGATAAATTCATACTGGAACCTGTGTTGTAGTAGCTTGACTGCATGTGTAACTTTGCAGATCCCGGCTCCAGATAAGAAACTAACTGTTATCTTGTCCTTGTTCAGTCTGGTGAGTGGTGAATCTGTGTGTCTTATAATGGAGTCCCCTATGACAAGAGTCCTGGGGAATGAGTTTGCTTGCCTTATGGTAAGTGCTTTATAGATATCGCTAAGGATAGATGTTACCATTTTTAGGCTGAGGAGGTCTTTGAGGTTTGGGAAGATTGCTTTTTACTACCGCAGCGTAAGATGGTCAATGTGTGTGGTGGACACTATGTTTGGTGGATGTAGTGTGTGTGTTCTTGACAGCCTTGTTTGTATGTAAGATTTTTGCCTGCAATGAAATTGTGTATGTGCATCTATCACATACTGTGTTTGTTTCTTTAAGGATTAAATGGTTGTATGTGAACATGAGATGATGGCTACATTATAACAAGATGCCTATATCTACCAAGCTGGCAATAGAGGCATTTGGGAGTTGCATATCCATGTTATCTGGAGCTGTATTTGGGTGGGCTACGGTACACCATGGACTGGGTTATACAGAGGTCTCCTTGGATGGTCTCTGGGGTTTGGCATTAGTCTATATTAGATTGTACTAAGATTTGATAGTAGTGCTGTTTAGTGTGCAAACTAGTTGCTCTAAGCTTGTCTCCATGCAATGGCTTTGTTTTAGGCACACAAAGTTAAAGGTTTCAGTTCTAAGGGAAGCTTTATAGATAAAATTGTCTGTATAGTGCACTACTAACCTCTTGATGTAATAACACCAAGAAAGATTGCTTGAGAGTGTAAAGCTGCAACAAAACAACTTAAACTACCTTGACAAAGCAATTTCAGATATTAGGGACCTTTAGTATGATTTAAAAGGAAAATCAACAAATAACACAAAAGTAGAGCAGTACCACTCTAAACAGTCAACTGAAGTGCAAAACAATAAAATAAATCTCTTATTTGCCAAGGATCGAGCAGGATTAACTCAGGACCCAATCAGAGTGTGGCGGGGGGACCAAGCAGTTGGGAGCTCTGGGAAATTGAGCAGAAGACAATTTGTAGTAAGGGAAATGTATCCAAGTGGAAAGTTCATTTGCTGGGTGGAAACTTAGTATTATGGAAAATAATGGGTGAGAAAGAACTTAAATAGGTTACACAACAGACAAGAGAAGGGTGGGTAGGTTAGGGAAAATTCAAACTGGAGCTCTGATCCTATGGTTAGAATTTCAGAAACCTTAAGCTTAATGTCTCAGTAGGGGGTGGGACAGGCTCAAAGAACAGTGGGAAAAACAGAGGCAAACTAAACAGAAAGGCACTGGAATGCAACATTAAGCAGGTATATACAGCTATAAAAGTACTGAAGCACAAATCCTGGAGCAGAATTCATAATACTGCCACCACTGCATTCCAACCACAAACGGAGGCACAGGACTGTGTAGAAATTTGCCAGTAACCCTGCAGTAAATGACTAAATGAGGCTCAAATCTAGCAGTAGATCACAGTCCTGCCACAACAATGAAAGAACCTGCAAGACTGACTAAGGCCCCAAATTGTGTTGTATTTTATGGGTATATGCACTGAAGCAATGTACAAATTAATAATTTTTAAAAGCTATACCTACCAGGGTATTTGTAAGCATCAAATTAAAATATTATATTGCGATAGAAACTTTCATTATAATGTGCAGAACTGTAAAGATATTTGCATTTAATTAATTGACTCAATATGGTAATCAGCATTAAGAATCAAAGTTCTGAAATTATTAGAAAACTTGAGCAATGTGTTTAGAGTTTCTTGACAGCATTTTGAAGGTCATGTCCAGGTGAACAACACTAATGTCTTGTGTCTAATTGCCATGGTTACTGAGGTACTGAAAACTATTTGATAAATCATAAGAAAATTATTTTTATCAAATCTGTTTTTAATACAGAATCAAGATCTTGATTGTACATATATTAATTGTTCTTATATAAACATCTCCCACACACACACACACACACACACACACACACACACACACACACACACACACACAGAAACACAGACACACAGGCACACAGGCACGCAGACACACAGACACACAGACACACAGGCACACACACACACACACACACACACACACACACACACACACACACACACACACACACACACACACACACACATTATTACCTAATGAAACTGAATGCTCACAAGTGAAAAATAAAGATCTGTCTAACAGACTGAACAAAAAAATAATGAAAAACACATAAAATGCTGTTTTATGAGGAAGAGCAAGCCCACCTGCACACCCTCCCTGTTAATTAAAGATACAAAATCTCAGATTGCAAATCAGCTGGGAAAGGCCAAATTCTCAATCTCCACTCTACCACAGTCACACAGACACACGCACACACACACACACACACACACACACACACACACACACACACACACACACACACACACACACACACACACAGAAACACAGACACACAGACACACAGGCACACAGGCACACAGGCACACAGACACACACACACACACACACACACACACACACACACACACACACACACACACACACAGCACACACACATACATACACACACACACACACACACACACACACACACACACACACACACACACACACACACACACACACACACACACACACACACCATGCTTTACTGGTTTAAGTACCTGATTGGTACTTGTTCTAATGGCTGACCTGATGTTTACTTATCATGCTTATTTACATGAGGTGTTCTGCAGTATCAAGTACATCTTAGAAGCTACTAGCTGAGATGTTGCACCTTTTTAGTTACATTTTGAAAAATAATAATTTGAATTTTTAAAGTAATTCATCTTAAATGTTTACAATCACTACTTATAAATACATTATTACTAGACTGTGGACAGGCATTTGGCCCAAAATGTTAACTCAGATATTTAACAAATGTGTAATAAAAGTTATATTTTAATTTGGTCTCCAAGTTTGAATGAATTAAGGAATTCCCTTGAGCCTAGGAGGTCACAGCTTCTGTGTGGTAATGATCAAATTCATTTCAGTGCTCCTGCTTTAGAGACCAAAGTTAGCTGCGTTTTCATCTAATCTTCCTGAGACTGTACTGCACGCCCCTTTTCAGACATCTTCTCCTTCCCTTTCTTGCCCTCCAATGATAGCCAGTGCTCCTAGTCCTCATGTGTTCTTTCTCTTTTAACACATAATAGTTTTTACTCTGAGTCTCATATTATTCTGCTTGGTCTGACACTATCCTCTCTCCACATTAAGTTTGTATATAATTTCTCTTTTCTAGCCTCTTCTTTTTTACTCTGCCCCAGGAGCACTATCAGGGTAAGTGACTTGCTTACAATCACACAAGGGGCCCTTGTAATTGTGTTTTGTTTTAATTCTATGCCAAAATGGATATGTTAGTTCTAAATAAGGATTTTTATTCATGTGTTTCTAAGAATGAAATTAATATTGCTTATGCTAATATGCAATATTTTTAAGAGCTTTATTACAGCAAGGTCTCATTTAGAAAAAAATATTTCAATTTTTTACAGGACAATCACCCCTTAATTTCTGTCATTTTCTGTAATCTGAAAATTCACATAAATGTTAAAGATCCACCAGTAAGACTCTCTGGGGCAGCCTATGGTTCTAATACAGAACCATTGGCTATATTTGTGGACAGAAGATTCACTGCATTTTCTAAACAGCATTTTGGAAACAGAATTTTTATAAGAAGTCATGTTTGTTGAAGTTGATTTAAAAGATATATTCACTGTTATTTCACTTTCTGTGGGGTTAGGGTACTTTAGGGACATGGTATTACAATGTATGGACTTAGGCACTAATGACATCAAACTGACTGAAACATTTACAGATTTGACCCTTAATAACAGCTTTGTATTTTTCAAAGGTGAATATGCCACCAGTGTAGGCAGGCATACTACACTGATACGGTATCAGCACTTAAACTAGCACAGGGATCATGAAGGGGGGATGTATGAGACAACAGGAGATACTCTAAACTCCTATGTATTAATGGGACTTCAAGTAGTATGAGGATTAGGGGTTGGGGGACCACTAGATACATTGAGAACTTGAAAAAAATGTTAATTCTAAATTTATGGCACAAGATTATTTATATATGTGTTACCTGGATGCTAATTTTATTACAAGGACAGGAACAGAAAGTGAATTAAAAGAACATTTTAATTATATGGAATCCACAACAGACTTCTTAAGATTTTTTTATATTGGTTCCTGTGATTTGTTCAATTACTTAGATATGACTATTAAGAAGAATTATAACACAGGTCACTTTTTTATAATACCTACTTGCAATTTTCAAGCTGCCACTCTTTTCATCCTAAACATAGCCTAGTAATACGGCAGGTAGAGAGGTTGTTGTGATTAATTTCCAATGATATTGATTTTCTGGTGGAAGCTGACTTTTGGAAGCTGTAGAATATGTGAGTGTTAGTGTGATTAGAGCTAAGACAAATATAATGGCTTTCATTACACCATATTTTGTGGATGTTTATGAAATCGAACAGCTTTTAGGGAAGAACTTGGATATTGACTTCTCAACAAATATGCAACAATTATTGGACTCTAAATCATTAGTAGTTTACAGGAAGAATTTTAATATTAATAGCATTATATAAAATAATTAAAAAACACACTAGATGCTAATTCACAAGCTAGAATGTTAAAATGTAGAAAGTGACTCAATGTAGATTTATTTACAATGGAACAAATGCAATAGAACAAAACTACCCCATAACCATTTCTTTTCCAGGAAAATGCAATTGCAATACCAGATATGTTGCTTATCTTGCAAAATGTTTATCGTGCAAAACTTTCTATGTAGGGAAAACTGAAGGGAGTTTAAAATGTAAAATTTACGAACATTATTATGACATCAAAAGAAAACGATAATAATAATGCTTTATACAAAAGTGAAATTATGTAAAATTTTGTTTTTTTATTGTTGATAACATACAGTTGCAAGAATGTGGAGTCCTTGGAGAGAGTTGTTAGAGGTTAAAGAACTGGAATGGCAGTCTAGAATAAATGCAATTACTGCTCCTGGATTAAATGACCAGATAACCTTAAAACTAGCATTAAGGTTATGTTCCTTATGATTAAAATGAAGTTATTTCATTTTATTTGTTTTATGCTATAGTATATATTTTTACTTATGTCTGTAGGGGAAGTGTGCGGTAGTTATGGACCTTAGGGTTAGGGAGGGGTTAAGGATAGTGCATAGACAGTTGTGTATGTGGGGTTTAGTGTAGGGTTAGAAGTAGGGTTTTGGTGCTTTACTTTAGGTTAGAAGTAAGGTTTAGTTAGTGTATGTATGTGGTTTATTTATTTTGTTTGGGTGGTGGGCTTGGCAGACTATGACAGTTCGTTATTTTATTTCTCACTGTTTAGTGCGTTCGGGGATTTTCGTGGTTCGTGTTATAGGTGTTGACGTGTAGGTATTCAAGTAAAGGGTTTTTCAATTTGGTAATATAGACCCTTTTTGATACATTCTTGAATTTTACATTTTTAGAACTGTCATTTTATTAATTAAGATTAATTATACAGTTCTTTTTAAGGGTTTTTGGGATCAAGTGACTGTTTATAAAAATGTATATAATTTTATTTACTTATTTATTTGACATTTGTTAACCGGGTTGGCCTGGCTGGGCAGGAGCCCTTTTTCAGCAGAGACCCGAGGAGAAAAGCTCCACAGTATACATTTTACAATTAGTTACATACGTCAAATGTCCACTGTATGCATTAAACAATCGGTTACTAACTTTATTTACAAATGTGATTTACAAAAGTTTAAAAATTTGATAAGAGTATGCAGAAAGGAAGAATAGTGTAGACACTGAGCAAAAAATGTAAAGAGAGAAATTTTGGTTGTGCTAGCCTTTCCTGAGAAGGTATATTTACTGATTAATATAAAAACATAAGTTGTTGCCTATAGTTGAATATAGCTGTTAGATGGGAGAATGACAGAAGAGGGAGGAAGGAGAGGAGGGAAGGCCCATCATTCTAGTAGCATAGAGTCAAGGCCAGGAAGAAGAGGTTGGGAAAATGAAGGGAAAGATGAGGGAGGGAGTTATAATGGTACAGAGAAAGGAGGTGGAAAAGTTTACAGTTAGGTGAGTGAAGTATAGGGGATGGAAACAGGGGTATTATAGGTATGGATGGCAGGGGAGGGTAGCAATGTAGGGGGAATTCAAGTTAATAGAGCTTTAATTGCTTCTTAATGGTTTTAATAAAGTCTATTTAAGTTTGGTGGATGAAAGCTCTTAACCTTCAGTAAAGACTATGCCTTGGAAGAACTTTTGGCGTTTTTTACTGTGCTTTTTTGTCAGTTTGCTAGCTGAGATTAGTAGTTGGAGTTGAGTTAATTTATATTACTCCAGTAAGCATTAAAAAGACAGACCTAATGCTACAGACTTTACATGGAAAAAGGGTGACACAGGAGCATTATCAGGTTAAGTGACCTGCTTAGTCATACAGTTTCCAATCAAACTGAGAGAATCAAACCCAAAACTGCAGAATAAAGTACTTCAAAAGCTCATAGCCTTATCACTTTGAGAAGAACTGCTGATCTCTCTCTCTCTCTCTCTCAATGGTGCAAAATGTACAGTTCTGTAAGTAAAACTTACCATAACAGTAGATTTTCAAATGATCACTACTGCAGAAGCCCTAGCTAAATGGATTCTATCCTGCCAAAGATCTAACAGCCATCCAGCTTCCAAACTTCAAGGCACCTTTCATGCATCCAAACTGTCAGGCAGCTCAAGGTGAGCTGACTAAACACAACTTTGAGCACGAAGTCCTTCACAGTTTTCCTATCAGCAGAGGGAGGGAGGCTGAGCCTGAAAGGGTAATGCTAGGAACAACAAAAAATAAATGTCCATACCCTAGCATTAAAAACACACCAAAAAAAAAATGGGGATGGTGGGTGGGGCTGGGTAGAGGGAGGAAGGAAGTGGGTGGCTACAGCAGCAGTGATCATTCAAACATCTACTGTCACTGTAAGTTTTACTTACACATCTGTAATATGTTCATCACATTGATCACGTATGCAGTGGCTTTAGCTATATGGGTAGATTACCTTAGCTAACTACTTTTGAGAGGTGGAAGGAGAAGAGTCCAGGAAACCCTGGAACTTGGTCCTTAGCAAAGCTTGATCTGGACCTAGAGAAGGAACAAGCTTATAGTGCTTTGTAAAAGTATTACAGGGCACCAAGTAGCAGTTTCTAGAATACTTCTAGAATCGAACCCTTTCCAAAAAGCCATAGATGAAAGGCCTTGGCAGAGTGGGTCTTGACACTGCCTGGAATACTTTTGTTATGATGAGTATAACAGAAGGTAATAGTCTTAGGCAGCAATTTGGAAACAGTCTATTTTAACAAAAATGAACAAGTGATCCACAGATCTAAAAGATTTAGTTCTGTCAATATACTACCTCAGCTGTCTGTAGGCATCCAAATTATGGCGTATTCTTTCTACCTCATTTTTAGTTCCAAGAAAGGAAATGGGGAGATGGATAGTGTGGCTTTAAATAAACTAGGATAATACTTTAAGCATAAAAGAAGGATTAGTTCTCAAAGAAACCCTTTCCCTATGGAAAATGAGATAGGGTTGACTCGCCATAAGAGCTTGCAACTCGGATACCCTTCTTACAATGATCAGAGCAATCAGTAAAATTGTTTTCCATATTAAGAACCTGAAGTCAACTAGATTATCAGGTTCTAGTAGAACTTCTCTAACACAAAATTAAGATCCCAGGCAGGAGCCACTGATTTTTTTGGAGACCTTTTATGTAAAACCCTTTTCAAGAACATTTCGGCATGAGATTGCCTTGAAAGAGGAGGATCCATGGGAAGACATGCTGCATTGGCCAATAAATGGGATCTATAGTATATCTTCGAAGAGACATTTCAGCGAATGGCATTTTACATCGAAATGCCATTCAGCAAACTGTTCATAGTGAGATTACGGTACAGTGAAGATCAGAAAATGTGTCCTTTCCTCACTTTAGTGCAATCGTGGAGTTGGTATGTAAAATTAGCGGGGGGGGGGCACAGCCCCCTAACAAGAGCAAGTTCGCTGAATGGCATTTTGAAGTAAAATGCCATTCGCTGAACTGACTCTTCAAAGATATAATATAGACATAATAAATTAACCTTGATAGAGGAATAAGAAAGGCACTAGGACTGTAACTCACAGAAATATTGTACAACTAGAGAACAACTAACCCTGAATGGGTGCTGGTTATGTTGTTGGCATCAACTGGAAAACCTTTTCCATTTGCTAATATATGATTTTCTGGTAGCAGGCTTTCTTGCTTCAGTTACTTCCTGCTGCACATACTCAGTAAACTGGTGCCTAAAATTAATTAAGACCCTATTATCCAGGCTATCAGTTGAATCCGGTTAATGTCAGGATGTATCAAAACACTCCTGTATTTGTGTGACTAGATCCAGCCGATGAGAAAGCTTGTGGTAATTGCCCCTGGCTATTTCTAAAAGAAGGGAGAATGACTTTTGCCTTGGCCAGATGGAAGCCATGACAGTAATCTTGGGATATTCTTTCGGAAGCACTTTGGATATTAATGGAAGTATTGAAAAACACAGGAACATTCTTGTCCATAGAAAAAAGGCATTTGTTTTCCAGGCCTTCTAGCATGCAGTCCTGGAACAAAATCTTGCTAAATGACTGTTTAGACAGGAATAAAAGAGGTTTTCTTGAGGAACTCCCACAGGTGGATCAAATCTTGGAAGACAGTCCCCCGATCTAGTTTCCATTCATGACAGTCTGCCCTGGTCCTGTTCAACTTGCCTGCCATACAATGTATGATGCCTGTAGACTGAGATTGTGCTGTGAAGATATATCCCAAACTAACACTGCTAGTCTGGAAGGGGTATAACCTGGTATCCCCTTGATTGTTAATATACCACATGAGTGTGGTAGAGAATGTAACCACTTGAAGAGGATCAAAAATGGTTCAGAGAGTTGAGTGCCTTGATCAGAACAAGTATCAACCTTTTTATGTGCTTGCATCTGCCCTTGATGTACCGCACCCCCTGCACTTTTATTCCTCTTGAAACTGCTCCCTAAACAAAATCCAAGGCATCTGTGGTGGCTGTCAGCTTTGGAGCAGGGAGGGAGAAGGCTAGACCTTGATTTAAGGATATCTACTGCCTCCATCAAAAGATTTCTCTTCTGACAAACCCCAGTACTGGAATAAGAAAAAATAAACAGCACTGATGCTGGGACCAAAGAGATTTCAGATACCACTGTATCCTTCTCATGTGGAGTCTTGCCAGGGGTATCATGAGAATCATAGATACTATGAGACTCAACGTCCTGAAGTATTTCCTCTCATTGACTAAAGCCTGAGTGGTAAACTTTAGAAATAGTTCTAGATAAAGATCTTGTTTTTCCTGGGGACAAAAAGCTCTTTGAACTGTGGTGTTTAGTTGACATCCCAGGATCACAATCCTGTGTGAAGGAGTCAAGAAAGACTTTTCAATGCTCTCTTGGAATCCTAGATTGTGTAAGAGATCTTTCACCCAAGAGAGAGATTCCTGACTCTTTGAAAAAGACTCTGCAAAGATATGCAAGTCATTCAAATATATAAAAATGAGGATACCCTGTGACCTGCAATGAGGTATAACTGGAGTTAGACACACTGTGAACACTTTTGGTAGCCTGGATAATTCAAAGGGTAAGGCAGAGAACTGATAATGTGATCTAGACACACAAAACCTTAAGAAATATCTCAGGTGTGGATGAATACAGAGGTGATGTTTTTAATTCTCATGCTGCCAGGAAACTTGAAAAAGGAAGTAGAGGTAACAGGTTGTGAAGTTACACCATTTTGAATTTAGGCACTACCACAAACAGGTTTAGGAGAAAAAATATCCAGAATGGTCTCCAAGAATTTTCTCTCTTTGGCACTAAGAACATTCTGTAATAAAAACCCTTCCCCACCTGGGAAGGAGGAACTGGTTCCATCACTCCTTAGGACAGCGTGTAATGAAGAACCTGTGGAAAAAAAGAGTCTGATCTGGAATATGAGGAATGACCCCTGACAAAGAAGAATTTCCTCTCACTGCCACCTCTAACCTTGATGAAAGATCTTCAGTACCCAGTTGTCTGAAGCTATCTGTTTCCAAAAAGAAAAATGGAGATTCACACTTTTTGGAAGAAAAAAAGCAGCCAGGGTGGTAGGGGTTCACAATATCTCTTGAAGAGTCATTCAGATTTGGACTGTCCTTGGTTTTGGGAGGTTCAAGACTTCTTTTTGGAACTCCCTTACCATGTCTCCTTAAACATCTGTTTCCCTGCATTTTGTTGAGACTGTTTATTCATAGGTTCATACGTTCATAGGATGTTACTAGGCTATTGACTTGAGAGGCTTTACAAGCCTAGCCATTAAACCCCAATATAATACTAGAGGAGAGATATCGTCTATGCCCAAGGTTTATCTAGCAAGGACTAACCCATGTCTAGGAGAGAAGCCAGGGCAATCCCTGGTGGAAATTTAAGGTTTTTCATCCAGTCATCCAGGCTGTGCTTAAACAGGGTCATGGAGCTGCTCTGCTTGATATGGATTGGCAGCCTATTCCAGAGGAGTACCAACCTCTGAGAGATGTATCTGTGTCTCCAGCAGGTCCTGTTTATGTTGCAGGTTAGATTGAGGACCCTGGAATGGGTGACTCTAGTCCCACTTGACTTGTGGATGTGCAGCATTTCCATTAGATTAGGTCAGAGATAGCCCTGTGAACCAGACATAAGTTACCTCTAAGTAGTTTGTACAGTACTGAGTACAGTGACAGTGACTTCAGTCTGTCTGTATAAGACATGTGCTGGAGACCCTAAATGTTCTTAGTTAAAAATTTCTGAGGTCTCTCAAGATGCTGCAGGTGTTTGGTTCTGTACATACCAAAGGGAGCATTATATTCAATAACAGGCCTGATGAGGTACGAGTACAGGGGAGTTATAACTTCTTTAGCTCTTGAGGAGATGCCTTTGCTAATCAGGTGAGCAGTGTAGAATGCCTTCCTCACCACAGTAGACACATGGTGGTTAAAGCTGAGATCACAGTCAACTTGAGTTCCCAGGTCTTTCACTAATGAAATGGTACTTAAGGTATTACTGTTTATTTTATAATCAGTAGGGACACTGTTTTTACCGAAGGGAATGCTAATGCATTTTTTAGCATTTAGTTTAAGACCATGGCTTTGGCACCAATTACTGGTCTGCATAAGCCCCTTTTGAAGAATGCTGATGTTGCTAGGGGATTCAATGATAACACCTAATTCCAGTCATCCTCAAACTTGGTTAGCCACAGCCCCTCCATTCTGGCCTGGACTTCTAAAAAGTATATGCCAAACAAGAGAGAGCCCAGCACTGATCCTTGTGGGACCCCACTGGTGACAAGTCTGCTGGTAGAGGTAAAGTCTTCCACTTTGACTGAGTGTTGTGGATCTGTGAGCCAGTTTACAAACCACCTGACAACATAGGAGTTGATAATGAATTGGGTTAGTTTGTCAATGATGCCTGATTGTGGGATAGTGTCGAAGGCCTTGGTCAAGTCAAGATTGGCTGTGTGCACAGCTTTGCCCTGATCTATGGCTCTGGTCGGGTTCTTGATGAAGTCCACCAGGTTTAGCAGGCATGACCTGCTCTTGACAAAACTGAACTGGGACAGATCCAGGGTTTGGAGGTCAACTATATCCTAAGTTATGAGGTCCATAATGATTTGTTCCATTGCCTTACAAATGAGGCTGGTTAAACTTATGGATCTATAGTTATCTGGGCCTGTTGCCAAGCCACCTTTGTGGAGGGGGATAACGGTTGGTGTTTTCCATTCAATGGAGACAAAGCCAGTAACCAGGCTGTGGTTGAATAAAGTGCCTACTGGAATAGCTAGCTCTTGTTTTAGAACACTAAGAATGCAGCCCAGAATGCCATCTGGTCCAATGGAGGCTGTATTCTTAGCCATGGAGAGAGTTTAGGTTGAGGAGGGTGCTCTTCCAGTTCTGGGATCTCACTTTTGCATTTTTAGACAGCAGCTTCTTTCTCTTATTGTATAATTTTAGACATCCACCAAGTTCATTTGTTTTTTTTTTTTCTTGAGGATCTAGCTTTAATCCTATCTGGCATGGCTGTGTCTATACATTTGTGCAGATGTTTACACAGAGCAACAATGTATACCTTAGTATAGCCGTCAATGCCATCTGTGGAAACTGGGTCTTGGAAGTCGATTATACCTTCCTTTAGGAGGGTACAGTTAGCTTTGGTGAAGTTTTTTAGCATAACTTCTCCTTTGCAGAGTTCTGGTGCTATTGCTACTTCAAAAATGACTGATTGATGGTTGGATTTAACCATTGTGCACCCTGCACTTGAGGCATTGGATTGGTTACTCATAATGGTGAGGACTAGGTCTAGAATATTGGAGCCCCTTGTGGGTTGGTGCATTATTTGTTCCAAGGCATTTGAGTTAACACAGTCAAGGAACTTTTGTGCGAGTGAGTTTGGGCTCATATAAGTTTCCCAATTAATGGAAGGATAGTTGAAGTCACCCATGACTAGGGTTTTAGTCTGCACCTTAATTGTCCCAAGTAGGTCTAAATAAGCTGTGTAGGCATCTTGGTTCATGGAAAGTGACCTGTAACTGACGATGACCCAAAGGGGGGGGGGGTCTTACCCACAGTAATTTGGACTTGGAGTAGCTCCATAGTGTTTTCTTGTCTAACTAGTCTAAAGGTGTAATTATTTTAATGAAGATAGATACTTCACCTACTTTGGTTCTCACACCTTCAATCAGTGGTCTGAAAATGTGGAAGGCATTGTAGCCTTGCAAGGCCAGGGTACTTTGTGTCGCCTTGAGCCAGATTTCTGTGACTGCACAGATGTCAACATCTTCCAAAGAGTGGAGTGCTTCCAGAGTTTGCATTTTCTGATTTAAACTCCTAGTGTTTAGCAGCATGACCCTTAGTTTCCTCTGTTTGATATTTTCATGTTGGGAATTTTGTTGTTTTGACCTTGCTTAAAAAAGTCATTATGGGGAGGCAAATGCCTTAGCCAGTAATCAAAGGCCTAGAGGTGTGGTCTATCCACCATGTCATCCCAGGCTGACAGGAACTGGATCCCCTTAGAATAAAACCAGGACCTAAGCTAATTACTGAAGTCAATCATTTTCTGTAGTATCACTTTAGGCGAGGGTAAAATGCTGTTCAAACCTAGGGATGTACCCGCCTGGGACATATATTCGGAGAGCTCAATCATGTCTCTCTTCATGATGCAAACACAGTAAAACAAGCCGGTCCCTTATAGAAACCACAAACACGGACAAAGTGCCAAGTGAAAAAACAAAAATTTATTTAGCGCTTATGTCTGGTTATACCAGTAGACTTCTTCAGAAATCTGAAGAAGTCTACAGGTATAACCAGACGAAGGCAATAAATAAACTTCATATAGTTCAGAGAGGTACATCTCAAGTCGTTCACACCAACATGAACTATGACAGAGTCATAATGGTACTTGTTGTTGAGAAACTTGAGTGCATGTGTGATTTGGTGAATCCTTGCACCAGACAGGCAGCTGACTGTAACCTTCTCCTTGTTCAAACTGGTGAGTTGGGTATCTGTATGTCTCACTATAGAGTCACCTATAACTAAAACATTTGGAATAGTTATGCATTGCCTTAAGGGCTTATTTGGTGAGACACAGGTGCTCGTGTTTTATGTGTATTGGGTGCTTTGGGCGTTGTGTTAAGTTTAGCATGTTTTGTGTTTTGGAGGTCTCTGGTGTTTGTGTAGGTTTACGGAGAGTACCTCTGCATATGAAGATTTATGTGTTGGGTGGATATTATGAATAGGAGTCATGGTGTATGAGCTGACAACCTGTTTTATGTTACTGTTCTGGGCACAAGAGAGCAGTGATTCCAGATTCTTAGTGTAGAGCATCTCTCGCAAATTGTACTTGAGTGATTTAGGAGTAAGGGATTATCAGTGTACATGAGGCAATTGCTACACTGTCTCAAAAATAAACATGTCCACAAGGCTGGCAGTGGAAATAGAGGCAAAGTGACAGTCCATAATGCAAGGTTTGAACCTAGTATGTCAGCAGATAAAGAGAGAAAGATGAGGATAGCAGTTAGGGAGCTATTTTAGGGTAACTAACCTATTTGGTGTACAGTAAGAGGTCTATAAAAGAGGGAATCTATAGGGTCTGATGTTGATAGGTAAAAGGTAAAATCTCTGTTGGGTGGTTCACTGAACAGCTGAGAGCTATTCAAGAACTTGCTCTGCTAGACAGCAGCTGCTTCTAAGGGAAAATACTTATTCTGGAGCTTTTACGTCTATAACCGCCAAGAGTTACCCCTTCTGTGCAATGGTGCATGATGGTGCACTACTCACAAGCAAAAGCAAAGCAGCTAATGAAAAGAAACCAGTGAAAAAGCTCAAACTGAGCCCTGCACCACTGAAATAGCTCACACTAAGCTCTGCGAAAACTTAGATGAGGAACTAGAAAAATGCCTTGGAAAATTTGGAAAAGAAAGCTGAAAAATATTCGAGATTACTCATATCAGCTTACTCCTTTTGTCACACTTTTTGATCACCTCTGCAGCAGAGGGATCAACCTCTAAATTTCTATCCAATGGAGAATTTAAATCTCATTTTTTAACATCATCTGAGACGTTCTGAGAATGCAGACCTCCTCAGAACAGAACCAGTGTCTCTAGCCCTAGAAGAAGTATCAGCAGTCATAAACACACTGTAAACAATGAGTAGGGACCTCTACAATAGAAGAAACCAGGTTATTTGAAGCAGATATTTTTCCTCACAAGAAGAAACTTCAGAACAGCTTTAACATACGTGCCTGACAATTCAAATTTTTGAAGATCAAAGTTGCAGAAATATACACTTTTTCCCCATACTCATCAATAATCTTTCCATCCTTATCAGAAAGAGTAGGACTGTAATTAACTAAGTGCTTAGCAGCAGTGGGATCAACTAAATCTACAGCTGGTAGGTCAGGTTTGGGAATAGTGTATAAAAATTTAAAAGACTGAGGAATGTTATACATCCTATCTGCCTTTTAGGGACAGCTGGCTGACTATCAGGAAAACTGCAGACAGTAACACACACACATTCTCTAAAGTAGACAGGACAGGAGGAATGGCTGTAGGCTCTGGAGAATCCAACTGTAACTACTCATAGTATTTTCTGAGGGACTGAGAAGCCACAGCATTCCTCCACTGAAAACACTGGCACATTCTAGCAGTAGTCTCAGAGGAAGAGAAACCCACACAGGAAGAATCTGAAACTGAGCTTTGCTCTGCGTCTGAATCAGAAATCTGAGGGAAGAAACTGCATCTGTCCCTGCATCTTCCTGTTTAGATTCAGGGGGTCAAATATGTATATGAGAAAGTGTGTGTGTGTGTGTGTGTGTGTGTGTGTGTGTGTGTGTGTGTGTGTATATGTATGTGTATAAGTATGTACATATCTATTTACCTATATCTATACATACATACATACATACAGATATATATATATATATATATATATATATATATTTATATATATATATATATATATATATATATATATATATATATATTTACAGTAACATTGACAGGAAAATATATTTCCTTAAAACTGCATGCTGCATTAGGAAAATACATAATGTACCTTTAAGTAGCACTGCAGTATGGAGCATCAGAATATTCTCACAACAGTTAGCTAGATAACAATACCTTAATTGCCAACTAATGCTGTGTATTAAGGATGTTATATACTGAGGTAGGCAGAGAAAACACTGCAGAACTCCTGGGCAGTGTGTGTGGAAGTGTTCCAGTGCCACAGTGGTATAAATGACATGCACGCATGTGTTGCCTATATACCATGCCAAAGTGGTATAAATGAGATGCACACATGTGTTGCCTATATACCATGCAACAGTGATATAAATGACATGCACACATGTTGCCTATATACCATGCCACAGTGCTAAATGACATGCACACACGTGCTGCCTATATACCATGCCACAGTGGTATAAATGAGATGCACACATGTGTTGCCTATATACCATGCCATCGTGGTATAAATGACATGCACGCATGTGTTGCCTATATGCCATGCCGCAGTGCTAAATGACATGGACACACGTGTTGCCTATATACCATGCCACAGTGGTATAAATGACATGCACGCATGTGTTGCCTATATACCCTTTTGAGGATCTGGGCAACATGATAACATCTTAAATGGTATGAGAAATACAAAGCAGTTACTGAACTTCTCAAGCAGCCCAAACTGGTTGCATCCTGGAGGAGGGGCTACATAAGTTAAACATTTTTGATAGACATTACAAGTAATTCCAAATTATAAGGTAGTCGTTGGCCTTGAACCACTTACACAATAGATTTATTCACTAGTTACACAAGCAAAATATAAGGTCTCGATGATTGCCCCATCTTCTTCCATTTTAATATATGTATCAGAATGGATTTGTACAGTACAGGTAAGATCTGTAGGTTGGTATCCACTCTTGTTGCTGGCAGCATCTTACCTTTCCTGAGCAATTTATAATGGCCATAGAGACAATATATTGTGATTCAATCTCCTGTATAAGTTTGGTTTGTATCTATCACATTGTCTTCCCATAAGATATTGTACTCAGCAGGGGGTCTTCATTCTACTCTTTTGTTTACCTTGACTGTGAAGTCACTGGGATCAGATTATTGAAAGTTAGGGGAGGCTTAGTTCTGCCCCTAGGTAGACTGTACCTGTTCTCTATTAATCTGTATGTAAATTGTGGCTTAGTAACCTTCTCTAGTCTATGAGTATTCTTTCAAAGTTTGTGTGCTCATCCTCCTCTTTTACTATGGCACTGGGTTTACAAATGAACCCTTTGAATACATAGGCACTAACATATTTTATCTCCAGTGCAGCAGATAAGACAAGAGTTTCCATTCATTTGCATAAATAGGGAAATGGGATACTTGGTACAGTGGATTCTGAAACAGTAAGTCTATCAGTATGAACAAGTGTTAAGAAACAGAAGGTATCATATATAGACATATGGTTTACTAAATCTAGCTACAGGATTAAAAAAAAGGGTTTAACCTATATACTGAATGTACCTGAATTCCACAAGAGTTCACCCTTAATAAGTCAAGTAATCTCCTACAAGTCTTATATCCAATGCAAACTACTATAACTCATCCAGGGTATGGAAAGTGAGGAAATGGGTTCCCAGACTACCCATTTTTTGGAAGCTTATCACACCCAAGTGGGGAGGTTAGCTTGAAATAAATCTGTGTGAGGTCTCCAGTTTCCTGATCACAGGTTGTATTTACAAGCTGTAGAACAAAATATGGATGAAGAAGGATAACAAACCATAAATGAAGAAGGGTATTTTTTCTGTATGGGTAGGTTTTGCATCTCACAGTGGTTTTGGGCAGCTCTCATTTCGCGTCTACATTAGATGAACGAAAGTTCATCTTAGCGAATGCTCACATGAGCGAAAATTGCGGAACTCGAAACTGCAATTGTGAGATCGCAGGACAGTGAAGATGGGAATATTTGCCCTTTCCTCACTTTAGTGCGATCTCGGAGTTGTAATATATATTTAGCGGGGGGTAAGGAGGGGTGTATCCCCACCAAAACTGCAGTTTCGAGTTCCTGGATTTTCACTCATGTGAGCGTTCGCTAAGATGAACTTTCGTTCATCTAATATAGACCCCTCATTTCATACTACTTTGAATAAATCAAGATGGCAGAAGAAAAATATCACAAGACAGAAATGGAGGGTTGGAGAAGTAAAGCACTATTCAATGTGAAAGACAGGAATCTCAGTCTTTAATGCGACACAGTCGAATCCTGAAGTATTTGTTACATGCTGTACTAACTGTGCATCAGACAGACAGACAGACAGACAGAGGTATACTCTAACACGTTTTTAAAACACTGTCTGCTATATTAGAAGCTGTGGTCACTTATTCTATATATTTGTGTCTCTCCATTAAAATGAATGAATTCATAATTACAATGATTTGACCTGATCTGTTGCTAAAGTAATAATTCATGAAGAATAACACAAGCAATGATACACCACAGCAAATAAATATAGTCCGGAAAAATACTGTTCTAATATTAAAACTTGTTCCAATTCAAAATTCCATCTGGAATGAAATATTAAAATACCGTTCTACACAAAAAGAGATCATTACAATGGAAAATATTAACACTGGCTCTTGCAACTCGTAAAACAATCCAGATTCAGAAACAAAACCTATTATTTGTCAGTGCCATTAAACTGGTCTGTTTTAGTAATACCAGTGTCTGGATTCAAATGACTTGGAGCCCCCTGGCCAAGGAAGGGAAAGTAAACAGGTAGTGCACAAATAGAAATCAAATGGAATAAAAGGCTGAGGCTGAAATGTGCACTAATATATTTGTATTCTAAGAGACCAGTGGAATTAAAACAGTTGGCTCTCATTTTTGTTAATTCTTTAGGCTGTAGTACTGAACATAAAATACATAATACTTTCTAAACATTAATCTTAATTAGAGTGACTAATGGATTTCACATGGACAGCAAAAATGCTGGATTCCTAAAGAATAGCACTTGTTTTCCTGCCTTTAACAATGACGATATTTATACAATTATAAATGCAGGCCATTTAGGCTTGTCAGCACAAAAGCAAAGATCTTGGCAAGCATCCTTTATTAGGGAAAACATGCATCAGCATCTGCAACAACAAAAACTTAAATAAGAACATCAAGAAAAAAATTAAATGGGTTCTCTATTAAACACATGTTCCTTTAAATTATATATATTTTAGAATGTAATTTGGTAAATTTATTTGAATTTTAGTGAAAATGAGAGGTACACTAAAAATGAGAGCTGGTTTGATTCTAGCTGTAAATGGAATGTTAAAAAGTAAAGAATAAGAAAAATCGCATTATAAATAGGACTCGAGTAAACAGACATCAGCACTGACAAATCCTCAGAGTCAAACCATTATTATTAAGCGGAGTAGCTCAGTTTTAATTGCTTTAATTCAACATGGTCTGTATTATGCACAGCTGTATACACTAGTGATATCATTAAAAAAAAAGGTAAAACTAAAATTAAGGGGGGGGGGGGTGACAATTAAAAGGATATGCCACTGGAAAAATTATTACATTTTATACTGGAAGCAGACAGTTAAAGTTTGTGCTTTGGAGTGAATTACTTAAGCAAATGTTTGATTTTGTCTAAGCAAGCACTAACACAGTGGAAAAGAAGATAACATGTTATGTATGTATGAGGCCTTCTGTAGTCACTACAATGGCCGGGTGTTGGCCTAATGGTGAAGGTGTTTACCTTGCTATCACACAGGTACAGGGTTTGATTGTCACCTTTGGTCACTGTAAGCATAATAGACAGGCATGTAATAATCTGCAAACTGATTGCCTAGTTTTTACCTATGAAACTATATACCTGAAGCATAATTCAGTCAGTATTAACTGTACAACAGCCAAGGAGTATTGATCAGGTACATTCATTTATGTGCTGAAAGTGCACAGTGGGGAATGTGACAGAAAAAATAAGTTATGTACCTACCATAACGTTCCATGTTAGTTGTCCTTCATCTTGCCTTCCTTCTTACTGTATGGGTTCGGAGCCAATCCTCAGTTCCGACTCAGCCACTTACTATAGCTCGAGAGCTCTTTACTGGCTCGAGGTTACCACTTATCCCAGAATGCCCAGCATCAGCTACCCAGATCTCGTTTGAGATAGCTCACACTAGACATAATTATAGAAGATAATCCATTAATCAACATGGATATACAGTTAATTGTCATAGTTTGCTTGGGAAGCAACTAATAACAAAACAAATTAGCCAGTGAAACCATTGAGAAACTTCTCTCAATCCTCAAGGAAGGGGGAAGGAATGAGGGAAGCAAGAAGGAAGGTGAGATGAAGGACAACTAACATGGAATGTTACGGTAGGTACATAACATCTTTATGTTAAGTTGTCCAATATCGCCTTCATTCTTGCTGGATGGGACAGCGTCCCTAGCACCTCAATCCTGGGTGGCTGATTGGAACAGACTCTTCAGAACCGTGGAACCAAAGGAAGCCCTGCCCAGGGAGACCACATCTACTTTGTAATGAGAAATGAATGTATGAGGATCTGCCCAAGTAGCTGCTGCACAAATTGAATCTATGTGCAATCTAGATTGAAACGCTACCAGAGTAGCTACTGACCTGGTTGAATGACATTTGGGTTTTACTGGAAGATCTTTTTGTCGCAAATGGTAAGTATGGGCTATGGTGTCTGATAACCACTTTGACAATGTTACTTTAGAAACTGGAAGGCCTTGTTTGTTGTTAGCAAATGAAAGGAACAACTGATCTGATTTTCTCATCTCTTTAGTTCTATGGAGATAGAAATGCAGCTGTCTCTGCACATCCATTCGGTATAATCTGTATTCTGCCTTGTTGGAATGATTAGGGAAAAAGACTGGAAGTTCAACGGATTGATTCAAATTGTGTTCTGAACAAACTTTGGGTAGAAAAGATGGGTTGGTTCTCAGAGAAGCTCTGTCTTTGTGGAAAACTAGGTATGGACAGCGAACACATAGTGCATGAAGTTCTGAAACACGTCTGGCAGAAGTAATAGCAACTAAGAAGAAAGTTTTCCAAGTGAGAAATTTCAAGGAACATGATGCTGCTGGTTCAAAGCATGGCAGTATCAAGGAAGCCAGAACCAAATTGAGATCCCAAGGTGGAAGGGGCTCTTTCACTGGGGGTCTAAGTAGAGATGTACCTCTCATGAAGGCCTTACACAGTTTGTGAGACATTATGCTGGCATTAGAAGCTCCAATGTGAAAATTTGAAATGGCAGCTAGTTGTACTCTGATAGTAGCAGCCGCTGCACCAGAATGAAACAGTTCTGCTAAGAAATCCAAAATCTCATGTACAGGAGCTGTAAAAGGATCTAAATTCCTGGATTCTGCCCAGTCAGAGAATCTTTTGCATTTGCTAGCATAGACTTTCCTTGTATTTGTCTTATGGGAGGAAACAATAATATCATGCACTGCTGGGGAAATATTGGGGAGCCTGGCTAGGATTGGAAGTGGAGTAACTAAGCTGCGAGCTTGAGAGATTGGAGGGATTGGTGTAGCCCACCTTATTGATGAATCAAGAGGTCCAGTACTGGGTCCAGAATCCAAGGCTGGGCTAGAAGGTGGGGGTGAAGGAACGGAAACCAAATCTGTCAAGGCCAATAGGGGGCAATGAGGATCATTTTGCAACCCAACGACTTTGCTTTCTGAATGACTTTTGGAATTAGGGGAAAGGGGGGAAATGCATAAAGGAGTCCCTGAGGCCAATCATGGAATAGAGCATCCTTCTGTGTCTGACCTGGAGGAGGATCAAGGGAGAAGTAGCTGCTGCATTTGTTGTTGAGGGTAGAGGCAAAGAGATCTTGAAGAGCTTGCAACGCTAGGAGCACCGCTCTCATCTCCAGGACGTTGATGTGCCAGTGGTACTCATGAGGTTGCCAAGTGCCTTGGACTGTCTTCCCTAGATAATGCCCCCCGCCCCCCATCAGGGAAGCATCCGTGGTCACTGTGGTGACCAGATGGGGTTCCATGAAAGGTCTGCCCTGAGTAACTAGTGGGGAGACCATCCACCAGGAAAGGTGTCTTTTGCAAGATTCCGTAATTAGCATCATGTGAGACATGGATAATTCCTGGAAGGACCATTGTGTGAAAAGAAGCCACTGAAGGAATCTCATGTGAAAGCATGCTAAGGGAACTAGAAGAATGGCTGCTGCCATGGACCCTAGAGCTTGAAGAACATATTTGACTTTAATTATTTTGCTCCTCAGGAGATGTAACACCCGTTTCTGAATAATGGAAACTCTTTCCTGAGGCAATTTTACTATCATTTTTCTTGTGTTTAGCTCTGCTCCTATGTATGTAATAGATTGACAGGGCAATAAGGCAGATTTTTTGAAGTTTATTGTGATGCCTAGTTGAACACAGGATGTGATGGTGTAATCTCATGCCTCTATAAGTTGTTGCCTGGTGGCAGCAGTGAGGAGCCAGTCGTCCAGATAAAGAAACACCGGGAATCCTACACATCTCAGGTGAGCTGTGACTACTGCCATGCATTTGTTGAACACCCTGGGGGCTGTGGTGAGACCAGAGGGCAGAGCTCTGAAATGGTAATGACTGGCCCCTAGCCAGAAGCATAGAAATCCCCTGGATTGTCTGTCCATTTTTATATGGTAGTACAAGTCCTGAAGATCTATGGAGCACATCCAATTGTCCTGACCCAGAAAGGGGAGAACGGACTGCAGTGTTACCATCTGGAACTTTTCTTTTTGTACAGATTTGTTTAACCTCTTGAGATCCAGAATTGGTCTCTATTCCCCTGTCTTTTTGGGCACTACAAAGAATCTTGAGTAAGTTCCGGATCCTACTTAGTCTGCGGGGACTTCCTGGATGTCTCTTTTTTCTAGCAGTCTTGAAACTTCTGTGACTGCCTGATCCCTTAGATTGGGTGGAACATCTGGGATGGATTTTTTGAAACCAAAGGGGGTTGATGAAAGGGAATCTTGTAACCTCCAGATATAATGGCTAATACCCATTTGTCTTTTATAATATTTTGCCAGGCGATTGGGTACAATGAAAGCCTTCCCCTGACTGCCTCCAGAGTTGAGCAGTCAGGCATCCCTTCAGGGATGTTGATAGGGTTTGGAAGAGAATGTATCTTTGTCACCCTGATTTTGTGGACCCCTCTGCCACGAGGGCGGCATCTGCTATTGTTATTTCCCCCTCTGCCCCTGGGGGAAAATTCACTACATACATCAGGCAAGGGTCCCCGGGATTTTCGAAACCACATCTTTCCATCCTTCTGACCCTTTGGGTATGGTCTGGTAGGAGTGGAAAAATGGACTCCGACATCAGAGAGCGTCTTGCCTTCCTGCTGGCACCTGGTAAGCATGTCTTTCACCTGAGGCCCAAAGAGAGAGGAGCCATCAAAGGGGGTATTGGTGAAGGATGTTCTGAAATGTTCCGCAAACTGACACAGCTGTAGCCAAGAATGTCTCCTAAGAGGCACTCCTGTTCCTGCAGCTCTACTCTCTCCATCGGCTGCATATGAAATAAGCCTCATGGAGGAGTTGACTACTGAATTAAGAGTGGCCAGCTGGGTAGCTACCTTGGCTGAAGCTCCTTCAGCTGTTGGATCTTGTAGGGTATCTCCAAGCTCTTTTAGGAGATCCCTCTGAAGCCTAGTAAAATGGGAAAGATAGTTCAGGGACCTAAGGGAGAAGGTGGCTGATGAAAATATTCACTTCCCATATCTGTCCATCGTACGAGAGTCTTTATTCGGTGGATGGACAGATAAGGAGGTTTTGGCTAACTCTGTCTTAGTGGCTGCTGCTACCACCATGGCATCAACTGGGACACCTTTAGTTAAGAATTGTTTGTCTTGGGGAGCTGTGATGAATTTATTGGGGCTCCTTGGGACAGGTTACATGGAATCTGGAGCTGATCAAGCCTTTCGAGACACTACAGACATAAGTGGATCAAAAGTTGGAGACACCCAGGAGGTGGAAGGTCGGGAACCAAATGCTTCCAGGTATACAGACTCATCCTCAGAGGTGGCTAGGGAATTCCAGCTATGCAGGGGCGGCTCGTGGCATCGGGCTGCCGGACTGCAGCCCCCTCAAAATAAAAATTAGAAAAAAAATTATTTTTTGAAATTTCGCAGACTTCGAGCATGCGCAGTAGTCCCGACTACTGTCAGTCTATGCGCATGCTCAAGGCAGTCCGGCAGTCCCCATAGGGGGACACAAGGAGATGTCTGTGCACTTTTAAAGTGCACAGACTCACTAGGATTATGGGTCACGTCCGGACTGCAAGAGCAGCAGTCAGGACAGTCTCGTCGTCGGGAAGGAGCTTTGGGATCTCGTCGGACTTTGCTTGGGATCTTGCGGGTCTTTGGAGTATTGCGCGGGTAGGATGTACGTTAGCTGGATATATTCAGGTAAGTGTATGGTGCTTTTTACTTTACAATGTTTATACTGGATTGTGTGTGTGTATGGTGCCTTTATGTTTATACTGGATTGTGTGTGTATGGTGCTTTGATGTTTATACTGGATTGTGTGTGTATGGTGCTTTGATGTTTATACTGGATTGTAAGTGTATGGTGCTTATGCTTTACAATGGGGGTGTGTGTGTAAATGCCCCAGGTGCTCATGGTGGTGTGGTAGGGAATACCTCAGGCTTGAACCCTGTACCCTGTATGCAGGTGTTAAAGACTTGAGTTCCCTACCCACCACCATTTGTAAAAAAAATTGCAGATTTTTGCCTCATATTCAATCTGATCTGTTCCTCATAATATCTGTGGTTTGTAAATGTTGCAATGCTTGATATTTGATGGTGTAGTAGTAGCATTGTTGCCTCACAGCTGCAGGTTCTCGGGTTTGATTCTTGGCTGGGGTTCCTTCTTTGTGGGGACTGTATCTTCTCCCTGTGTTTGTGTGGGTTTGCTTTTGTGTCCTCCCATGTTACAAAGACATGTCTGCATTATTTCTTCCTGGGCCTCTGCTGAAAATTGTTTATTTGTTCCAAGTCAGACTGTCCTGATTAAAAAATGTTAAATAAAATTGACAGGCATTTGAATTTCAGACTTAAGGGTTTCTGAATGTTTAATTCCTTGCATATTTGATGGTGCAGTGGTAGTATTGTTGCCTCACAGCTATAGGTTTTCTGGTTTGATTCTTGGTTGGGGTGGCTTCTGTGTGGAGTCTGCATCTCCTCCCTGTGTTTGTGTGGATTTTCTCTGGTGGCCTGCCATTTTACAAAGACGTGTCTGCAGTATTAATCCCTCCGTCTCTGCTGAAAATTGGTTTTGTTCTGTCCGCAGTAAAATTGACAGGCATTTGAATTTCAGACTTCAGGTTTCTGAATGTTTAATCCCTTGCATAATTGATGGTGCAGTGGTAGTATTGTTGCCTCACAGCTATAGGTTTTCTGGTTTGATTCTTGGTTGGGGTGGCTTCTGTGTGGAGTCTGCATCTCCTCCCTGTGTTTGTGTGGATTTGCTCTGGTGCCCTGCCATTTTACAAAGATGTGTCTGCAGTTTTAATCCCTGCGTCTCTGCTGAAAATTGTTTTTGTTCTGTCCGCAGTAAAATTGACAGGCATTTGAATTTCAGACTTCAGGTTTCTAAATGTTTAATTCCTTGCATAATTGATGGTGCAGTGGTAGTATTGTTGCCTCACAGCTATAGGTTTCTGGTTTGATTCTTGGTTGGGGTGGCTTCTGTGTGAAGTCTGCATCTCCTCCCTGTGTTTGTGTGGATTTGCTCTGGTGTCCTGCCATTTTACAAAGACGTGTCTGCAGTTTTAATCCCTGCGTCTCTGCTGAAAATTGTTTTTGTTCTGTCCGCAGTAAAATTGACAGGCATTTGAATTTCAGACTTCAGGTTTCTGAATGTTTAATTCCTTGCATAATTGATGGTGCAGTGGTAGTATTGTTGCCTCACAGCTATAGGTTTTCTGGTTTGATTCTTGGTTGGGGTGGCTTCTGTCTGCATCTCCTCCCTGTATTTGTGTGGATTTGCTCTGGTGCCCTGCCTTTTACAAAGACGTGTCTGCAGTATTAATCCCTCGTCTCTGCTGAAAATTGTTTTGTTCTGTCCGCAGTAAAATTGACCGGCATTTGAATTTCAAACTTCATGTTCTTCAGAATACATAGTAGCACAACCTTTTTTAGCAATTTTCTAAGTTTATAAGATGAATATTTTAAATTTGTCCCTATTTTGGGACTGTTTTCCCCCATTATTGGCTTCGTCCAGGTTTTTGTGCTAAGGTTGACAGCTATGGCAAGAACTGAATTCACTGAATATGTTTGAGGGCTGTATTCCCTCATTACTGGGTTTGTCCAGGTGTTTTGTACTAAGAGGTTGACAGCTATGGTGAGAACTGAATTCACTAAATGATAGCCATTTAAGTTTCAGTCTTCCTCTCTTTTACAAAGCAGCTGATGTGGCGTAGTGGTATGTTACTCTGACTGTTTTTTGCTCAGGGACCTTGGCAGTAAAATATATGGTGGCAACACATTTTATTCTAGCAACTTTCCAAGATTATACAAGCAATGTTTTATGTGTCCCTGTTTTTTGGGCTTTTGACCCCCAATACATTTTGGCTTTTTCCAGTTTTCTTGAGCTGTGAAGTTGAGATGCAGTTGAGTATTGAGTAGATTTTACAAGGAGCTGAGAGCTGCAGGGGAATAGAAGTTTAGTGCTTTGCCTAGTTAATACTATAGCACAACAGGTTGTGTACTTGCTTTTGATGCAGAAGGCTGTGGGTTCTACTCCCACAAGGGGTGGATGCTGCCGTACTGAGAATGTTCTCCTTGGTGAAGATACTAACTATGAGTTCGTTATCAGTTTGCCATCCATTTCCTCTTGCAATATTATTACTAGCTTATCATTTTTAATGTAATATAGGCAATTTATTCCTGAGGGGCAACAGACACTTTATTTTTCGATGAAACCATGAAATATAAAGGTGATTGCTAGCAGCAACCGCTTCATTAGTTACAGATTTCTTTAATGTGGAATTATTTAGATGACTTACTTCAGAGATTGTGCATATTTACTGATAATGGACTGTAGAATTGTGCATATTTACTGATAAAGGTGGACTGTAGAATTGTGCATATTTACTGATAATGGTGGACTGTAGAATTGTGCATACTTACTAATAATGGTGGACTGTGGAATTGTGCATATTTACTAATAATGGTGGACTGTAGAATTGTGTATATTTACTAATAATGGTGGACTGTGGAAGTCTGAGTAGACTTTTTTATGATAAATCTGGGCAGTTTTGCCATTATGGGTGCATATGGTTTGTTTCATTGCTTACAGGAAAAAATGTTCAAAACAAATTTAAAACACCCTCTAACAAGTGTACTGTTTTGTACAAGGAATATAATTTTAGTACAATGAGGAAGGTGTATCAAAGAGCACATGTATGTTTCATATGCAAGGGGCCTATGATTCGAAAACAGCCCAAAATTAATCTTTATCTGCCACTGGCAAAATGTATTTTCTTTGAATGTGGGTTTCAATGCTGTTTCAATGAATGTGAGCTTCAAGGGCAGAGACGTTTTAATGCTAAGTTTTCATTGTGAGACTGCATTGCTTTGTTTAACAGATGACTTAGTGTTTGTGCTGTAAAATACAAAATAAAACTTTCAAATGAAGTCCAACTCATCATAGAAGTAAAGCAGTATGCACATTAGTGTTTATGGTAAATGGAGTGAAATAGCCAAGTATAATGGTTCATTGGAATGGCTGCAGAGGATCCATTCAACCATTATTTTGTCAGGGGGGGAAGGGCAGCAAACTCAGACAGGCCCAGCTGAACTATACCTCCCAACTGTCCAGATTTTCAAAGAATGAATAGATTTTTGCTTCTTATTTTTGGTTTGTTGTTCATAAAATTTGTAGTTTTAATTCCTAAATGATTTGCCAGAAGTCACTCAATAATAAGTTTCAGACTTCATAACCTTCAGAAAAATGCATGTTAAAGTAAGAGCTGTTCTATCAACTGCCTCAATTTATACAAGAGCAATTTTAGTACTGTTTATATGTGCCCCCAATATATTTGGCCTTGTTCAGATTTACTGCATTAACAGGTTGAGAGGTACATGCAAATAAATTGCTTTATAGAATTAGGCATAGCCAACCTCTCAACTGTCCCCAATTTTGGCTCAAAATGTTGCTCTTCCCCCTAATAATCCCTCCGCAAAATAGCAGTTTTGGAAGAAAACATGGAGGGTTTACAATTAAGAAATAACTGTAATAATCAAAGTTATAGATTACTTGAAATGCATGTAGATTCTTTTATATTTTGTCAGCTGCTCAAGGTAGCAGTACTAATATTAAAGTGTCCCTTCTTTGACAGGTAGCAGCTGTATTGTGTGTCTATTTTATATTTTTGCATCACATTTTTGGTCCATTTTTCATAAAATTGTGTTTTTTGGCAAATTAGTGACAAATCACTAAAGACTGAAGTTAGAAAATGACAGATATTTGAGTTTTAGATTTTATACCCTTCAGAAAATTCATACTAATGCAAGACCTATTCTATTATCTTTCTAAGTTTATTAGAGCAATATTTAAAAATTGTCCTTATTGTTGGGCCTTTGTCCCACTTCTGTGTATGGCTTTGTCCAGATTTCTTGCTCTTGAGGTTGAGAGGTATGACAAATGTGTCAGGGCCATCACAGTCAGCCAGAGAGATTTCAAATTGTGACATGCTTGTTGCACCCCACTCCCCCATGTAGTGACTCTGGATGTGTCCAAGCAAGGCAAGGAGTAGTTGTATCTACCTTGGATGGGGAGGACACACTGCATAAGTACTACAGTGGCTTTTCATCTGTCCTTGATTTTGCAGAATGGTCTGGTTTCTGTCATATTTTTGTACTGTTGATTTATGCTTATTACTCAGATTTATGCTTATTACTCAAAGTGCCTGTTGCTCTGTGTTTTTAAGTAGCAATGCTTTAATGACCATAAGGTAAGCTTGTTTGATATCGTAAGATGCAAGTAAGCTTTAATAAGCATACTGTTAAAGAATTGCCAACATTGAAAGCCTTTCTGTTGTTGCCATGCAGAGAATACTTGACTAGATAATGTATAAGCCTTAGGTACTAAAGGACAGGATTCCATTATTTTAAAAAGCTCATTACACTTGTTGGAGACTTCCAGTCATCTCTACAGACTTTACCCGTAAACTAAACAGAATGCCAATCATGTGTGGTCCATAACCTGTACAGTAATCCTTTAAGCAATGTATCTTGAGCTTGTTTCTTGTTTGCTTTTCATTTTTTACTTTTATCATGTTTTCCCCATGAAACAAGTTGTCAGGCAGCAGGTCTTTTTGGATAAGAAACATTTTTACAAGTGGGGGCATCACATAGATTTCTACTTTCAGCATGTTACTTGGTACTTTAATAAAGCTGAATATATTATAATTAGGACTGCAGTGCAAGGAGAAGTGGTTTGAGTTGAGTGCTTCTGGTTTTTCTTATACTTGATTTTGACTGGCATTCCAGTAATGTATTTAAAAAGTAATTTATTTTTTCATGCCTCACAACCTTTTGTTTCCATCTAGATATTAAGTAAGCTGTCATGCAGCCAATGCATTGAAATATTTTTATTCTTCTACACTTATTTTTGTCTTGATTGGGCTTTCATAATGATGGTTTGCCACCCAGGGCAGCGTATTTAATTAAAGTTAGTTTTTTGTGGTTTTGTGCATAGCTCCTCCCCTTTCTGGTTGACCACACCCCCTCCCCTTGACCCCACCTATTCAGCTGTCTCCTGCAGCCCCCCTGTGATTTGAAGTCACCAGCCGCCACTGCAGCTATGCCTCTGCCTGAGAATCTCAAGTATGTCCAAAAAGGAAGCATCTTCAGAGGGGGACCTTGGGGACCCCTCCAATTCATCCAGGTCTATATCTGAGGTGACAGACTCAGGGGAGTCTTGGTGCTTCCTCTTGCACTTTCTCTTCTGGAAAGCCTGCTCAGAATGCTCTGGGGAGGTTTTGCAAGAAGAAGAGGGTTCATCCAATGGGGTGTCCTGGGTCATAGGTTCCCTACACTTTGGGGCTGGAGGAGGAGCAGAGGTTGTCACAGGCACAGAGGGGGATGGAGCTGATGGAACAGATAGTGGTGCTATCTGTGGGGACAGCACTCTCTGCATGACCTCAAAGGCGTCACAGTCTCAACAGAAGGAGGGCTCCAGCTCTGAAGAGACAGGAATCCCACTGTGTGCCGAGGGCGATGGCTCCAAGGCCGATGTGGGAGCCGAGCTCAACTGAGCTGACGCTCCGAGAGTGAGAGCAGGGTCGGACAAGGGTCCAATGCCACTTCCCCCCTCAGAAATGACAAGAGAGCTTCGGCGCCCAGATATCTCAATGGGAGCAAGAACCGAGGTAATTGGAGCCAACGTCAGAGCCGAAGAGGATGTCATCGGAGCCAAAGGAACCATTATCGGAGCATCCATAGACTCCGTCTCCGAACTAAGCGTAGTCAGAAGAGGAATCAAAATCAAAGCGGATGGAGCTGAAGCCTGTTGAGGCGGGCTCGAAAGCATTTTAGCAAGGGCCTTTGATTTCAGCAACCTACTGATCACTCTGTCCACATCCTGATCCAATAACCTCGAGGATCGAGAGGAGTGGGAAGATGAGCGATGACTGGTCTTGCTTTGAAGTAGGGGTGATTGTGGCACCGGGTGAATCGGCTCCATTGAAGGAGACCTAGCTCATTTGTGGCTCTGAGACGGCTCCAAAGTAACAGTTGGAGCTGACGGAGAAGTCTTGTTGGTGCCAGATGGCACTGACACACTTGGTTTGTCAAGCTCACAGGTTGGTTCCGAGCATGGAGCCAATGGCTCGACTGGTTTCAAGGGTTTCACTGGCTGAGATGCTTTAGCCGGAGAATCCTGCTTTAATAATCCATGGATGATAAGCTTGTTTTTCTGCTCCTGCAGGACCCTTGGACTAAAGGCATAATAAACAGAACAAGAGTCCTGCAGGTGCAGAGCCCGCAAGCAGTAAACACAACTAGTGTGCCCATCTGTCAGAGACATTTTCTGACAATATGAGTCACACTTTTTAAAACCTGAGGTTTTAACTTCCTTAGACATTTTACCAAAAAGACACACTACAATAGTAAACTAAAAATTAATAAAGACCTTAGAGGAGAGCCTCTGACTTAAACGGCTGTCCTTAAGGGGGGGGGGACTCTTTAATTTAAACGAGTTCAGGGAATAACAGAAGGCCTAGCGACTAACGGGCGATGGCCAACACAGCACAAAAAACACCACAAGGACAAGATAAGGGGTTTACAATAAAGGAAACTTACAAGTACTATAAGAGAAAAAATATATATCAAATTTTAAGCAAATTATTTGAATTTAATAGAGATAAAAGTTATACTAAGCCTGAGCCAGTATTGATCGCAACTTCGCAGCTAAAGTGGCAAACGAGATCTGGGTAGCTGACGCTGGGCATTCTGGGATAAGTGGTAGCCTCAAGCCAGTAAAGAGCTCTCAAGCTATAGTAAGTGGCTGAGTCAGAGCTGAGGATCGGCTCTGAACCCATCCAGCAAGAAAGAAAGGCAGGATTGGACAACTTAACATCAATAGTTATGTTTTACATGATACTGTTAAGTTTTATGGTTTACTTTGCACCTTTAATTAAGAATTGAAGCAGCTCTTACAGATATTTAGTGCCACCTGAATATTATTTTCTTCATTTGACATAAGTACACAGCAGCTTTAAAGCAATTCATTTCTGTTAGTGGAAGAAGTGATTTATTCAAAAAAAAATAAACATTATTAAACTTTTAGCTGCAATGTTTTGATGTATACTGAACACAAGAAAGTGTAGAACAGCAAACCACTGGATGATGTAAAAATACATGGACGTTAGTAGACAAGGAGAGCTACCACCTTCATATCTATACCCCATACTTTAGATCTGCCCATACATTCCTCAGAGCTAAAAGAACTACATCCCATGTGTTTTCTCAAGGCAAGGAGTGAGCACTCACAGTGGTGTTATCATCAGAGATTGGAGGGTTCTGCTTAGCATGCATAGCAGTACCACTTCCTCTTTGTGAATACCTTCTAACATGCAATAGGCTTCAGAGAAGGTGTGTCACCTGCATCTTTGACTGATGTAACATGTCTGCCTGATCTATAGCCTTTGCTAGGGATTTTAAGACACAGACTGCACCACAGCCATTTTCACCTAATCCTCACCCTAAAAGAGGTGAGAAGGTATTACATTTCACACATTCCCTCCCTTCATCACCTTCTTTAATACTTGGGCCTCTGATTTTGTTTAAATATCCTTTGTTGACAGGACTAGTTCTACTAGCCTAGCAACCTCATTTTAGAGATCAGCCAAGATGGTAGTTATACTATTAGGGGAATTTTGGCTAGGGCATCAGGGAACTTCCACTACTCATAGCTCTGAAGCTGATGAGTGAGCACATATATCCCATTCCTAGCACAGTGGCTGTTGGGAGGATGGTGCATGATGTGATGAAAATGGTGGAAGGCATGGAGATGAACGCCAGTGCTGTGGAGAGTAACAGTGAGATTGTGCAGGATTCTGAAGTTGTTATAAAGCAAACCTTGCTTGCTGAAAATGAAAAAGGGGAGTTGATAAGCGAGTCTTATGTTATTACAACCCTCTAGTCGGGAGGGTTGCTGGATGATATATTGGAAGAGATGTTAATGCAGAGTAAGCCAGAAAATAAAGGAGATGTTTCCTGGGGTGACTAGAACTTTTAGAAAGTTAAGGGAAAGGGAACGTAATAAAATAGAGTATTTTCTGTCTGTGAATTTGAAAAGTATTAAGAGTTTTTGGAATGGTGTAATAAATATGATGTAGATGTAATTGCTTTCGAAGATAGAAGATTCTTAAAAAGTGAAGAAAGATTACAAACAGAAAAATTATTGGGGGATAAGGTAATTTGGAATTTGGGAAATAAGTGTTCTTTAATAGGACTATTTTGTACAAATGCAGATAAAATATTAGACACAGGGTGGCCTAATGGTTAAGGTTTATGCCTCACAAATACAAGGTGCAGGGTTTGTGTCTCACAAGGGTTAATTGGCTAGGCTTAAAATGGCTCACAAGGGCAATTAGCTTAGTACTAACCTATAAACCTATGATATGATTATGGGTTGGGAGGGTGGCCTAATGGTTAAGGTGTTTGCCTTACAAACACAAGGTGCAGGGTTTGAATCTCACAAGGGATAATTAGCTAGGCTTAAAATGGCTCGCAAGGTCAGTTAGCTTAGTACTAATCTATGAACCTATAAGAATGGGAAAATTTACTATTGTAGATTTAAAATGGGAAAAAAAACAAATATACAGAATTATAGCATTATATGCGTATGTTACTTGTAAAGAAAGAGAAAGTTTATTTCACCAGATTTTAGATTATGTAGTGTTAAATATGCATAGTATAGTGAGAGGCAATTTTAATTGTGATTTAAGAGTAAAAAGAAAGGAAAAAGTGTAAAAAATGTTTGACGTTATTGGATGTGGTAAACTAATACTCTGGGATAAAAATTCATGGACTTACAGAAGGGGTATTTATAGAACCAAAACAGATTATTTCATAACATCAGAAGGATTATGTTTAGGGGAAGGAGAAACAATTGAAAGAGGTTTTTCGGATCATCTAGCAATATGGATAGAGATAAAGGAAAATATGGAATATATAAAAATAGGAAAAGGAATAAAAAAGGAAAAATAAGAAAACATGGGATGAAGAAGGAAAGACATTAATGCAGCTATGGAGGGATGATATTACAATGAGAATATCTCATAAAAATTGGTATGAATGGTGGATGTTTTTAAGATTAAATATAAAAAAGTTACTTACAATGGCAGCATGATGTAAGAAAAGTGGATAAAGAAAAAGTAAAAGAGAGCACATGATGCATTGGAATACTTTGAAAATAATTATAGTATTTTGATAAATAAAAATAATTATATAGAAAAAACAAGAAAAAATTAGAGTTATTATTTAAAGAAAGATATTTTTACAAGGGAAAAGATAAGAAGCATTAGCATATTTAAGTAGAATAATAAAAGAAGATAGTGTAATGACAGAAATTTAAAAATGCAAAAGGAAAAATAGAACACAATAACTACTTATGAATATAGTAGCAGAATATGTACAAGACATATTTAAAGAAAAAAGAAGAAACTGAAGACAATATGGGAAGTAACAAAATGTTTTCAGGACAAGGAAATAATGAATTAATAACAGAGATTTCTCTACATGAGCTAGATAAATAAAGTATTAGGGCAAGTGAATATACAATCGGATAGGACCAGATGGAATAGGATATGAAATGCATAAAAAATTAATGGAATGGCAAAAAGAATATTTCTTAAAAAAATTGAATGAGTGGTTAAATGAAGGTTTCATTTACAAAGAATCATATTGTGGAATACTTAAATTTATTTGGAAGAAAGAGGATACAAATATAATAAAAAACTGGAGACCAATGGTATTGAACAATAACAATTATAGGATTTCTATGAAAATAATACAGAAGAGATTTGAAATGAAGATGAAAAGTGTTATGGAGGACAGTTTATACACAACAAAAGGGAAGGGATGTCAAGAAATATTAATGATATTAAGAGAGATTGTGGATGATATAAACAGAAGAGAAGAAGCTAAACTTATGATGGGAATATTAATAAGGCATTTAGTACAATTAGACATGAAATTTTATAGGAAATGATGAAAGAATACAATATAAGTGAGAAAATTAGGAAATTATGTATGTTCGCTTATAGAAATACTAAAGTAAAAATTTTAGTAAATGGCTGGGTAAGCAAAGAGGTACATACAAGGATAGGTGTATGATAGGGATGCCCAGTGAATTGCATACTCTTTGCTTTGAGGTTTAATGTCAGAATCTCAAATTGGGATGCCCGCAGATGGAAAACTCGAAATGCAGATGTTTGAATTTTCATCTGGCTGAACATCTCAGTGTTCTAAAGTTTATATTAGCAAATGCACTGTGCATTCGCTAATATAAACTTGAAGAACCGTACAGAGATCGCAGTACAGCATGTTTTTGGAAATTCATCCCTTTCCTTACTGTACTGCGATCTCCGAGTTGGAATATAGAGTTAGCGGGGGGTACAGCCCCTCACAGGGGGGTGTAGGGGGGCAAAATGCGATGTTAGGTATAGGAGTTTCCTTTACCTGAGCTCCTATACGGGCACACGTGATCTGTTTGGCAACAATGTTGAATCTGCTGACTTGTTTTGCATTTTGACTTTCGTTTTTCTGTATTCGGTGTCGAACGGAAATTATTTTTCTGTTCAACATTTTGATAGCAAACCTTGCTTTGATTATGAATGTGATTGCATGTGAAGTAAATTATAAAATGCAGGAAGTAGGGTAGGTAATACCCGAGAGGTTAAGAATTCAAGTTTTGATAACATATGCAAATGATATTATAGCACTTGCAAAAAATAAGACATGGATAAAAGAAGTAATATTATTTAAACCTATATTAGAACAAACAGAAAAAATCTTAACTGTTAAAAATGTAATTTTGTTTACTAATTCTGAAATTATGTGCAGTTCTTATTTTTTTGTTATAGTACTGTGCATAATTTTAATACTGTTAAGTATATTAATTAAAAATAACAGCCAAGATCTTTTTTCAGATGAGAGATCATAAAAGACTAAAAACACAAATTTTCCTTCCTATCATGATCTGGTTTAAGGACTGGTAAAGGCAGGCCATCTCAAAACATTCACTGAGACACTCATGTGATATACTATGGAATGCTGTTTGATGACTTATGAAATGTAATCCACATAGGTCATACAAACCAGATGTGGCATACACACTGACCAGCAAGAAGATACCATTGAAATCTGTAGTCTGGAATCGTTTACTGCAATTATATAGTGGTTCAGTTCACATTTGTAAAAAGATTAAAGTATTTCTTTGAATTTTTGCTTTAATGCTCTGTCATTAACTAACGTAAAACACAAAGATAGTACCAAGGTAATAAGTTGCAATGATAGGATTACTATTTCTCTAAAAGGTGTTTATAATTCTCTGTTCATCTGTCTATCTAATTATCTGTCTCTCTATTGTTGCTGACTGCATTAATCCCATGAGGCTTATGGTATATTATCAGGGGAAACCTTAGGTAATATTTATAGAGATGGGTGAAATTTGGCTAGGGCAAAGTGGAGATTCTACAGCTCTTTAGAATGGATTCACATTCTGAAGGTGAAGAGTGTTGAGTACATATTGCTAGTGTTATACAAAATAGATGTTGTCATAGTGCCTTAGCAGCCTGTGGTGGTGAGCACCAGTGGACTGCCTACTGAAATGTCTGAAAAACTTATTGTGCTCCTGAACAGAGTCAGAGCCTAACTGATGCTTCTTGGGGTGAAACTGATGACAGCATTGAAGAAGAGCTACAACACTGCTCTGCTACTGCCTCACTTGTGTTTCACGGTACTTCTTCAAGCTCCAGGAATACATGGAAGTCTCAAGAAGAAACAGAAGTGTTGTGTGAGACATGACTGTTTGGGACCGACCCACGTGATCAGCTGAATGCATCGCCTGTGATGCAAAGTCCTTATGCAGATGTGGCAACTCCATTCAGACATAAAGTTACACTATTACCTCACAGGAACCTTTTGTGGTTTTATATAAAATCTAGAGAGCCTCTTAACAGCATTTTTTCCTATTATTCTGTCTTGGAACTAATAGGAACAATGCTGAAAGAGATCACAATCATTACCTATATTGGAAAAGAGGATTGTTTCGATTTCAAAAGATTTCAAAGAAACTTTATTGTCATTTAAGAGCACACAAGTGCAACCTAAAAAAATTACAAGTGTCAGGTCATGAGAGAAATGCAGTGCAAATAACACAGATACAGCGGTATCAAAGAATAACATATGAAAGAAAATAAAAACACGTATTGCATGGAAAAGGTAAGTTTACATTATATAAACACATTAAATACCCATTATCCTGTGATACATAATAAATAAATACCCACCACCAAACCCCTACACTGTTTAGTTACCATATTGCACTTATTAACCTAAAACGTGACTCAGTATAGCCATCATATTGCATAGCAGTAATGCTGGCAGTTATTGATCAGAAAAGCAAGATTAAATTAAAAAAAGGCTTCAGTTTATCATGTATTATGGTTGGTGTCTGTAATAATGTCTCACAGCTGTAGGATACAAACTGTTTCAGAATCTGGCAGTCCTACAGCAGAAGCTGTGGTACATCCTTCCAGATGCAGTTGTCGGCCAGATAGGCTGACTTAGCAAATATTTTATATGTTCTCTTTCTTGCTCTTGTAAAGAAAAGCTCCTGGACAGAAGGGGGGTTTGTGCCCAGGATTATCTTAGCCACAGTCACCACCCTCTGTAATTTCTTCTCTTCAACTGTGCAGTTGTATAACCATGCTATGAAGATGCTAGTGAGGATGCTCTCGATAGCTCCCCCTGTAAAAAGTGGTAAGAGTTGACAGTGGGAGCCTGGCCTTTCTGAGCTTTTTTTCAGGAGGTATTAGCAGCCCAGGAAAGGTCATCAGAGATGTGAAGGCCCAGGAACTTGGTTGTTTTGACTTTCTCTACTACCTCCCCTTTGATAGTGAGTGGTTGGTGAACTGTTGCCTTTCTCCTGAAGTCCATAATTATTTCTTTGGTCTTACTAATATTCAGGTCCAGATTGTTCCTGCCCAGACTATCAAAGTGTTCACCTAATCCCTGTAGTTATGTTCATACCCACTACTAATGAGACCCACGACCGTGGTATCATCAGCGTATTTTATAATATGGTTTGATTTATGTTTTGCAGTACAGTCATGGGAGAGGATGTTGAAGAGCAAGGGGCTCAGCACACAACCTTGTGGAACACCAGTATTCAGGACTATGCATTGAGAGGTGTTTCAGTGCATGTCCACTGGGGGTCTACCAATCAGAAAGTCAAGAGTCCCATTATACAAGTGCTTGTTTTTCCCAAGTTCCATGAGCTTATCCAACAGTTACATCGGTATCACAGCGTTGAACACAGAACTGAAGTCGATGTACAGAAGCCTTATGTAGTTGTTCATCCCTTTTAGGTGTTTTAGTGCAAGATGTAGTGTGACTGATATAGCATCCACAGTCAATCTATTTGCCTGGTATGCAAACTGGAGTTGATCAAAGAACTTAGGCAGACTCGCAGACAGATGTTTCTTCACAATACTCTCAAAGCACTTCATGATATTTGAGGTTAAGAAGACTGGTCTGAAGTTATTGAGGCAGGTAGGATTGGGTTTCTTTGGAAGTGGGACAATACTTGTTTCCTTGAAACACGAGGGAACTTTCTCCATAGCAAGGAATGAGTTGAAGATGTCTGTCAGTACCAGACATAACTGATCAGCACACCCCTTTACCACCTTGCCAAGTATGTTGTCTAGTCCAGCAGCCTTCCTAGGATTCACCTTCTTAAGCTGAAATGTCACCTCCTCAGAGTTTAAGTTGAGCACTGTCTCCTCTTTGTCAGTGTTTGTTTTAGAATGTACAGTGGTGGTGTTCTTCTCAAATCTGCCAAAGAAGGAGTTCAGTTCATTTAGGAATTCCAAGCTGTCATCACATTGGGGTGATTTGGTCTGATAGTCTGTGAGCTGCTGTATCCCCTTACATAGGCTTCTCATGCCCCTCATGTCTTAGAAACAGATCTGAATGTTCCTTCCTTCCTCTTTGCCTCTTTGATGCCCTTTTTCAGATTTGACCTGGCCATCTTTAACCTTTCTTTGTCATTTGCCTTGAAGGGTGTGTTTCTTTCCCTCAGTAGCTCATAGAATTTCCTGGCAAGCCAGAGCTTCGATTAGCTCTTACTGTGATGGTTTTCATGGTAGTTACATCCTCCATGCATTTATTTATGTAGGGAAGAAATGATTCAGTGTAGATGTCTATGTCTAACTGGAGGTTGTGCATAGCCGCTTCTTTGAAGACTTCCCAGCAAGTGGTATTGAAACAGTCCTGAAGGCAATCTATGGAACCCTCCTGCCAGACTCTGATCTGTTTAGTTGTCATTTTTTTTCTGTGATCAAAGCCATCTTATAGGTAGGCAGAAGCAGGATGGCAGTGTGATCAGAGCTGCCTATGTTGGGGTGCTTCAAAGCTTTAAAGGCCCCTTTAATATTGCAGCAAGCTTTGTCTAACGTATTCTCCCCTCTGGTGGGGAAATCCACATACTGATAAAAATGGCGTAGCACCTCCTTAAGCTGAGCTCTGTTGAAATCACTCGCTATCACGTGTGCAAATTCTGCTTTGTAGCTAACAGATAATATTATGGAGTTTATTTTGAGCTTCAGTGGTGTTAGCACTTGGGGGGGGGGGCACACTGCTGTGACATATATCCCATTGATTTCCCTTGGGACATAGAAAGGTCTGCATTTTAGTGTCAATATTTCCACATCTTTGGAGCAGTATGACTGAATCAGCTTACAGTCTTTGCACCATCTGTTATTAACATAGATGCACACACCACCACCTTTAGCTTTACCACTCTATGCTTTACATCTATCTGCTCTAAAGAGAGTTAGCCCTTCTAGGTGCACATAATTGTCACTAATGGTACTATGCAGCCAAGTTTCAGAGAAAGTGAACAAACTAGTGTCCCTCACCTTATTTTATGTGAGCTCCATTATCAGATAGTCCATCTTATTATCCAGTGAGCAGACATTTGCAAGCAATACTGAAGGTAATGCAGGCCTGTGGGGGTTTCTCTTCAGTTTAGCAGCAGCTCCACCTATGCAGCCTCTCTTTCTAGTTCTTTCACATTTTTTTCTTTTGTAGCTGCTCTGGGACATTCCAGAAAAATCCCTGTGAAGTTTCAGAGCTCTAATGGCATTCTTGTGTAAAATGCAGAGATCTATGATTTCTGCAAGTGATGTAGGCCCCAAGTACTCTGCAGACAATGGAGATTCAAGCCAGCAGCTTGTTCTAGTAATCCGTTTAATTTCCTTCTGGTAAAAGTAATTGTGTCCACATCAAAATGTCTGGAAAGTGATTTTTTTTCATTTTTTTTGTGCAAAAGAAGCAGGAATAAGCATTTTCCCTGATGAGCTAACACAGCTGCAGCCTCTCTGGGCCCCACCATTTTTTTTTACTATAAAAATAAAAAAATGACTAATGATTTAGCTTGTTTAACTGATTTCTACAGAAAACAGGACACAGCACACAGGAACAAGGCCAATTTAGAGGATATTGTCACTGTGCATCATAGGAGAGTATTTTTCAGTTCAGAACTTACTCTCTTCCTGATGTGGCACTCCGACAGGAATTCAGAAAGTTTTGCTCAGATGTCTTAGACTTGAAGAAGATAATGAATCCTCATAGTATGTGGACTGGGAATGATCAGCTCTAACTAGTTTTAAATTTGAACTAGATAAATGCAGCATTTGCCTAATGCACTGTATGGTGAGACTTGTAAGGACATTTTATATTATGCTGGTCAAGCCCAAACATTATTAATATTGTGAGGGGGGGTTGGCATGTCCCTGTGGACTGTTATCAACTTCCATGGGAAATCTGGACATAAGAAACTTCGATGTGATAGATGTTGCAGTAAACATAATGTTGTTGATGGTTTTAGGGTGGTTTGCCCTAACAATACTGTTTCTGATACCACCACCATTTCTAACTCTATTGAGATTACTGCTGCAATTGATGGTGTCTAGAAGGGAGAAGACTATAGTTCTATTGTAGGGGAGGATACTCTAGAAGGTACTTCTAATGTTGATTAGAAGGTGGTGACACAGGGTTGACTTTGCTATAACAATTGGCAATACATTTGATTTACTGTATATGAAAGGGGTTAATGTTGTGCGAGGTTAGGACACCGCAACAGAAGAGAGATAGACAGGTTATGGAAAAGGAGGAAACGATCATCTCTGCAATTAAGAACCATGGCAAGTTGCCATAAACATGTGAGATATTTAGACTTTACTCCTCAATGTCAATAACTTCAAACATGAAGCAAAACAGTGTCTTTTCTGACTAGGTGGCACAATTCTCTCTGGAAATAATTTGTGTGTAAGATGTTAGATATATTTCATATACTGACTGGGAAAATTTTAGGATACACTGCAAGGGTGAAACAGTTTGGCTAATTGAGGAAGCTAAATGCTTAAAGACTATAATTACGATTATAGGAAGTAAAACCATGCAGGATTTAGATCATGTTACCACAGAGCTAGTCAGAGTTTTATTGTGTGATTTCTGGAATGACAGAAAGTACAACAGTGCGATTAACACTTATGCCCCTGGTAGAGAACGTGAGTATGGTGATGATCTATTTTAGAAATCTGAATTGCATTTACTGACTGGAGATCCAATTTGTTGGGTTGGCAATTTCAATATGAACTTACTAAGTTGTCATAAGGAGAAAAATATGAGTATGAGAATGTCTTGGTTAATAATCATTTTGAAAAGTATGCATTTTCAGTTCTTGATGTAATGTTCTCTGACCATATAGTCATTTTGTTAGCACTGTGACAAATTATCTCTCAACTTTGGCTCAAGAATTAGGGACAAAGCCAAAAATTAATGGATGAAGAAAGGCCCAAAATCAGGGACATTTTTTTACATACTGCTATAATTAACTAAAAATGTTAATAGAATATCCGGTATTATTGAAAATAAGAAGCATGCTACTGTAATGTTTTGCATTAATGACTGGCGGTAATAATCAGTGAGCTGCCAGAAAATTAAAAAAAAAATTACCAGCTACGAGGAAAAATATGAGGAAAATCAGTAATGTTTTGCAGAATCATCCAAGTGATGCCTCCAGGTGCATCTGCAGTTAACTCCTACTGACGCCTCCAATATTGTTTGTTCATATTTGCATCAATATTTCCAAAACCATGTTATGTACAAGGTTTAAAAAGAATTGATCTTTGTCTAGTGCAGGTAAATATATACTGTCATTTTTATGATTTGTTTATTGGGAACGTCCAACTTGGAATGAGACAATTTTCAGTTGAGACCAGGTGTGAAATGCTCCAGACACATGTCTTTCGAATGTGGGAGGAAACTGGAACACCTGCAGGAAACCCACATGAATGCAGGGAGAACATGCAGACAACGCACAGAAGGAAACCCTGCTGAGAATCGAACTGAAGAACCTCTTGCTGTGAGGAGACAACACAAACTGTTGCACCATCGCGCCGTCCGTTACTTAAAAAAGTGAATGCGTATTTTCAGGGGAATGGGTAATTGTGTTTAGTACCCATAAAGGCCTCCACAAACAGTAAACTGGACACTTCCCCAGGTATGGATTGTCTGACCTATTGATTTTGTGATTTATAGGGTAGTTGTCAGCTGTCTTGTTTAGTCCAGGTATTCAACGAGTAGTTTTTCAGAAGGTAATTTGGGTGACTATTTTGTCAGGGAGATTACAAAATGTATTTGGTAAAGGGGGGGGGGGGGTAATGATTGCTTAATGTGTTAGTGCTGATGCTATACCAGTCAAACAGAGAGACTGGATATAATATGGGCTTGGTTTGCAATATGCTGCAAAATGAATTAGGAAGGGACATTTTAACGGTTAGGTTAAAGAGAGCTTCTTCAGTAGATCAGATAGTGTTGTGAATAGGTAATGGAACTGTGATAAATTGAAACAATGTTCTGTTGATTTGTCTTAGGTCAACAGTACACCAATGCCAGGATTTCCAAGATAGCTGCACAGTGATCAACAGGTTTATTATGGACCTCACAAATAAACACATAGGTGACCTCCGGACCCTGGATTCTACCCAATTTGGTTTCGTGAAAAGCAGATCCTGCCTGTTAATTCTGGTGGATTTCTTTGAAAGTGTGACCAGGGCCACTGAGGAGTGCAAATCTGTGCACACAGCATACCTCGACTTAGCAAAGGCTTTCAACACAATCCGACATGCAGGCATTACCAATAAACTTAGCAAATAGAATACAAATGCCTTTGTTGTAAGATGTGTTGACAACTGGCTCACAAACTAGACACACACTGTCAGAGTGGACAACTCCACATCAACCAGCAGACCTGTTAATAGTACGGTGACACACGGGTCAGTGCTGGGCCCTCCTACTGTTTGGTATATAGCAATCACTGAATCCCCAAATAATGTCAGTATAGTCCAGGAGGGTCTCACGCAGACCAGCGACTGGTGTATTAGTCACAGTCTCAAACTAAATGCAAATAAATGTATCATCATTCCCTTTGGCACAAACAATGTCCCTTCACACTATCAAATCAACAACAATACCCTAAGTACCCATGGAGTGGTAAGGGACCTGGGATCACAGGTTGACTGTGACTTAGACTTCAACCACCATGTGTCTACTGTTGTAAGGAAAGCTTTCCACGTAGCTCACTTGATTAGTAAAGGCATCACCTCGACAGCAAAATAAGTTATAGCACCTTATACTCTGCACTTATCTGGCCCATAATTGAGTGTAAAACCCCCATTTGGTATGTACAGTACTAAGCACCTGCAGAAATTAGAGAGGCCTCAGAGGTTTCTAACAAAGAAGATGAAGGGCCACCAGCATGTGCCTTACACGGACCGACTAAAGTTCCTGTCACTATACTCTGTATCATACAGACTTCTTAAGGGAGACTTACGCCTGGCCTACAGAGCAACCCAAGACCCAAACCTAATGAACTTACTGCATATCCGTAAATCAAATGGGTCTACAGCTACCCATTCCAGGGGCTTAAATATGGCCTGTGACTTAAATAGGATGTGCTGAAAGGACAGATTTATCTCCCAGCAACTGCCACGTCTTTGGAACAGGCTACCAATTCATGTGAAACAGAGCACCTCTATGATACTGTTAAAGATGAACCTGGATGAGTGGATGGGGCACCATAATCTCTTATTGGGGATAATGCCCACAACCCTCCTGGACATGGGTAGTCATCACTAAATGCAATCGAGGGTACTGACTAGTACTTCTACGGTATTACATTGGGTTGAAATGGTTAGGTTTAACTTGAACTCCAGATCGATAGCCTAGTAATCTCCTATGATGCAGTAGATGTCACACTCAGGTCTGCAACACCCCCTACCCCTTAATTTTGCACTGCACTGCCAATACTGAAAAATTAATCCAAGTGCCTAGTGTGGGAACGAAACCTACAGCCTTTTGAATTTTTAGGCATCAAAGGTGTGTACCTGCTGGACTGTGCATGCATTGCTGAGATACACATCTGTAAACATTTCTCTCTTTCTCTCTCTCAATATGAGAAGCAAAGAGAAATTATGCATGTAAAGTTTCTGTACTGATATAACTAGCAATACCAACTTTCTTTTTTGTAGTTTTTGTTGTGCCCTAAATACAAAATGGAAGCAATAACAAGAAGTTTATGGAATCTGGAAATCTAAGCATGTTTTTACTCCTTTTCTAATTGGGACTGTTACTGAACCTGAGAACAAGACAGCAAAACTGACTTCAACTTAGATAAAGGCAGACGCATTTAACTCATTTCACACCAGAGGGACAGCAACCACTGAAACATCCCCTTTCAAACCTTTGACTGCAGTTGGAGAAGACAAGCCAACATGATCTCAGGCAGGATGCATAATGAATGCACTATGAGACTTTACAAAGACAAGACAATTACAGCACAGCTGTCTAAACATGGAATCATTAAAAAAATCAGAGCCTGTCTCCTGTGCATTCATTACAACATAAAAAATTAAAAAACTCCACAGCATGGTTTAGATGCTGACAGATTCACATTTCTTGACTGTATCAGTCTGAAATGTGCTCTCCATATCCCAGTATAAAATAAATGGATATGATACATTTATTGTTGTTCTCTTTTTGTGCATGTGTGGGTGGGTGGGGGATTAAATATTATTGCTTTTGACAGTTTATACTGCATTTAGACCTACTGCTATATTAAGTCTGACTGAATAAGACATTAATATAATTGTCACTCAGATTTCATTACTCTGTGAGTTATTTGATTTTAATTGTGTGTAAATTTAGATCATAGGCCATTGTGTTACTTAAAATACACATTAAATGAATAAAAACGTGCACACTAGACTTTAGGTACTCGGGTACTCTATCTATAAAAAATATGTAATTGGTGATTCCAGCCACTTGTGGAGACTAAAAACTGAAATGCCAAGAAACCATACTTGGCTTGTGAATACTGCAATAAAGCTGCAAAACATTCTTTAGCAATGGCTGGGCAAAGTGCCTTTCAGTTTGCTACAGCACATTTAATTTGAGCAGCAAAAAGATGCTTTTATCAGATGATGATACTGCAAAGGTACAGCTCTTCTGCCATTCTGAAACATCTAAAAAAGTGTCACTGTTACTCTGCCTTGTAAAAAATTCTTCATAAAGCAAAGTGAGACTTTATCAGTCCAAGGCCAACATTTGAATACTCCTCGTGTGGTTCTGGGATAGCTTGCACCAAACGGCCTCCAAATGGGAAGTCACAAACTGTAACACAGGAAGAGTTCTCATTAATTAGGTGGCCCATCAATCTGATCTCATACTGATGTTAGCCAGGGCCTTGTTCAGTACTGTTACTCAAATTATGAACAAGCAAAACAGATATTAAAAAGGGACAATTTTTAATGGGTAATAATTTCTGTAGGTACCCCAGCTGGACAGGGCAGCTACTGCAACCAATTACTTTTGCTCGTTCTGTACTTGATTTAAGAAAGGGTAAACGTGCAAGTTCTTGGCATGCAATATTACTAACAACTTTAGCTCTGCACTAAAGAAACCCTTAAATGAATCAGAAGGTTCAGTCACTCAACATAGACAGCTTGTTCTGGGTCAAAGCCTCATGCTATTGCTTTGTGAATTACTATTAGCTTTTGTAGGTCTTAGTTCCAAATGTCCTTGCAGCTAAGGACTACATTTTAAGAATGCCTCTACATGTCTACATACAATATTTTCAAAGCTGTTAACTCCAACAGACATGAGAACATTTCTCCATCCCTGAAAGATTTTTTTCATATGGTATTTGGATCGGAATTATTCCACTCAAATCACTTTCAGAACAGCCCACTTGGATGAATCTAGTTACAAGAATCAAAACTTGTCAAAAAGTATTTTATCCTTTGAAATCACAAAACCTCGGGTTACATTATGTGACATTTTAAGAGTGCTAGTTCACATAACCTGGTTTATCTATTATGGCTGCACTAAAAAGTGACTTAATCAGACAACCTATTATCATTGGATTTTCCAAACTCAAACTCAGAATGTAAAAATGCAGCTAAAAAATATATGTTTTGTTGAGTCTACATTTATTTTTCCTTTTCAGATATGCATTGTTTACAGTTATTAATTATCTAGATTATTGTAGTATTATTTAAAAAATATATATTGTACTATTTTAAAAAATTAATAAACAAATAAAATTTAAAGCAAAATAAATAATAGCTATATATATTTTATACACACACACACACACACACACACACACACACACACACACACACACACACACACACACACACACACACAAAATGTAGCTGAAACTACAGTTGTGTAAGATGAACTTGCCATAACTGTAGATGTTTGAGTGATCACTGCTGCAGTAGCTTTAGCTATATGGGCTATATCCTGCCAGGGATGTAATACCCAGCCAGTTTCCAAAGTTTCATGGCACCCTCCATGCACCCAAACTGTCAAGCAGCTCAAGCTGAGCTAACTAAATGACAAGAATGGGAGCAAAGTCCTTCAAAGCTTTCCTGCTAGCAGAGAGAGGGAGGTTGAACCCTGAAAGGACAATGCTAGGAATAACAAAAAATAACTGTCTACACCTTGAGATAAGAAGCTCACCAAAGAAAACAAGGGGGTGGAGGGAAGGAGCAGCCACTGCCCCTGTGATCATCTGAACATCTACTATTATGGTAAGTTTAGCTTACACAACTGTACAATGTTCTTCATATTGATCACACTGCTGCTGTAGCCTTAACTACATTAGTATATTACCACAGCTAACCATATTTAGGAGGAGAAAGAAAAGCTTCCAGGAGCTCTTGGATAATTGTCCAAGCAATCAAGCTTATACTGCTTTGTAAAAGTATGTACAGTGGACCAAGTAGCAGCTTCTAGAATACTTCTAAAACCAAATCATTTCCAAAAAGACATAGATGAAGCCAATGCCCTAACAGAATGGGCCTTGGTCCTGCCTGGAATAGATTTGTGATGATGAGGATAACAAAAGGTAATAGCCTTAGACAACCATTTGGAAATAGTCTGTTTTGACATAGGTTGTCCCTTCTTACCTTAACAAGAAATAAACACTTGATCCATAGATCTGAAAGATTTAGTTCTATCAAGACAGTACCTGAGTTGACTATGGATATTCAAGGTATGGCATATCCTTTCTCCCTCATTTTTAGGTTCAGGAAAGATTACAGGGAGATGACTAGTTCAACTTAAAGTAAACATAGATAACACTTTAGGCATAAAAACATTATTAGTTCTCAAAGAAACCCTGTGTCTAAGGAAAATGAGGTAGGGTTGACTTACCATAACAGCTTGCAACAAAGATCCCCTTCTAGCAAAGGTCAGAGCAATCAATAAAACTGCTTTCTATGTTAAGAACCTCATGTCAGACAGATTATCTGTTTCAAATGGAGAAAGAGTATTAGCTTCTCTAACACAAAATTAAAATCCCACTGAAGGGCCACTGGATTACCTGGAAGCCTCTTATATAAAACTCTTTCAAAATAATTTTGACATGTGGCTGTTTTGAAAGGGGAGGATCAAGGGCAGACATGTGGAAATGGCTGATAAATGAACTCTGATAGAGGAATTAGAAAGACCATAGGAAAGTAACTTTCACAAATTTTGCAAAACCAGAGAACAAATAGCTCTGAATGGGTGCTGTTTTATCTTATTGGCTGCAACCAGAAACACTTTTCCATTTGCTAATATATGTTTACTAGTTGCAGGCTTTCCTGCCTCCATTACTAAATGCTGCACATCTTCAGATAATAGATGCCTAAAAGGAATTAAGGCCCTATCATCCAGGCAGTCAGTTGAAGATGACTTGTATCAGGGTGTATTAACCCCTGTTCTTGTGTGAATACATCCATTCTATGAGAAAATTGTAGGAATTGTCCCTGGTCATTTCCAAAAGAAGGGGGAACTATGTTTGCCTAGCCCAGAAGGCAGTCACCAAAGTGAGCTTGGGAGATTCCTTCTGAATCTTCAGACGTACCCTGGATATTAGTGAAAAAGGGTGAAAGGCATAGATTTGCATTCCTGTCCAAGGAAAAGAAACAGGCCTTCTTGCATGGAGTACTGTCACAGAATTGTGTCAGTTGATTTTTCAGACAGGAAGCAAAGATGTCCCCTTGAGGAACTCCCCACAGATGGATCAAAGCTTGGAAGACCCTCTGATTAAGTTTCCATTCATCAGGGTCTGGCCTGATCCTGCTCAGCTTGTCTGTAACACAGTTATGCTCTGGCAGACTGCAGCTTGCCTGTAGAGTGAGATTGTGCTGTGAAGCTATAGCCAAAGCTAACATGGCTAGTCTGCAAAGGGGGTCTGATATGATCCCCCCTTGCTTAATGATGTATCACAGGACTGTGGTGTTGTCTGTAACTGCTTGAAGAGGTCAAAGGGACCAAAGGTGGTTCAGAGAGTTGAGTGCATTGATAAGGTCAAGTATCTTCTTGATGTTCATGGGCTTGCATCTGTCCTTGGGGCACCACAACCCCTGCACTTTTATCCCTCCTGAAACTGCTCCCCAAGGAAAGTCCAAAGCATCTGAGGTGACTGAATGCTTTGGAGCAGGGAGGGAGAAGGGGAGACCTGGATTTAAAGATATCTGATGTTTCTGTGATGCCCTTGCAATGGCCCAGTAATCAAGGTGCCTTAATCCACACCACTGGCAACAGTGGGGGGTGTACACAATGGGAGGGTGACAAGTACGCACACAGTAAAGTGCAATTTCTCTTAAGAGCACACAGAGACCACAGTCAGTTTGGGGCTGGGGTCTGCCTCTTTCCCCAGATTCCCAATACGACTCCCCATTGGGACAGCTATAGAGTTGAGACCTTAGCCAGGGTTCCAAGCAAAGTCCTCTAACACTCTTTTTGTCCAACCAGTGCTTTGTGTCCCTGCCTAAGTAGCTGACACAGACACACTTTGAGATTTGTTTTATACACACACACACCTGGGGAAGGCTGGCACTTTACTAGCTATGCCCCCTTCTGCCCAGACTATAAGGTAGCTATCACTGCCACCAGAAATCCTACTTATCAGCTACTATAAGGCCCTTACAAAGGGTGTCCAATCCTACTGTGTAATGTTGCTATTAATCCAAAAGGTAGTATGACCAAGAAAGGCTATTGGAGTGGCCTGTACAGTGTCAACACATAGATATGCAAGTACTGTAAGAGCTTAGATATGTCTCACAAATATCAGCCACAAAGATAGGTTTAAATATATTTAATAATAAATACTAAAAGAACAAGACAATACTCAGTACACAAACACAGTTACTTCAGAGTAAAAATCACAGGAAATAATTTAAAACAACATTGCAGGACAGTCTCAAATACAGAAGACATCTAAACTAATCATTACTATATTCCTATCTATATCTTAAAGAGATACTATGCCCTAAATCTTACTTACAGCAAGGCAAGTGCAGATGTTGATGACAAGTGGAGGTTCTTGCTAGGTACAATACAAAATACAAAATGCCCAGTCTCTCTCTGACAAGAGTTCTTAAATTAATATCAAATATTACTGCTGGTTTAGCTTGGATGACTTTACTTTTTCTCACCTGACTTCAGTTCCCAGGCTAAACATAAACTAACAGAATTTTGTGTGAAAAATAAATATCTCTCAGATGTTTTTAGATCTTGGAAGTCGTAAAACAGTAAAACACTTTACATTTTAAACCTAGTAATTACTTCTCTTTCAAGACAATACAAAAGGTTCTAGCTCTAGACATTGTGTCTGCTACACTGAAACTGAAAGAGAACTTTTATAGCACAATCATAAAGCAATTCAATTTTAACTTATTTTCTTGAAGTTTTGCAAGTTAATCCTTATATGTTCTAGTTTCTACTGCTCACAGGTCCTGCAGTACCTTGTTACATGTCTGGAAATCACAGGCCAATAAAAGTTCTGAATAATACATCTCTTTGTATGTTTTCTGCCCATATGACCTGCAAAGGGAACATCCTGGGCTGTGGCTAGAAGTGCCAGATGGTAGGTTCTGGGCACTACCAACTGCTGTATTCTCTCATCATCTAGCACTCCCTCAGGGGACCACTCTCTATACAGTAACCCTCTGCCCCAGTATACAGATCCCCCTTCCCTTGAGAATCAGGTGCCTCACTAGCTACCTGCCTCAGACCTTGTAATGTAGGGTCTGAGAGCTGAGCCTATCTCAACTCATTCTTTGTAAGCCTTTCCAGCTCCCCTTCCACAGGAAGTCTGGTATCCTCTGACAGTGGTACATCACTGTCAACCTGGGTACTACTACTACTCACCTCTGCCCTTGCAGTCACTCTGTCTAAGGGAACATCAGTACCCACAAGCAGCTGTGGGTCACTTTCAGTCTCACTGCTACAGGGTAGCTCCCTCCCTGAAGTAACCACCTCAACAGTCCTGGCTGCAAGTGTGTGGTCTGTCTGGGTCTCCCCCAGGCTACCGGACCCACATGCTTGTCTCCAAGCCTGACTGCGTGTAACTGCATGAACACATGGTACTGAATTATCAAAATCATTCCTTATCAGGACATCTGTAGGGGTATCTTCAAACACACCTACTTGCTGTCTTCCTTTTCTACCCTCCCAGTCAAGGTGAACCCTAGATAAAGTAATTTGGAATGGGGACTCTCCTAAAGCTTTGACTGGAGTAGACTGCCCAAGCAAGTAGTGCTCCTCCTTAACCATTGCAGGCTTCACAATGGTTAGGTCAGAGGCTGTGTCTCTCTTAGAAGTTGCTTCTTTTCCATCTATTAAGATAGGATATAACCTCTTGTGGTAGTTTGGTACCCTTGTTGTCTTGAGACAACTTACTGCTGGCATTCTGTCATTCCCACTTACTGGCTCTCCCACCTTTTGTTCCCCACTTTGCCTCCATGGACATCTATATGCTGCACTGCCCCACTGGTTGCATTTAAAACATTTAACCCTTGGTCCTGTATGTGTACCTGGACTAGTGGCTTCCCCTGCTACTGGCAGACTCTGTTGGGGCAGTCCGGGCTGCCCAACATGGGTTCCTTTAGACCCATGAGCAGCACTGGGTGTCCCTTTCCTGGGCAGTGATACCTTGCTTGGTAGGTATAGGTCTTCCTTCTTCCCCAACTCATCTGCATTACTGCATTGTTTATCAGCTAACCAGAGTCTCGTGTCCTCAAGCAAAGTGCTAAGGGCTTGTTCCCTCACCATAAAGTCTACCAGCCCTTTAAAAGTGGTTACGTGACATCCGTTCACCCACCTATGAAACTAACTGCTTAGTTCAGCAATATATTTACACACACTTTCATCTGCCTTGCGTCTATGCTCACAAAACCTTTACCTATAAGCTTCAGGTGTTGACTTAAAGCATTCTAAAAGACAGTTTATTAGAATATTATAATTTAAGCAATCAGTATCAGACAATTTAGAAATAGCAGTTACAGCTTTACCATGGAGTAAGGGAGCCAGGAACTGTACCCAGAGCCCTTGGTCAGCATTATGCTGTTTACATACCCTTTCAAACATATGACTGAAACTATCAAAATTATCCCCTGTGTAAATTGTGGAAGAAATCTACTGACCTTTGTTGCTTCTGGGTTCAGCTACTCCCTTCCCCATTACCTCCATGACTCTGGCAAAGAGTCAGCATCTACTTTTTATGTTGCATCTGCTTCTACCTCTCCTCAGCCTCTAGACATCGCAGTTTGTCATTTTCCACAGCCTCTAGATTTCTCAGTTTTTCATTTTCCTCAGCCTCAAGTATTGCTCAGGCTCTGGATTGCATTGCATAAGAGACTCCCCAGACTCTGGAACAGATTGCCCATACATGTCAAGCAGAGTGCCTCTTTGGACCTCTTCAAGAGGAACCTTGACGATTGGATGGGAGAAAGGAAATTCACCCCAGGGATCACGTCAGTCGCCCTGCTAGACAGGGGTCCAGGAAAATAAATAATGTGGGAAGAAATAGCCAGGGAATTGTTATGGCTAGGCTTGTATAGGCCCTAGGGCTGATAGCCTAGTACCGACCTAAGAACCTATGAACCTATGAAATTCCTTAAGATTCCAAGAGCAGGATAAGTTATTTCTTACACTTTTTTCACTGAACTGCACTTCTGAAATGCTTATAATTGTGCTATACAGTTGATCTACCACATTGTGCACTGTTATAAATCTTTTTTATTGTTTCACTGCATTTATTACTGTTTTATACTGTTTTAACATTACTTAACTGTAAACTGCTTTTCATACTGAGAGTTGAATTTTCTGTTTGTGAGTGCTCTATCCAAGCTTTTCTGTGCATTTTTGATGGTCTGTTTACAGTTAAAATCATTCTCGAGTCTGCTCCTTGATCTGTTTAAAACTTTCATTTAGTGGCTACAGCTAGGAACTGTAATAGTGTGCATTACTATAATTGCATTTTTTATTTAATTACTAAATTGTAAACTGCTTTTTCATACTGAGACTTGTATTTTCTCTTTGTGGGTGTTCTTTCTATGCTTTTAAAGTGAGATTTCTGTGTTCTGCTCACATGGCATAATCTTGATAGAGGCCTGTTGTCTAGGCTCATAGTTTTGTTTGAGTTTCCTGTGTTTCTGGCAGCCATTTTCTGCTGATTGTCTTCATTATTATTGAGAGTAACAGGGCCTCCTGACCTTCTGTAGTACGAGTGATTGGGTAATAGCAGGGGCTGAGTAGTAATCTGATCTTTCAACTCTTCCATTCTTAATGTTATATAAACCCTGTGTCTTATAAAGGTTCTGCTTGTATTGCTCAGGCTCTGGATTGCATTGCATAAGTGGAAATTCCTTAAGATTCTAAGAGCAGGATAAGTTATTTCTTACACTTTTTTCACTGAACTGCACTTCTGAAATGCTGATAATTGTGCTATACAGTTGATCTACTACATTTTGCACTGTTATAAAGCTTTTTGTATTGTTGCACTGCATTTATGTACTGCTTTATACTGTTTTAACATTACTTAACTGTAAACTGCTTTTTCATACTGAGTTGTATTTTCTGTTTGTGAGTGCTCTATCTGAGCTTTTCTATGCATTTTTGATTGTCTGTTTACAGTTAAAAGCATTCTCGAGTCTGCTCCTTGATCTGTTTAAAACTTTCATTTAGTGGCTACAGCTAGGAACTGTAATCTTATACTTGGTGGCTTTGCAGTTGCCTGCCCATACTGTATATTTGATCTGTGACACTCCTCCCAATCTAGTGTCATTAGTTCACTCAATCTAATAGAGAACATTTGTGAAGGCCAACCCACTCAGATTCTTAACGTTGAATTAACGTCTGTTCCAGCTTTGTCCATTTCCACTTTACTGGAAAAAAAATCTAAGCTTGCTTTCCCCCTTTCCTGTGGCAGGTCTTGTCCAGATATGGATTTGCTGTGTCCAGGACTGTTTGTGAGCTCCTAAGATCTCCCCCCACTTAACTGGAGTTAAACTATTCCTGGCGCTATAAAGTCTGTTCTTCAAAATTTCCCTTGCAACTAGCCAGCTTTTTAGTTTTAGCACTCATCTGTTTCTTTGAGCTCAGCACTTGTTCATAACTCATTGTAAGCACTAAATAAGTTACAAATTGCTACAGCACTCAACTTTCCTCACTTGTCTAGAGAAAAACAGTTTTTAGTACTTAATAAATAAGCACCTATTCAGGCATGTCTAAAGGTCAGCTCCCGGTGTTCTCTCCTGTCTACCTGATGAATCTGTGCATCTTGGGACAATGCAACAATTGCCTCATGTACACAGACAACCCTCTCCTCCTACCACCCTACACTACAACCTGTGAGAGATGCACTTATATAGCCAAATTGGAAGCAAAGCTCTCTCACCAAAGATTGGCCTAGACAGTCAAGAGGAGAAGGTAAACACTAGCAGCTCACCACACTCATCACATAGTCCCTCAAAACCTACATCACCAAAACACACACACAGAAGCACAAAACACACACTTACATTCGCGGAGGCTCTCAGTACAAATCTGCCCAAACAACAGAGACCTCAAAAGCAGAAATGCAAGCAACCTCCACCCCCCCAACACAACCCAAATGACACATAGCCCACATACTCAGTGTGCCACTCAACTACAGCCTATAAGGCATAACGTACCCAACACTCTAGTCATAGGTGACTCTATAGTCAGGCACACTGATGTTCTACTCACCAGGCTAAACAAAGAAAAAGTTACATGTCAGCTGTCTGTCAGGTGCTAGGATCCGCCATATAACACACACACTCAGGTCACTCCACAACAAGTACAAATATGACTGTCATTGTCCATGTTGGTGTGAATGACCTGAGACGTACCTCCCTGGACTACAAGAAAAGAGACATGGAGGAGCTCTCCGATCTTGTAGCCCAGGCCAGTATGACCCTAGCCCTGAGTAGCATCCTGCCATCACCCAGAATGACACCACAGTACAAGGACAAAATGATTGACTTTAACAATTGGCTAAGCTTCTGATGTCATTCTAAGGGAATCCAGTATCTGTCTGCCTGGGATGACATGATCGACAGACCACACTGCTTTGCCAGAGATGGCCTGCACCTGTCACCCTTGGGATTCCGGATACTGGCAAAGGCTCTTGCCACCCCTATAGTGCCTTTTTTAGGCATGGTTCAAATGACAAATTCACCACTGTAACAGGTACAAGTAAGCAAAATCTGAGGGTAACGCTACTCAATGCTAGAAGTCTAAACCTCAAAATGCACTCACTCGAGGCACTCTTTAAAATGGAGAACACTGACATCTGTGCAGTGACAGAGACATGGTTCAAAGCTCCAGAAAGCATCCCTGCATTACCAGGCTATAATTCATACCACACCTTTCGGCCACCAAACCCAGACCGAAACACTAAAGGTGGAGGCGTGTTCATATTCATTAAGGATATCCACACCTCCAAGCTAGTTGCTCAGCATAATGCATCCGAGATTATCTAAGTTCAACTAACTCTGGGCAAAACCGCAATCCAGATTGTAGCTTGCTACAGACCCCCCACCATGCCCCAGGATTCCCACTCCTCTTTTCTTGATACACTGGAAAATATTAAGGTACAGCCCAACACTCTAATAATGGGTGATTTCAACTACCCTACCATTAACTGGGAAAACTACTCATGTACCAACTCTTTTGCTCAACGTTTTCTGGAAATCATCAATTCCAATGCCTTGGATCAACTTATCCACACCTCCACCAGGGGCAGCAATATCCTAGACCTGGTCATCACCAGCATAGGTGACCGGTGTTCCACACCAGAGGTCAGCTCCTCGTTGGTTAGATCCGACCACAAGCTAATCACCCTAGACATCCACATCCCGCTCCCACCCCCTATTAGGAAAACAACCGTATAAATATTCTCCAAAGCCAACTTCAAGCTTCTTAAGACAGAAGTGGCAAACTTCACGACACCCATGCAGATGGACAATAGAGGTACGACTGCTGAATCCGACACAAATGCACTTTATAAGCACTTACACAAGTGCATGTATTGTGCTATCCCTAACAGAACCAAGATGCTATCCTCCAAAAAAAGGAAGCCAGTCTGGTGGTCTTCTGCCATAAACACACTCTACAACAGAAGAAAGAAACTGTTGCAAAAAAGAGTAAAATCCCATGATTGGAGGAACTCCCTGGTCAGCCTCAGTAAGAAGCTGAGATCCCTCATAAAATCCTCCAAAGCTAGTTATGAAAACAAACTTGCCACTGATTCTAAAGACAACCACAAAGCATTCTATAGCTATGTCAAGAATCTCAATGGCAACACTCAGATCTGCTCTGAGTTACAGCACAATGACACTAAATATACAGAACCAACTGATATTGCCAACATCCTGGCAGATAGGTTCAGTGCTAACTTTACCCCCCCTCTCACCCCCTAAAGGGCCCATCTTTATACCGGAAGAATGCAAAATTCCTGTAATCACCTCACTCTCCAAAGCCAAGAACACAGCATCCATGGGACCTGACAACATCCCAGGCTGCCTTCTACATGAACTACAGAATGAACTGGCACCCCACCTAAGTACCATGTTCAATCATAGCCTCACCTCAGGCTTTGTGCCCATTGAATGGGGCACCATGAAAGTTATGCCACTCCACAAAGGGGGGCCACAACAGACCCCGGGAACTGCCGCTCCATTAGCCTGACAAGCCTCGTCTGCAAGGCCATGGAACGTATCATCATGGAACTCAAACAAAGACACTGGAGATCTCCAAACTCTGGACCCCACACAGTTTGGGTTTGTAAAAGGCAGATCATGTCTCCTAAACCTGATAGACTTCTTTGAAGTAGTCACCAAAGCCATAGATGAGGATAAGGTGGTTCACACAGCCTATCTAGATCTCGCCAAGGTGTTCAACACCATCCCCCACTCTGGAATTATAGATAAACTCACTAAACTATGTATAAATCCCTATGTCACAAGATGGGTTGACAACTGGCTTACTGACAGAACCCACACTGTGAAAGTAGCAGACTCCAAATCAGACTTCAGACCAGTGACAAGTGGAGTACCACAGGGTTCAGTCCTGGGTCCTCTCCTGTTTGGTATCTACTTCTCTGAAGTACAGGCTAACACAGAAAGTCTTTGGCTAACTAAATTTGCAGATGACTGCAAACTAGGAGCCATAATCGAAACTCCTAATGATGTGGACATCCTACAAAAGGGCCTCACTGAGATAGATGCCTGGTGCCAAAGACATGGTCTCAAGCTCAATGCCAAAAAGTGCATTGTCATCCCCTTTGGTAAAAACTCTGTATCCATGAACTACCACATATGCGGTAGTCTACTTAACACCAAAAGTGTGATAAGAGATCTTGAGACACAGGTGTACAGTAGTCTCTCCTTTGATAATCACATCGCCACAGTGATCAGGAAATCCTTCTATGTGGCACACCTCATCACAAACGGTTTCTCATCCAGAAAAAAAGAGGTCATTGTTCCTCTCTACTCATCACTCATTAGACCCATTATAGAGTACAATGCCCCTTTTGGTATGTACTCACAAGACAGCTACAACAACAGGTAAGGCCACAAAAATACCTCACAAAGAGGATTACTGGCCTCAAACAGATGCCTTAGACAGACCGTCTCAAACAATTCCAGCTTTACTCCGCCGCATATCACTTATTCAGAGGTGATCTCTGCCTAACATACAAAGCTATGTCAAACCAAGAGCAGTTGGACATGCTCCACTTAAAGAAATCCCAATCCCTCCGAGCTACATGCTCTAGGGACCTAAACCTTGTCACCGCAATAAACAGAACATGCTGGAGGGATAGATTCCTGTCCCAGAGACCTCCCATACTCTGGAACAGACTACCTATATATGTCAAACAAAGCTCCTCATTAGCACTCTTCAAGAAAAATCTTGATGATTGGATGGGTAATAGGAAATTCACCCCAGGGATCACTTCTGTGGTTTTGCTTGACAGGGGCACAAGAAAATAATTTTCTTGGGTGGAGAAAGCCAGAGTACCTTTTTGGCTAGGCTTGTATAGGCCCTAGGGCCAATAGCCTAGTACCTACCTATGAACCTATGAACCTATAAGATGTCTCAGTTTCTCATTTTCCTCAGCCCATAGATGTCTCTATCTCTCTGCTGCTTTTATTTCCAAATGCTTGGCCTCCAGCTCAAGTCTCTAACTCCAGACAGATTTTTAAGTCCTCTGTGGAAAGGTTGAGCTATTTTCTGAGGGTTGTACATCTCCAAGGCCAGCCTGGTTGTTTTCCTGATCACTGGTCTGCGAAACAGCTGTGCCCACAGCTAAAATAATTTCTTCCTTAGTCAGGTTGGCATGCACCAGCCCTTTAGCCAGGCACATCTCAGCCGACTGCCTCTTTGTCTGCTTACCATACTCCTCTGCTGACATGCTTGCCTGCCCTCCCTGACTAACTAAGCTAACAAAAAAAAAAAAAAAACAGTTGTGATGTAAAACTCTGAATGTTCACTGTGTGGCTGATTGAGCATGGAAACACCTTCAGTGACCACTATACACAGGCTACAGGAATTCAATATCCACACCACTACAAGCCAATTAATATGGGATGTGGCTATCCCACCTCTGCCAACCAATTAATATGGTAAGCCCCTGCACAGGCCCAGTAATCGAGGAGCCACAATCCTCACCACTGGCAACAGTAGGCAACGTGCACAATGGGAGGATGACAAGTACACACACAGTAAAGTGCAATTTCCCTTAAGAGCACTCAGAGACCACAGTCAGTCTGAAGGTGTTTTTTGCCTCTTTCCCCAGATCCCCAGTAAGACTTCCCACTGGCACTGCTATAGAGTTCAGACCTTAGCAGCCAGGGTTCCAAGCAAAGCCCTCTAACACTCACTCTGTCCAACCAGTGATTCATTTCCCTGCCCACGCAGCTGACAAACACACTCTGAGATGTGTTTTACACACACACACACACACACACACACACACACACACACTGGGAAGGCTGGCACAGGTTTAGTGGCTATGCCCTGTTCTTCCCAGACTATAAGGTAGTTATCACTGCCTCCAGAACCCTTACTTATCAGCTACTATAAGGCCCTTACATAGGGTGTCCAGTCCTACTGTGTAATGCTAATATTAATCCAAATGGTAAGTCTGACCAAGCAAAGCTATTGTAGTGCCCTGCACAGTGTCATGAAATAAATATACAAGTACTCTTAAGAGCTTAAATATGTCTCACAAATATCAGCCATAAAGACTGGTTTAAATATATTTAATAATAAATAATAAAAGAACAAGGCAATACTCAGTACACTAACACAGTTGCTTCAGAGTTCAAAATCACATGAAGTATTTTAAAACATCATTGCAGGACAGTCTCAAATAAATACAGAAAACATCTAAGCTAATATTTACTATATTCCCATCTATATCTAAAAAGACACTATGCCCTAAATCTTACTTACTGCAAGGCAAGTGCAGATGGTGATGCTAAGTGGATTTTCTTGCCAGGGCCCTCTGACAGAGTTCTTAAATTAATATCAAATATGAAAGCTGGGTTAGCTTGGATAACATCACTTTTTGTCACCTGACTTCAATTCCCAGGCTAAACATAAACTAACAGAATTTAACATCTGTATGTGAAAAATACATATCTCTCAGATGTTTGCAGATCTTGGAAGTCATAAAACAATAAAACACTTTACATTTTAAATCTAGTAATTACTTCTCTTTCAAGACAATACAAAACTTCTAGCTCTAGACATTGTGTCTGCTACACTGAAACTAAGAGAGAACTTTTATAGCACAATAGTAAAGCAATTCAATTTCAATTTATTTTTTTGAAGTTTTGCAAATTAACCCTTTTATTTTCTAGTTTCTGCTGTTAAAACGTATATTTGCTCAGGTATATACTTTATATACATTTCTGGTCTAAGTCAGCAGGGCATGCTGTGGTGACATTTTAGCTCAATACATAATATACAGTTCTGTATAAATCATATCAATATTTTAAAATGACATAGAATTATTTACAAAATTCCAGATAGCTGGGCTGGCATTATTTCCCTATATCACAGTCTCCACCAAAATATTTATTTTCTGATAAACCCCAGTACTGGGATTTGAAAAGATAAAGGATGCTGTTGCTGGGACCAAAGAGATTTCAGATACCACTGTATTTTTCTCATGTGGAGTCTTGCCAAGGATATCAATGGAATCATAGATGCCATGACACCAAAAATCCTGAGGTATTCCTTGCAGTGACAAAAGTCTGAGTGGAAAACCTTAGAAAGAAATCTAAATAAAGATCTATTTTTCCTGTGAAAGAAAAGCTCTTTGAACAGAGGTGTCTAGTTGACATCCCAGGAACACAATCCTGTATGGAGTGAAGAAAGACGTCTCAATGTTCTCTTGGAATCCCAGTGTTTGCAAGAGATCTCGCACCATAGATAGATTCCTGAGATTTTGCAAAGACAAGCAAGATATCTGAATATGGAAAAATGTGGATACGCTGTAGCCTGCAATGAGATATAATTGGAGCTAAACACTTTGTGAATACTCTTGGTGCAGTGGATAGTCCAAACGGTAAGTCACAGAACTGATAATGCGACCCACAGGTTATGATGATAAGCATATTTTAAGTCTAGTGTTGCCAGGAAACTTGAAAGAGGCGAAAGAAGAAAAAAAGTTGTGAAATGACATAATTTTGAATTTTGGTACTATCACAAACCGGTTTAGGAAATAATGATCCAGAACTGGACTCAAAGCATTTTCTTTATTTGGCACTAGGAACATCTTTTAATAAAACCCCTTCCCCACTTGGGAAGGCGGAACTGGTTCTTTCACTCCTTGGGACAGCATGTGATGAAGAACACATGGAAACAAAAGAGTCTGATATGCAGGATGAGGAATGATACCACTGGAAAGGAGGAATTTCCTCCCACTGCCATCTGTAACCCTGGGGAATGAATATCAGAACCCAGCTGTCTGAAACAATCTGCTGCCAAAGAGAAAAATGGAGATTCAGACATTCAGGAATAGAGAAGTGGCCAGGGTGTGAGGGGTTACAAAGTCTCTTGAATAATCATTCAGAAGTGTTGGAATGTTCTTTTTTAGGAGGTTAGAGACTTCGTTTTGGAACCCCTTGCCACTTATTCTTAAATGTCTGTTTAGCTGAATTCTGTTGAGACTGTTTATTCTGTTTTTACCAAAATTGGATGAGGAGAAACAAATTCCTTGGACAATTTAGGGAAGGAGGGCTGAAAAGTTTAGATATATTCCCTGTATCACCTTGCCTACTTCATGATCATCTCTGCAGCAGAAGGGCCAAATACTATATCTCTATCCAAGGGAGAATTTAAAATCCCATTTTTATATCATCTGGGAGGTTCTGAGAATGCAGCTAAGCAAATCTACTTAAAACAGTACCAGTGGCCATAGCTCTGGAAGAAGTATCAACAGAGTCATATACACACTCTGCAAACAATGAGTAGTGAACTGTCCAACAGAAGAGACTAAGTTATTAAAAACAGATTATCTTCACAATAAAAAGCTGTAGATAAAACACTCTTCAAACTTTCATAATACGTCAGGTCAAACTTTAACATATGAGCCTGACAACCTAAAATTCTGAAAATCAGAACTACAGGATTATGCACTTTTCACATACCTATCTATAATGTTCCCATCCTTGTTAGAAAGAGTAGGATTGGATTTAACTAAGTGATTAGGAGCAGTGAAGTCAACTAAGGCTATAGCTGCTGGGTCAGGCTTGGGAATATTATATAAAAATTTAAAAGACTGAAGAGCCTTAGACATCCTACCTGACAACTGAGGAACTTTATACATCGCATCTGCCTTCTTTGGGACAGCTATCAGACTATCAGAAAAAATGCTGGCTGTAAGACACACATCCTCTGAAGCAGACAGGGGAGAAGGACTAAGTGTAGGTTCCGGAAAATCCTTTTATAGCAACTCATAGTATTCTCTAAGAGACTGAAAACCTCAGTGCTTGCCCAGTAAAAACACTGGCATGTTCTAGAAACAGTATCAGAGAAAGAGAACCCCCCCACAGGCAGAACCAGAAATTGAGCTCTCCTCAGTGTCTGAATCAGAAATCTGAGGACAAAAACTTGAACTGTCCCTGCATCTTCCTATTAATATTCAGAAGCTTGAATCTCTTCAGGAAAATATTAATCCCTCTGTATTTTGCCAGAAACTACTTTACAAGAGGATTGATAGCCTGAATTAAATCCTGAGCCAGACCCAGAAAACTACTCCTATCCAAAAAAATTTGAGGAGAAGTAGATATACTTGCTTGGTTTTCTGTTTATTTTTGACTGGAAAAAAGGGAACATCCATGTTATTAATGGCAGTCATTGTTTCCCTAGGGATGGGCACAGCATTCTTGCACAACAGGGAAACCTTCCCTTTCCCCTCTTCCATGGCCAACAGTATTTCTCCTTTGCCCACTGAGGGGGACCCCAACAGCTGCAGAGGATGTGGCTAATCCCCAGTACATAATGGCTGTAAGTGCTACAACCAAGGGATCTGGGGTAAAAGATGAGTGGTCTGAGGTACAACGTGGCCATAGCATAGTCACCCACCTATGTCTGAAGCAAACTGTTAGCTTGCTGTGCTGGCAAAGGCTGTCTGCATACTTTTTTTTTTCTTTTTTGTAGTTCGAAGAACGACCAACCATGGGCCCAGCAATCTGTTCAATGGTCAAGCTAAAAATGATGCCTCTTTCCCAGGGAAGACAAGCAGCAAATGCTAGTAAAACTACCAGTACACAAAATTTACTTTTTAACAGAGTAAACATGTAAAAAAACACTTTATGGCAGCCCTACAATAGAAAAATAAACACAATTTCTCCACAGAAAATATGTTTTCAGTTACTTTACACTACTTTTAAACTGAGAGAAAAAAAGAGTACTCCATTTGAAAAGATGTTACAGTCTTGACACAGTCCATTAAAACACAACACTCCTAGATTTAAAATAACTTTCATGAAGAGGAAAGCAATAAAAGATCAGTATATATAAGGAAATGGAAGTTTTTTCCCCCAAAGGGGGAAGAAAAGCACAAGCTGACTGTCGATCCTCAAAAGCATCAGAGGATCACACTCTTCAGTGGCTGGAAACTCTGAAGGGCTTTGAACCCAGACTTGTCTTTTAGTCAGTTCAGCTCAAGTTGCTTGACAGTTTGGGTGTGGGAAAGGTACTCTGAAGCTTTCACAGCTGATTGGCTGTTATATTCTTGGCTGTATATAACCCATATACCACTGCAGCAGTGATCAATTTGAAGAACATTTTGCGTTCCAAGGAAAATGAAATCTACTCAAAATAGTAGTGGGCCACTGTCTCTATTCAGAAGTAATGCAATAAAGAAATGTATTAAGAAGTACAAATACCTTGTCTGCTCCGCATTCCGTACCATCCAAGGGAGGGTCCAGCTTTGTTTTACAAGATGTATCCCCTTCCACAAGACACCACAATCCAGCACACATCAGATGCTTTAATGAAAAAAAAAAGGTGGGTTCAGAACTTTTAAAAGGGTTTAATGGTTGCACATAAAGTAAAGTCTTATCTAAAATTAGTGTATACACTCAGGAGAAAAAAATCATATACTATGCAGTCATCAAGAAACATAATTTTCTATATTTCACCACTGTGATCTGCATGGCAGTTATGTACATTTAGTAGAGTATGTTTGTTTATTTAAAAGTACTACTTTATGTCAGTTTTCTTCAGAAAATACCAGGAGTGTCTACAGTGGCACAGGTCTGAACCATCAGCTTACAACCACTACAATAGCATTGATGCTTCACAGTTTTTCTTTCTTTGGTTTACTTTCCAAATGATGTGCATTCTGTTTGGAGTATTCATGTAAACCTGTGGCTAAGAGGGTCTTCACCTGGTGCTTGGGTTTCTTCCCACATCTCACAGTCATGCCAATAGATTAAAATGGCAATCCTTAAACTGCATGTAGGTGTGAGTGCAGCGTATTCCAAAAGATTAAAATAACAATTCCCCAAACTGCATGCAAGTGTGGGTACAGTGTGCATTCTGAGTGTGCCAGTGTGTGTGTGTGTGTGTGTGTGTGTGTGTGTGTGTGTGTGTGCGCGTATATTGTCAGACACTCCAAAGAACTTGAGTCCCACTCAGAACTGATTCCATGCCTTATGCCTGATACCTGTCGAGAATGGTTCTGGCTCCCTCGTTATCCTGGGGAGGATAAACTGGAATCAGAAAACAAACAAAATGTAACAACTCTTTGATGCTACCATTATTATATAACAAAAATGACTTGTTCATAGTCATGCATCCTTTTATCAGTTTGTCTTTATGTCAGTGCATCTGTTAATTTACATATCTGCCATCACCTCTAAAGAAAGCATGTTAAATTAATGTTGTTCATCTTAGCAAATTCAAAAGTAAGGCTGGAGATGGATTGAATGTAGTTTATTTATTCACTGCAATTCATCTTCCCATAGCTTAAATATGTGCAAAAGTCTAATGGCATTGTCAATGATCAAGCTCTGTCCTGCACCCCAAACACTGGGGGTATACATCTCCCATACCCATGTGACTTACACATACAAACAATAAGACTGTATTCCCTTGGAGTAAGGGAAATATTCAGAGACACCCCACAGCATAGACTTAAATATATATTATTTCAATTCAAATGTTTAGGGTTGAATTCCATAAAGTTCAGGGTAGGGCTGTAGAGGGCCTACACCATCTTGCAGGGTTACCCCAAACCTAAATCCCAGCTCTCCATCCTGATATCGCATCATGCAGGTCAAACTACCTAACATTAAGACAATGCCACAAGTCTACAGAACACATTACACTAATACAGATAATAAGATTATTAAAGAGTCTACTTAAATTAATTACATATTACAAGTCCAATCCAATGGCTGTCAAGCTTGCTGTATAACTTCTGAAATTTCCTGCAGTCAGCCATCCCCACATCATCATCTGCATGCCAGGCATAAAAATGAATCCATTACAAAGAAATATCTGTTATGCATGGTTGGTTACGTCCACAAATATAATGGTGGATTAGTGTAAGGTTGTACTATGTGAATGCAGTTTAACTTTTTAAAATAAAACTCACAAACTCACAACAGTGAGATAAGGTCTTCCCCATCTAGACTTAACATTATGTGTGCTTTGGTACACCACTACCTGTATTTTAGAAGTGGTACTGTGAATTTACATTGCAACCTAGATAATGTCTGCAGGTCCAGTTCTGACATATGCCACAAAGGCTTACTGAGCTTAACAGGTAACTCTTTTACTTAAAAGTTTTACAATGGTGTTCCAGCATCAATGTAAAAATTCTAAGTAATGTGGCATAGTGGTCCCGATTCCTCTTTTAAAATTTGGCATAGGGATCTGATATTGGAGCCAACTAAGTCATACCACTCCTTCCTTCGTCCACGCCAGCTCCAAAGTGGACCCTTCCTATGCCACTACTATGACAAATGGATTTGGGAATCCCAGAGGCACTTTTTATAGATTCAAGTGTGGAGTTAATAACTGGGGAAGCATGCTACACCATATATAACTCTTTCTGGAATACCACAGTTGTTCCACTTTTCTGAATATCATAATGGGAGCCATGAATGGATGTATTTTTTAAGTGCAGGATTCATCTATCCATTTCCTCTCTGAAGAACATTCACTCTCTTTATTCTCTTGACCTTTCCTGCCATTACAGTTAGTCCATTGACTGTTGTTATTTCAAAGCAGTAATTACGAGTAAGGTGCATGGCACAGTTCCAAACTAGCACAGACATTCTGAAATAATATTAACAACGCATGGCTGTGCTGTGTAACATGCCTGAGAAAAGTAAGAAGTGAGCATTACTTACAGTTTTTATTTTCTTATGTGATCATTTGGTATAATTATCCTTACACAGACTTCTAACATTTCTTGCCCACACTGTTTCCAAGTATTTCATCTTTGATATTTGATACAGTCTACTTCATTGTACATTTCAGTTTTGTGATACTATCTTCATTCTCTTCATTTTGTTTTCGATTCATGTTGATTGCATACGCATGCCACCCATCAGCCACCGCATGACCTACTGAACTATTAGTGTCCCATAGCATGGAATTTGCTATGAGATGATTTTTTAAACCCACTACATATTTCTCATGACACCCCTATGGATTGATGTGTAACTGGTAAGCAACTGGGGGAATGTCATTCATTGTCAAATGTGACATAACCAGTCAAGGATGCCTTGCCCCACGGAATCCACCACCTCTTGTGAACTATTAGGGATTCTACCACTGGAGCAAGAACTTAGACATGTGCACTAACACCTCCCCAGAAGCAAGCCAGTTAAACCACATCATTCCTCCTTTTTACTTGCCAGCTCCAACGTAAACCCAAACTGATATTCAAACACAGGTGGCCTGAGCTGTAGTCAGGGCTTTGCTTGTCCTATATTAACAGAGCTGGATATCCTCCTCTTCCTCTTTATGACATTAAAACATAGCATAGCACATATCGCAATTCCTTATCATCTCTCCTGTCTTAAGGGTTCAGGGACATAGAAATAAAGCTGGAAGCAACGAGGCAGAACTATATTATCAGGGTGGGAGAACATTATTGGGTGAAAGGAAAAGGAAAATGGATGTGGGTGATTTTTGCTATTCATTATAATCTGTTCTACTCCTTATATAAAGATACTCTTTCGACAGAAACTGATGGAAACTGGGAAGATGTGCTACCGTGTCTGATGCAAAGGTATATATTTTCTTGTACTAATCTTTACAGTGAGTTCCTTCACTCATCTTTTATATACATATCCTACAAATTCCCCACAAGTTTTGTTTACCACAATTTTTTTATTCCTGTTTTTTTTTACCTAATTCCCAACTTCCATTTCCATTTATTCTTTTAGTACCATTCTCAACTACATTTCTCTCTCCCATACTGCTTTGCACTATATATCAATTCACAGTCAAACTCTTCTCTAACAGTACCTATCTATTCCACATTGTATCTTCGACTTTCCCAAATAAACCTTCACGTCTACCTATTTTATTTACATCCTCATACTCTAGCCTTTAAACCAATCTATTCCTTACATTCCAGACACCAGGACAACCTAACTTTCCTGCTTCATAGAAAATACTTCTTTCCTATCTACCCTCTTTCATATTTCAGACTCCACCACCACTAAATAACATTCTGCCCTGCAAATTCTTTTTCATTCTTGATCCTTACTTCCCCACTACCTGCCTAAATAACATACAAATTCCTTTACTTAATCATGCTATGCCTCAGCTTATCCTCTGTTCTTCTTGTGATCCTCAGCCATCTCTCATCCTACCATGACCCTATAGTAGCTCTCAACATATATCCAACTCTGTCTCAACTACCCATATTCATACTTCCTACCTACACTCTCCACACATTGCACCAAACCGATTTAATGACACCTCTCACCTTTACTCCAATTATAACACCATATATAGACTGATTACTCCATTTCAACTCAAACCAAAATAAATTAAGTGGAAAAATACTCCCCAAAAAACAAGCATCACTAATTCCCCAATATACTAAAATCCTTCTAGAGGAGACAGTCACCCTAATCTTGGCCTCACCAGTCACAATGAACATTAAGGCACTTCTCTTCCACACATTGCTCTAACCCTATAACAGTCAACACCCAGTTCCTGTAATCTAACTTTTGCTGCTGCAAATGTAAGAAGCATAAGAAATACAAGTGCTGAACTACATATTTTGATTACCCAACATAAGCTTGGTATTCTTGCTGTAACTGAAACTTGGCTTAAACCCAAGATGAATGACTCCGAAATTACACTTCCCAGCTATAATATCACCTATCATTATCTTCTTTCGGCTGTTCCTGTTAAGGGTCACCACAGCGGATCATCTGTCTCCATTTCTTCCTGTCCTCTGCATCTTGCTCTGTCACACCAACCACCTGCATGTCCTCTCTCACCACATCCATAAACCTTATCTTAGGCCTTCCTCTTTTCCTGTTACCTGGTAGCTTCATCCTTAGCATCTTTTTCTCAATATACTCCACATCCTTCCTCAGCACATGTCCAAACCAATGTAATCTTGCCTCTCTGGTTTTGTCTCCAAACCTTCCAACCTGAGCCGACCCTCTAATATACTTATTCCTAATCCTGTCCACCCTCGTCACACCCAGTGCAAATCTTAACATCTTTAACTCTACCACATCCAACTCTAACTCCTGCCTTTTTGTCAATGCCACTGTCTCCAACCCACATAACATAGCGGGTCTCACTACCCTCTTGTAGACCTTCCTTTCACTCTTACTGGTACTCGTCTCTCACAAATCACTCCTGACACTCTTCTCCACCCACTCCATCCTGCCTGTACTCTCTTCTTCACCTCTCTTCCACACTCACCATTACTCTGAACTATTGATCCCAAGTATTTAAACTCATCCACCTTCACCACCTCTTCTCCTTGCATCCTCACCATTCCTCTATCCTCCCTCTCATTCACACACATAAATTCTGTCTTAGTCCTGCTGACCTTCATTCCTCTTCTCTCTATCTCCACCTCTCCAGGGTCTCCTCCACCTGTTCCCTACTCTCACTACAGATCACAATGTCATCTGCAAACATCATAGTCCACGGGGACTCCTGTCTGATCTCGTCTGTCAACCTGTCCATCACCATTGCAAATAAGAAAGGGCTCAGGGCTGATCCTTGATGTAATCTCACCTCCACCTTAAACTGTATAAAGAGGAAGGGTGGTGGTATTGCTTTAATATTTTCAAACAACGACCACATTTCCCCTTACGACAAACCAATACCAAAATTAAGTTCAGCAGAGCTTCTTATTACTTTCTTGAAATTAAACAATTATAAACAAATATGTATTACTGCCCCTTACACCCCTCCTGACGACAATACAACTATACTGGAACATATCCTACATTGGATATCCATAATTCCACAAGAAAAAATACTACTAGGTGATGTAAATGTCTGTTGGCTTGACAAACTCTAATTCCCCTGCATCTAGCATGAACTTATTTGATTTCACATAACTAATTAATAGCTCCACAAATTATAGCAAGACATCCGATTTCCTATTAGACTGAATCTTAGTGTCTAACCCTAGCAAATACACCTCAGGTACAATGTCAGACTGTCTCAGTGATCATCTCCCATTCTATGTCACATATCTACCACTTAAACATCATGCTTATAAAACAACATGCAACCTTTCCAAGTTTAACCCAGAAATATTCATTATTACCCTATCATCCATTAACTGGAACTTCCTAAAATTCTTCCCTTAGCTGATGCTGTAAATTAATTTAATACATCTTTCCTAAATATCCTAAATAGCCTTGCACCTCTTGGAAGGAAGAGACTAAAAACAAATAATGCAATCTGACTATCCAAAAAAGAATAGAATGCTAACGCACGATAGAGAAAAAGTATGGAAAGAATGGAAAAATATAAAATATCACAATATCTTGAAAACGTCACAATGGTTTGCAGTCACACTAAAATGTAAATTAATCAAGACAAAAAATATACTATAACTTTCAGAATAATAGTAAGCACAAGCCTAAAAATTCTGGAAGGCCATTTAAGAAATCCTGCGACCCAGCCTTAAATTCAGCCCTAGCCTCTCTTCTAATAAATCATCACATGAAACCACAATGTGATTCAACTCTTATTTCATCGACAGTATAGCATTTCTTACAAAGGATTCCCTAACATCTAAGCCTAATCCTGCCCAGCAACCATGTATCACCACATCCACTTTTACCTTCAAATCAGTGCCCACATCCTACACAGAAATACTCTTAAACTCAAACAATGCTCAACTTCAGCTGCTGACCTTCCAACTGAGAACTTTAAAATAGCAGCCAGTAGCATTACCTACCATATCTCAATCCTTATAAATAGGTCAGTCCAGGAATCCCACATTCCCTCTCTCTGGAAAAACTCACACATTATCCATTTGAATAAAAGAGGAAATTCAACAGACATTAATAACTTCGGATTATAGCAATCTTATCCACCCCCTCCAAAATACTTGCAAAATGTATTGAAAAACAATTACTAAACTATCTCTTGCAGGTACAACCCCTATCCCCCACACAACATGGATTATGTCCTTTCCATAGTGCTAACACTGCACTTCTATCCTATATAGATACTGTAAATAAAGCTAGAAATAACAGCAAACTAGTCTCTTCCTTATTTCTAGACTTATCTAAAGACTTCACCACAGTTTGTCACAGCAAACTTCTACTTCAAATGTCCTCATTAGGTCTCTCTTTGCCCACCCGTGTATGGTTCAAAAGCTACCCATCCATTGGTATCAGTCAGTAAAACGGTACTCCTCCCTCTCTCCATACCTCCCAGTCACCACCGGTGTGCTACAAGGCTCTATCCTTGGTCATCTCCTCTTTAACACTGTCACCAACACCCTCCATTTATCCACACAACAGGCCTTCCTGTACACAGATGACTCCACACTCATTTACACATCTGACAACATGGCACAAGTCCAAAAAATTTCAGGAAACTTTAAGAGCAAAAGAAACATGGCTTTGTAGCTCACAATTCATGCTCAAACCTAAAAAACCCAAACTGCTGTTTTTTCCCCAATCCCTCTCTCATGAAAAAAACAAAATTTAAAGTACTCTTGATGCTATAACAACTGAAGTCACTTCTCATAGCAAATTATTTGGGCTAATACTGGATGGTAGTCTTAAATTTCATCTTCATATGCAAAACTGCACAAGAAAAACTCATCAAAAACTAGGGATGGTGAATAGTGCCAAAACTTTCTCACCAATGCAACTAAAGCTACACTTGCCACTACTTTTCTCCTCCCCACACTTCTTTGTGATACTCCCATTCTTACCAACCTTCAGGCATCACAAAACTTGAACAATGCTATAATAAAGTTGCTAAATTTGCAGCAAATATCCCTTTCAGAACTCACCACTGTATAGCACTAAAACGCCTAAATTGGTAAGGATCAATTAACATATACACAGTTCTAACCACCTATAAAATTATCCAGAATCCATCAGCTGGTCCAGCACTAGATAACATTCTATACAACTGTTCCAAGTCAGCCATTACAATCCACTAACCAAAAACTCCTGTCTGTCCACAAACCTAACAAATCTGCAGGACATTGCTTGTACTCATACCATGTTTCTAAGGCCTGGAACTACGTATTTCTATCCATCAGGTAAATACCCTCCCTCCTATACTTCAAAACTATTCTGAAAGACTTCCTGGCCAAACGTTGGCTCAGTTCTTGCTCAACACCATGATAAATGATACCATTAAATGTGAGCAAATACCTGTTCATACCATAAATGTTCTAACTCTTCCTTCTGCATTTGCTTCCTTACTTCTATCAATTTGTCTCCCCTGGCCTTCTCTGTAAATACCATAAGCCTGCTTTTCTCTCACTTCATATTGCAGTCTTGTATTATACTAACATACCTTTAATTCCTCTATAAACTGGCTAAAATTTCTCTATTAAATAATTGTCATAACTTGTATCTATTCTTAATCGTTTTTTATATTATGTCTAATCTGGTAAAATTATTTAAACTGTGGTTGTTTTTTTTTTTTTTGTATAATTTTTAAAGACTGTAAAATTATTGTTCTTAAAATGTTTTGTAATACTTTGGAGCTTTTCTAACTGGGCCTCCATTGAAAATGCACTCCTATCCAATTGGACATTCCGGGTATTCAAACATCAATAAATACATTTTTGGTTACTGGCAACCCAAACTAAACATGGTTGATTCTTAATATACTGTTGAAATATATATCATATTAACATAAATATAAAAATTATGTTTATTAAAATTCATTAAGACTCTAATAGTAATTTAAAAGAATAGAAACATGAATGGTTGAGCAAATGAGAAGCTGTAAGTGATGATAAAATTCAAACTATTTTGCTGGCATTTTTGCAGTGTGTATAGCTGTAACTGCTGTTCAAAACATAAAAATGAATTACTTGTCAAAGCATAATTGTATAAACATCTCACTACAGCAGTGCAAAAACATACTTTCTTGGGTACACATTAAGCACTAACAAATACCAAATGAAATGCACACAATTCAACTTTCATAAAATTCAGCATCGTCTTTGTGGAGTTTTAAAGTATGAGCCATTTCATTCTCAAAAGGAATATTTAAAGCGAAAGGCTGGTCTGCAACTAAGCAACCATAATACACACCATATCTCTCAACTGTCCAGATTTTCATAGAACGTACAGAATTTTGCTTCGTATTTTTGATCAGTTCCTCATACAGTTTGTGGTTTTTCTGACAAATTATTGAGGACTGAAGTTAGTAAATAATGACAAACATTTGAGTTTCAAACTTCACACCTCTCGTAAAATATATGTCAATGCAAAACATGATATTCCATCAACTTTCTAAGTTTATAATGACAATATTTAAAAGTTCTCCCTATTTTTTGGCCGTCCCCCCCATTATGTTTGGCTCTGTCCAGAATTCTTGCACTAAGAAGTTGAGAGGTGTGGCACACACAATAGCAATGAAGACATTTGCTGCTGTAACAGGCACAACATCATGACCAGAGCCATTGCTATAACATTAAGTTGTTAGTCAGTGGGTCACTTTCTGAAGTTCTCTTTTCACAGCACTGTCTGCACTTTGGGTCTGTATCTGGTCATTGTGCTTACAGATGTCATGACTGTAAGAATGTAATCACTTGCCTATGCTAAACTTGAGCTAGAGGTGAAACCCAAAGTGGCAGACAAATTCAAATAAAGAATCTCCCTTCAATACTTTTGTCTGTAATGAAATACTGACAACAAGAAGGCATTTTCTTTAATAGAAAACAGAAGGATTCATTTCGAGTCAAAGGTAATTTTGGCAAATGGAAAAAAAAATGTTCACCAAAAACACCTTCAACAAGCAACTAAAGATTTTTTTTTGCAGGGTTGCAAGCCCCCTGTACCATCCATGTGGGGTACCCCCAAATTTATATATATCAACTATGTGATCGCACAACAGTGGAGAAAAAAGCAAACTCCATTGTCGGGAAAGTAATTTCGGTGAACAGCACTCTTTCTTTTTGTGTTCACTGAAATTATGTTCAATGACATAACATGCTCCCAAAATGAAATTAGCTCCTTAACCTTATTCACAACTGTGATCACTTTGACTATCTCAGTCTAAACTGTTTTCTTGTTTGACAGCATTAAATATTTTTTTCTGTTTAAACCTTTAGCATCAGTATCAAAACTATTAAGTAAAAATCATGATTTACCCACTGAATGAGTTAACAGCACTTCAGGTATTCTCTGCTTAATCTAATAATAATTTCCCTTGGATTAGGTTATAGGCATTACAGCCTTTGAATTTTAACTGCATAGATTCAGAGGTTTAACTGTCAAGATAACAACATACTGGCCTTCAAGAAACCAATGTAGCAACCAAAGAAGACCCATGATAAGATTTTTTACTTCACATCTATATCTATATATTCAATTAATACCCAACCCAAACAAAACTAAACTACTCATCTTCCAACCCACCAAACATACTCAAAACAACTGTCACTTTAACATCACAGCAAAAGACAACACCACTATATACCCAACTGAACACACCAAATTGCTAGGAGTGGAAATAGACAATAAACTAAAATTTGACATTCACATATCCATGACTATAAAAAAAGTCCATAAAAACTAGGAGCCCTATACAGAAATAAGCAACTTCTCACCAAAGCAGTAAAGATTTCAGTAGCTAATTCCCCACATTATCTCCACCCTGCTTTATGCCTCTTCAATATATACCAACCTAAGGCAATGCGATCTAAACAAGCTAGAGATCTGCTACAACAAAATCGCCAAATTCACCACAGGGGCATCCTACCGTAATCACCACTGTCTCTCACTTGCTGAACTGGGCTGGCATGAACTCCCTCAACAACTTCAATGGTATCAACTCTCACTCACCCACAAACTAGTAAACCATCCACTAAATGTCCCATCCCTCCAGAATCTACTCCAACCCTATCTCACCACCAGACCACTAAGATCTAGCAACAAAAATCACTTGCAGATCACTAAAGCCAGTAATTCTGCTGGTGAAGCACTATTCTCCTGTGTCATAGCCAAATTATGGAACTCCCTCCCACCCACAATTACCTCCGTACCATAATGCACCCACTTCAAAACTTTACTAAAAGTGCACCTAAAAACATGCTGGCTATGCCCTTGCAACTCCCACTCTAATATCATCCACCCCATCCAACCACTACCTTTCTTTCCACCCCACTAACTACCTTGATTATAGCAAGCTCAGATGCTCATAAGCCTAGTACTTACTATACAGCAGGAACTTCTTATTATAACATTTGTTAATGTCTGTTATCTACTTCGCAGATAAAGATTCTAATTGTCTACTGATGTACTATGTTCTTCATCTGTAAATATGTTTGTAATCAATTGCTATGTTAATCAAATTGTTAATCGCTATGCAATCCAATGTAACTACTGTCTGTTTATTTTAACTGTGGAGCTTTTCTTCCCGGGCCTCCGCTGAAAATGGACCTACGTCTAGTCGGACACTTCCGGTCAACAAATGTAAATAAATAAATAAATAAATAAATAAATCTATATCTATTTATATACCTATATCCAGATCTATGCCTATACCTAGATCTATATCTATACCTATATCTAAATATATATTTATATCTATACCTATACCTATATCTAAATATATATCTATATCTAAATATATATCTACCAATTTTGCTGCTTCACCTTTCATCAGGTCTTGAGTCATCACATATAATTTATCGAGAACCAACTCAGCAACACCTGTCCACTGAGTAATAGCTTTGCTGGATACGTTTTGATAATTCAGTTATGATGTATTTCAGCCTAATAAAGTACAACTCAACAATGAAAAATATAATTTCCTCAATCTCTCTCTCTCTCTCTATATATATATATATATATATATATATATTTCTGTATACACATGCACAAACACACATACACACGTGCACACATATATGGGTTCCTGTCAAGCCCTCAAACTACTAAAAGTTCAAGTGCTTGGAGTGTCAGCACAACAGTTCGGAAACAGCCCCCCCAAACAAAAAACAAACAAAAAAAAAAAAATCAAAAAAAGTTTCTTTTTACTTTTTTTCCTGAATCTTTTAGATTTGATCTTTTTTCTTTAAGTGCTCAAACTTTCGATAGTTTAAGCACTTGACACAGATTCATATATATATATATATATATATATATATATATATATATATATATATATATATATATATATATATATGTATTTATTATTTATATTTGGGTTAAATACTCTAGCGTAAAGACCCTTTTCAGGTACAACCCGAGCTAGAAGGCAACTAATAAAGACAGTATTCTTCCATAAGAACTTGAGTGAATGATACAACTATAACAAAGTGAATCAATCACATAAGGATATATACATTATCACATATTAGAAAAAGTTATGACACAAGACAGGTATTGCTACGAAATCTGAAATATAATTATAATGCAGACAATGCATGTCCAGTGTTCAGAAATAAACCATTGAAGAAAAGAAGGAAAAACATTATATATATATATATATATATATATATATATATATATATATATGTGTGTGTGTAGACGCACACACACACACATATATATAACTATATATATAAATATATGTAAACACACAAACACACACATGTAAGTATAGCTAAGGTGCACCAAAGGTTAAGATGTCAGGGTTCATGATCTTCATTATCAGCATTCAGTATCTGCATTTGCAGAAGTGCTCCCTGTGTTGTTTAGTTAATTACTGCATTTTCAGCCAGGGTTGGACCACTTAAAGCTCCATTAGCTTACATGTGGATTTTTGTTTTTGGACCTCAGGTATGTCAGGGCCTGTGTTTTTTTGGACTTCAACTTAAAGAAGAGGATAGCACCAGATTTGGGAATGGCAATGGGTGCCAAAAGGGCTAACCATACGTGTGTGTGTGTGTGTGTGTGTGTGTGTGTGTGTGTGTGTGTGTGTGTGTGTGTGTGTCTGTGTGTCTGTGCGTGCGCGTGTGTGTGTGTGTGTGTGTGTGTGTGTGTGTGTGTGTGTGTGTATTATATACATATATATATATATATATATATATATATATATATATATATATATATATATATGTTGAACTTTCTGTTGGTTGAAAGATATAATTGGTTGAATGCATGCTTTGTCAGGTACTTGCAAAGTCAAAGCATTGTGAAATGTTAGGTAAGTGGAAGTGAATGGTAATGTCAAAATGGTCTTAGTAAATGTAAGTTATGTACTTAAAATGGTAGATTGAGTTGGCATTAATCTGTACACTTGAATGAGTTGGCATTAATCTGTACACTTGAAACTCTTGCACTGGTTGCTGTAGGCACCTATACTCCAGCAAACAACAAATCATGGACTCTCCAGATCAAGTGACACCAGAAAGAATAATAATTATTGACTAGAATTCCTATCATGCAATAAAGGGCAATTTGGACAACGTGAATCAAGTCAATGTTGTGGTATTCGTCTGTTTCCCTTTGGAAGGGATAGATGGGCAAGATGTTTTCAGGGTCATACCAATACCAAACAAATCTATTGATTTGGTAAGTACATAACTTACATATTTATGTTCATATATATGGACACTATAAACGTGATCAGGCTCCTCAGAAAACCTTAAATACTTAAGATAAAATATCTTGAAAAACATAAGCCACAAAGGAGGAATTAGATCTAGAAAGAGTATCCATGCTGTAATGTTTTGAAAAGGTATCTAAGGTAGCCGTGTACCTGCAGCACAACTATCGTCCACAGGGAAACCCCTGAGGAACACTGAAAAAGTGGCTTGAGCTCTGACAGAATGGGCCTTGGGTTAACTCAGCAGAGTTTCACTACTGCAGGAATAACAAAACGTTACACAATCAGACAGCTTTAGACAGAGAAATCTTTGTCACTTCTGCCCTTTCTTTCTGTTTGGAAAAGCAAACAAACAACTCTCTGTCTTTTCAATGAACTTTTATTCTTTCACGAAAAAATCTAAGATGGCTGTGCAAGTCCAAACAGTGAGAATGATATTCTCCTCTGTTGGCAAATTAGGAAGCAACACTGGGAGTTGACTAGAGTGATTCAAATTGTTCTGTGTAGCTACTTTAGGTATGAAAGATGGATTCATTCTCAGGGAAACATGATGCTTAAGAAATATTAAGTATAAAGGTATTAATAACACAGAGCCTGCAGTTCTGTAACCTAAAATTACAACCTTGGGAAAGAGGGGTTTTCAAGATAAAAACTTTAGGGCAGTGGAATGAGCTGGCTTAAATGTGGGCAAAGTGAGGGTTTTTGAAATGTAAAATTTAAATCCGAAGGAGGAGCCAGAGGATGTAATAGAGGCCTGGAATTAAAAATGACTTTAACCAAGGCCTTGCATATCCTAACTGAAGTTAGACAGGTTGAATTAAATCCAGTGTGAAAGATAACATTGCTGGTAATTGTAAGTTAATGGAAAAGAAGCTTGCTCCTTTGTGGAAAAGATCTGAAAAAATGTCAGTACATGGGAAACTTAGGCAAGAAATATGTCAATGTTATAACTGCTTGACTAACAATGGAACTTCTACCATTTAACTTTGCAGATTTTCCTAGTAGAAGGTTTTTGAGCAGCATTTTTAACTCCTTCACCTCAGACAGGAATGTTGGCTCCCTGGCCATTACCAGAATTGGAGAAACGATGTGGTTAATCTAAGGGAGTGAATGTCTAAGTGATGGACAGGTGAAGCAACAACTGCAGATGTTGTAGTAAAATAAGGGGTTCTCTAGTAGAAGCCATAACAAGGGAACCAAATATAGTATGCCCAGAATGGGGCTAAGAGAATGACCTTGGCTTTGCACATCTTGGCTTTCTGCAGAAATCTGGAGAACAAGGGAATGGGGGTAAATGATTAATGGAGCCCTGGAGGACAAACATGGGAGAATGTATCTCTTCCGTGGTGAAGAATGATAGAGAAGAAAAGGCATGCATTTGACCTTGTATGGTGTAGCAAAGAGATTGCAACAAGGAACTCCCCATCTTGTCAAAATCTTTTGAGCTATTGACTCACTATTGTTTGTGAAGGAAAATTATTTGTCTGAACACCAGGAAGACCTCATCTCCAAGAAAATGATTTACAGTTTGCTCTTGTGTGTGTTCCACACTCCTGTTTAAGAAGTTTCCCCAGCAAGGAAATATCCATTATTACCATGGTTGTTGGTATTTGCTGGCTGAAAGGAACTCCATTGGCTAGGTTGTGTGGTTCTGTCTACCAGGATAGGTGTTTCTTGCAGGCTGTGGAAAGTCTGATTGTCTGTGACATGCTGCCAGTGGTTTGATTCCACTTAACCCATAATGTCCAATAGTGTGCAATATTCATGTATAGTCTGATGTGTGGGACTGACAAGACAAATGTGGCAATGAGACCCTATACTTTTAATATCATTGTAGCATCTTGAATTAGGTTGGTTAAGAGAATCCTGGTTGCCTGGACAAAAGTGATTCTTTTTCTGGTGGCACTATCATCATCTGATTCACAGTGTTCAATGGAAACCTATAAAACTGAGAAACTGGGAAGTTTCCAGCTGGAATTTTTAACGGGTGACAGAAATCCCCATGACAGGCATACCTGGAACTAGTATTCTCTTACCGTAATGAGAAATTCCTTTGTCGTAACAATGACAAGCCATTCATCAAGATAGGGGAATATCCTCATTCCCAGCAGGTGCCAGCTGCAACTGGAGCCACACATTTGGTGAACATCAAGGGGGGAAGTGAGGCTGGCTGGATATGTGAAGCAACAACTGCAGATGTTGTGGCAAAATAAGGGGTTCTCTCTTTAGTAGAAGCCATAACAAGGGAACCAAATCTGATATGTCAAGAATGGGGTAAGAGAATGACCAAATGATAATGCTCTGAACTAGTAGTGACTGGCTCGTACCTGGAAACAAAGGAATCTCCTGGATGCTTTGGCTATCTTGATGCTAAGGTATATAACTTGAAGATCCAAACAGCACATCCAATCTCCTTTCTTGTGAGCATTTAATTTCTTTTCTAAAATGACTCCTCCTTTGCATAATGATTTACATGATTGAGATCTAGTATAGGATGAAGGTCCTGGCTTTTTGGGGTACCAAGAAGGACCAGATATTATAGCCAGATCCTTTCAGGTCTGGTGAGACCTTCTGGATGGGCTTTCTTCATGGTTCCCTATTAGAAGACTGAAGATGCATTCTTTTGAATGCATCTTGGTCGAACTCAAAAGCCTGAAACAGCAAAATATCGAAGCGGCTTTTAAGCAAATTCTTTCCCTGGGAAAGAATTTGCTTGGTCGCTTCATTACTTTGCCATTTTTGGCACTGTAGTGCAGTCTTAGAGTTGGTATATTTAAGTAGGGGGTGGGGGGGGCGAAGCCCCCCCACTTAATGTAATGTTTAAAGTGTTTTATTTTATTTTTATTTATTTTTTTTGTTGGAATAGCGATTTTTTCCCTAAGGAAAAAAATCGCTGTTTTGACATTTCGAAATTGTAAGCTTTCGCTTACATAGGGTCAATTAATCACCGTTCACTTTTTTAAGCATTTGGTGATCTAATATAGACCCTTTCTTCATATAAGGTTTTCAGCCTCTTGTTTAGCTACTTCTCTGTGACAGGGAAGCACTGATGGAGGAAGACAGGAGAATTGTCTGGGTTGTGTCAACAATAGTATGGTGTAGCCCCTGGATAAAACTTCCCTAACAAAACTGTCCTGTGTGATGAGAGCCATATAAAGGGGTACAGGGAAAGACATCTCCCAACTGCCTCCAGAGTGGGACAGTCAGGCAGTAATTCAGGGTTGATACTGCCCAGACCCAGGGCAGGGCTGGGAGAACCCCTGTTGATGCAGACTTTTGGATGGCAGCTAACATAGTTATTCCCTCTGCTGGTTCTTGGGCTGCTTGGACATTCATAAACCAAAGGTTTTTGGCTCCCTTTTGGCACCTCTGGAATTACATCTCAGGGGTTGAAAATTTAGCCCTGACAACTGTGAGCATTCTACCTGCTTCCTTACATTGTTGCAGCTTGTCTGTGGCCTTCTGCCCAAACAGAAAAGATCCATAAAACAAAACACTGATGAATACCACTTTAAAGTGATGCACAAAACCAGTTAACTGGAGCCAGGTCTGTTGCCACATTGCTATGCCTGACTCTGCCGATCTAGCTGTTCCATCTGCCACATTATGAAGTAGCCTACTCTTTGCGCCAACTTCCTTGGACCATCCACTGGCTTAGAGGTCTTTGATGCAGAAGAAAAATAATCCTGTAGAGCAAAACATATCGGCATAGGTTCCCTAGTTGAATCCAATGCTCCTGGGGAAGGAAGTGATACAACAGAAATCAGAATTATTTCTCTTGCTGACCTGGAAACAGACAGGCAGACAAAAAGCTATACTGCAGCTGAATCTTCATAAAAGCTGAAATCTTGTCCCAATCATGCTGACAGGGACTCCAAAGGGACCTTGAGGAGTGGATGCACACAACAGAAACTGGTCTTGATGAGAAATGAGAGAGTTCCTGCCCTGAAGAAAGGTTCCCTGCTCTTCTCCTCAGTGGAAAATCCATCATCTCATGTGGTACTGACACAATGGAGATGTAGGGTACAATGAAATGGGTGCCATAAATGGACCAGGCCAGTAAGCAGGAGATGCTCAGAACCTTGGTACTTTGACCAGGGAAAGTTTCTCCAAGATATATGGTTCACCAGTCTCTTATCTTTTTCTTTTCAACTCGTGGATGCCAGCCCTTTTCCTTTCCATTGTCAGCATCCTTTTCTTTGTCTTCAGATGCATGAGATTTGAGCAGTCTTTTCAATACTAATTTGTTCCTTCTGCTAGCAATATCCTATAACTAAAGTTCTTGAAAATGGAGCAGTCGGCATCAAGACTGATGTTGGGACATGACCTCTTGCCCAGACTTTGAACATTTCTTATCTCCAAAGAAGCCTTATGTTCCATAATGTTAAACGACACCAAAAACACTACAAATACCAGGTACAGCAAATACTCCCAACAACTTACTAATAATGGGACGCAATTCTTCACAATGGGGGAGGGGGACCTGACTTTAAACTCTTTTTGTTACACTAAGAACAGGTATTATTATTACACAGAAATGCAGTTAACCAAAGCAGAATGTACAAAACAATCCAGTAAATGTTCAATCGGCAGCCAACTGTATCACTAGTGATAGCTACAAATAAAATGGAAAGAGTTGAAATTTTTTTTTTTTAATACAGGACAGGAAGGGGGGAAATTAGGTTTCAGCATATCTATATATGCATGAAGTAGAAATAGAAGACTGAAAGATCAGTTATAATATGAATAAATCACTTCTCCTCCCCTTAACAATCAAGAAAACACTCACTGAGCTGACTCCAAGATGTCGTCGATACAAAGAAGCCCAGTATCAAAGCTGCCCTTGCATATTACTTTATATTACAAAACACAGTTTCCATAACAGTACCACTAAACAAGACACGGACACATCACACAAATACACACACACACACACACACACACACACACACACACACACACACACACACACACACACACACACACACACACACACACACACACAAACACACACAGACACACACGCACAGACACACACACACACACACACACACACAAACACACACAGACACATACGCACAGACACACACACAGCAGTACATAACAATCACTCAAAATATGTCTCTGTCTAAGGACAGTTAATATTTGTGAAATTCTGTACAAACTTTCTGTAGTTTCCAACTAGTTCAAGAAGAGCCTCCAACAACAGTAATATAAAGGATGCCTCTAGCTGTAATAATCCACAACCTTCAAGTCAGTATAACCACTGACAGACATGGATTGACTTTACTTGCCCAACTCCGCATTGGTGGATCGAACTAACAAAGCAATGTGGTTCTGCTGCTGCTGCATCTGCTGATGGAACAGAGCAAAAGGCATTGGTCACATCCCAGGCAAATAACTCTTTACTACTACAGACTCCATTGTTTATTCAAAGACAGTGCTGATGAGAAACGGCACTTCTGCTGTACTTAGATCCACCCAGATTTTCACTGAGACCATAACTTTGGCAGAGCCTGCAAATGTCTTAGTCCACAAAAAAGGAAGAAGACATTGAAAAAAGCCTAGGTAAATAAAGCAAAAAAAAAAAAAAAACTTATTTAGCATACACAGACCTTTTTTTCCTCTGTGACTGTGCTAAAGTCAAATTTACAGCAGATCTGTGTTCCACACTTGAGAAAACACCCTGTCTTTCAATGAGTAAGTAGCAAAGCACACAATTCTCTCTTGGGTTGGCTGCTAAGCTTGGGGTGAACACCCTACTATGCTTCTCTGTTGCGATCTCATTTTCTGGTAGCCCAGTCCATTTCATACAAGTCCGTCAAAAATGCACAGTTTGTTCCTGGGTCTTCCTTTTCAAACAGGCCAAGCAGTCCGACAGCTGTATTCCTTGCCATGTGCTCAAGACCAGTCATTTTGACTTTCTTTTGTTTATTCCTTGCTTGGCAGCCCAGAGCTTGTAACCGAATTAACATCCCACATGTGGACCATTAAGGCATCAACATTGCCTGCCAAATCACTAAATGAGGAAGATAATTAACAGACTTTCAATAAAGACTTTGACTTCATTTCAGATTTATTATACCACTGAAACAAATAATCAAGTATCAGGGGAAAATACATAATCACTCACTTGTATTAAAATATCCTTCTTGATGTCTTAAATTTTACACTATTCTGATGTATAATCACTAGAACTCTAATGCAAATCCACTAGAAGCTAGCTAATCAGGGTCTTCTCTAATAAGAAAAACATTTTATATATATTTAACAAAATGAATATTTGTTTATGATAATGCATTCTAATTATACAATAATGACATATTGCCTTTTATTTCTGCTTATTCTGTTATGGTATTATTTTATTAAATATGACTATTGTTACTCATACTAATATAGTCAGTATGTCAAAAACCTATCTAGAAGTACAGTACGCATTAGATGCTCTGCATAAACTATACCTGAGAAAGAAAACAAACTGCATTTTGCTTGAAGTATTTCTCCCCAGATACACTCTGCAAATAGTAAAAAGGTGCTCTAGAAGTTAACTGAAAGCATTTTATGTAAAGGTCATTTAATTCAAAATTAAGTGTGCAAAATGGCCTTCATACAAATGATTAAGGAAGTGCACCATTGCATTCCTCTACTTATGCCATAGCACAGACTGCCTTCTCTGACGAAGAATTCAGTCAAACGTGCAAAAAAATAGGATTTGCACAGCTGATCATTAAGCAAATGTAACACTGACAGGCTACCCTGTTTAACTTTGCACGACAAATAACAAACAAACAATTCTTCATCCTCTAATTATTTCCACTAGAGTGATGCGTCTTGTTCTATCAATGCATTTAAGAATGTAGTTTATGGTTCAGTAAACCAATGGCACCTTAGTTGTATACACTAAAAATTAAGATGAAGTGTTTTCAGCATGCGAAGGCAGCATCTATAGATGCTCGTAATGTAATTAACATTGGTGTGTACCCAGGCAAAAATTAATAGACTTCAAATAAAATGAGAATTGTAACCATCTGCGGTATCCTGGCCCTAAAGTGACATCAACAGGCTCTATCAAACTGTTACTACTGTTTTCCTACCAGGATGAGAATTAGGTATACAAAAGAAAAAGTATAATGCAGGTCAGTTTAGCATTCAGAAGTGTATCTGAACCCAACCTAATTTATTACGTCCCCTTCCTGCTGAACTGCTGTTTCTGCTGGTGGCACAGCTGATAAATGTAAAAAGAATACTGCATTGCCTACATTAATTTATTGCGCTTTCTCAGAATGGTATTCTTTGAGAAACAGAAAGCAAAACTGTAAAACAAAAAAAACAAAACAAAAAAGGAGTACTCAGTGCTAAGCATGCATCTCAGGTAGTGAATATTAGCAGGATTTGTCTGGCATTCATAAATCCAAAAATCAGAGATTCTGCAACCAAGACAACCTTCAGAATGACTCAAATCATTTAGGACTGCTGGATGTGAAAGTCTACAGTGCACAGCTGTTCTGGGGTGTTAAGAGTTACTTTCTTAAAATTAATTAACTCAACTGAGTAAAAACACAGCCTGCATCTATGAGCAGTTCTGGGAAAATTTCCTTACTCACCACTGAAATAAAATGTATTAATAATGCCTAGTATCAAAGGTTTGAGTTCCATTTGGAGCAATACTATCAACTGTACTCATCTATTAAGATTACGAATATCAGGTTAGATTTTTAAAGGTGCCTGAAAACTGATTATTGAGCAACAACATAATCAAATATATTTAAAGTACAGAAAACTTTTAAAATAAAATGGCTAGAATAAATTAAATTTATGTCAACATTTGTTTCCTTGGTGTACATAAACACAAATGATAAAGCTAAAGGCAGAAAACACACTACATTCATTTGATGACACAAGGAAGCAGCCAACTTAGTCTGCCCTTAATGTGCCGGCAATTTACTACCAAACATATGCCAAATTTATTTATGATCAGGTACTACATTACCTGAACTTCCAAATGGGTAATATATGGAGTTTTATGTGTTTGCAGCCCATTTTATGGTGGTCAGACTTTCAAGATGCTGAAAGGCACAATTTGCACTTTAGTGACCTGAGATGCCACTGACAGACAAGTGCCCTTTTCAAACATACTATAAAACATCTTGATGCAAACTTTTTATTTATTGGTTTAGATATGGTGACATCAAATGGCTCCAGTATTAATAAATGACAAGAAATTTTAGATACAAAGGAAAAGAAATAGATAATTATTATTGGTACTTTGTTTAAACCTGGACTGGATGATCATTTATGAGTTAGATTTTTTTTATAATTTTATGCATACACAAATATATAGGACAGCACAGTGGTGCAGCGGTTGCATTGTCGCCTCACAGCAAGAGGTTCTCCAGTTCGATTCTTGGCTGGGGTGCCTTCTTTGTGGAGTCTGCATGTCCTCCCTGCATCTGTGTGGGTTTCCTTCAGGTGATCTGGTTTCTTCCCATGTTAAAGACATATGTCTAGAGCATTTCTTCCCGGGCCTCCACTGAAAATTGGCTTTATTCCAAGTCGGACTTTCCTGGTAAACAAATGTTAAATAAATAAAATATACTCTCAGCACATGTATTTGTTTGTGTATGTCTGTGTACATGGAAGGCACAGCTTTTGTTGAACAGCACTTCTCTCGACTAAACAGATGGTCAGCACCTGTTGACAAAAGTAGCTGATCAGATGATTCTCAGGGTTGAAGAATTTGCCCCTTCCTCAAGAATTATGCAATCTCAAGACTTAGAATATATAATTACACAGAATGTGGGGGGTGCAGGGGGGCTTCCCCCCTGAAAAAAATCAATGTTTATTTTTTAATTTTTGCATATCTGAGATATTATATATATACCTTATATATCAGACTGGGAAAAGGAATTAAAATAATAAATGAGAAATTATGGGATGAAAATGGAAAAAAAACAAGTATGCAGTTAAGGACAGATCTCATTTCCAGTAGAGTGTGTTATAAAAACTGGTCTGCGTGGTGACTGGTTTTAGAGAAAAATATAAAAAATGCTTTTTAGAATGGCAGGAAGATGTAAGAAAAATGGAAAAAAAATAATTATAAAACAATGTATATGCATACTTTAAATGATTTAAAAATTAATGATAGAGAATATTGTGTGACAGAATGGAGAGTTTATGAAAACAATCAAGAGGAAATAAAAGAAATAGTTAAGCAAATATGATATTTTCAAGGCAAAACAAAGTATCAGCTTGTTTGAGTAGCATAATTAAAGAGAGCACTAGTATAATGCGAGAAATGAACAAATTATGAATATTGTAATACATTATGCAAAGAAAATGTTTCAGGATATAAACAATGTACAAAAAAAATGGCATGTTAAAACAATTAACAGAACAAAAAAATAAGGAATTGGAAAATGAGATTTCCTTGTAGGAATTAGATAAGACAGGTTAATTTACAGTCAGTTTTAAGATCAGTCAGAACAGGATACCAATTTTATAGGAATTTTATGGATTAGCAAAAAAATATGCTTCTTAAAAGTTATGAATGAGTGGTTAAATGAAGGCTCTATGTGTAAAGATTTAAGCAGCTCTACACTTACATTTGTATGGAAAAAAGAAGATAAAAATAAAATTGGAAATTGGGTACCGATGCTATTTTACAATACAGATTATCAGGCCTATAAGAAGATAATTCAGAACAGAATGGAAAGTAAAATGAAAAGTAGTATGGAAGACAGCATGTATAGTTTAAAGGGAAAAGGATGTCAGAAATGATCGTCCATAGTAAGATATATTGTGGATGATATAGGTTCATAGGTTGATACTAGGCTATCTGCCCCAGGGCATTTATAAGCCTAGCCAGAGTGTGTTTGGCTTTCGCCACCCTTTTAGATTAGTGGACTGTGCCTCTGTATAGTAGGTCACAGAAGGTAGCCCTTTTAAGGTTAATTTACTGTACCTCTGTCAAGCAGGGACACAGAAGAGATCCCAGGGGTAAACTTACGATCTCCCACCCACTCGTCAAGATTTCTCTTGAAGAGGGTCAGTGAGGGGCTCTGCCTAACATGGATTGGGATTTTGTTCCAGAGTGAGGGGAGCCTCTGGGATATGGATCTGTCCCTCCAGCATGTCCTATTTATTTGTGTGTTGAGGTTCAGGTCCCTGGAGCGTGTAGCTCTAAGGGATTTGGATTTCCTGAGGTGAAGCATGTCCATTAATTCTGGGTTGGACATGGCTTTATACGTCAGACACAGATCGCCTCTGAGTAGGCGGTACGCAACTGAGTAGAGCTGGAGTTTCTTTACCCGAACTGCATAGGGCATCTGTTTGAGCCCATTGATCCTCTTGGTGAGGTACTTTTGGGGTCTTTCCAGTTGCTGCAGGTGTCGGGTAAGGTACATCTGAAATAGGGCATTGTATTCAATTATGGGCCTGATAAGTGATGAGTAGAGCGTGTAGCTCTAAGGGATTTGGATTTCCTGAGGTGAAGCATGTCCATTAATTCTGGGTTGGACATGGCTTTATACGTCAGACACAGATCGCCTCTGAGTAGGCGGTACGCAACTGAGTAGAGCTGGAGTTTCTTTACCCGAACTGCATAGGGCATCTGTTTGAGCCCATTGATCCTCTTGGTGAGGTACTTTTGGGGTCTTTCCAGTTGCTGCAGGTGTCGGGTAAGGTACATCTGAAATAGGGCATTGTATTCAATTATGGGCCTGATAAGTGATGAGTAGAGGGGCACAATGACCTCTCTTGATCTCGATGTGAACCCTTTCGTGATAAGGTGGGCTATATAGAAGGTCTTTCTAACCACTTTGGCAATGTGATTGTCAAAGGAGAGATTGCTATCTACTTGGGTCCCCAAGTCCCTAATTACTTCTTCTGTAGTTAATGCATTACCACCTATGTGGTAATTTGTGGGCACTTTGTTTTTCCCAAAGAGAATGACTATGCACTTTTTGGCATTTAGCTTTAGGCCATGGCTCTGGCACCAGTTATCCATCTCTATGAGACCCTTTTGGAGGATGCTTGTGTCAGCCAGAGAGTCGATTACGGCACCCAGTTTGCAGTCATCTGCGAACTTGGTCAGCCATAGTCCACCCGTGTTAGCCTGTACCTCAGAGAAATATATACCGAACAAGAGAGGCCCCAAGACTGAGCCTTGTGGGACGCCACTTGTAACTGGTTTAGAGTCTGACATGGCACCTGCTATTCTGACCATGTGGGTTCTATCCCTGAGCCAGTTTGCAACCCATCTTGTGACATAGGGGTTAATATTTAAGCTGGTGAGCTTATTTATGATGCCTGAGTGGGGTATTGTGTCGAAGGCTTTTGTGAGGTCCAGGTAGGCTGTGTGGATTACCTTCCCTTCATCTATGGCTTTGGTAACTGTTTCAAAGAATTCGACCAGGTTCAAGAGGCAAGATCTGCCCTTAAAGCCAAATTGGGTAGCATTCAGTGTCTGGAGGTTCCCAATGTCTTTGTTTATGATTTCCATAATGATACGCTCCATAGCTTTGCAGACCAGGCTAGTCAGGCTTATAGGGCAATAGTTTCTGGGGTCTGTTGTGGCACCACCTTTGTGGAGTGGGACCACTGTTGCTGTACGCCATTCCTTGGGTACATATCCTGTAGTAAGGCTGAGATTGAACAGTGACTTTATATGAGAGCTTAGTCCTTCTTGGAGCTTGTATAAGACGTAGCCCGGGACACCGTCTGGTCCCATTGATACTGTGTTTTTTGCTTTGGGGAGGGCAGCTCTCACCTGTGCATCTGTGATCTCAGGAAGGCTACACTCTGTTGGGATAGACATTTGCTCTTTTGGGGAGCAAGGGGGGGGGTGAAGTTTGCACTAAACCTTTCTGGGAGGATGTTGGCAATGTCTGTGGGTTCTGTGTATTTTTTGCACTAACTCAGAGCATATCTGGGAGTTGCCTCCCAGGTTTCTGACATAACTAAAGAAGGCCTTGTGATTATCTTTAGTGTCTTGTGCAATTTTTCTTTCGAAGCTGGCCTTAGATGATTTTACGAGGGATCGTAGTTTCTTGCTAGTACTGATCAGAGACGCCTTCCCTTTTTGGGATTTTGTTCTATCATGTAGTAGCTTTCTCCTTCTGTTGCATAGCTTATTTATGGCTGGGGTCCACCAGACAGGTCTCCTGCCTTTGGAGGAGTGAGGCTTGGTTTTATTTGGGATAGCATGCTCCATGCATTCCTGTAGGTGTCCATAGAATGCTTTTGTAAAAGATTCTGCATTTTTGGGCCATATTTTCCACTGGACCAGGGGCTTTGAAGGATTACACCTCAGTTTTGAGAAGTGTGAAGTTTGCTTTTGAGAAGTTCTTCACCGTGGTTTCCTTGGCTAGGGGTGGGGACGGAATATGGATGTCCAGTGAGATTAACAGAAACAATACTCCACCACAGCAATTAAGGAAGAAATTACATCAAACGTGAAGCGAAATCCTTTTATTCCAGCAAAAATTCCAGACTAAACGCTTTCACCAGTAAACTGGTATCCTCAGAGTCTCAGAGTTTACTGGTGAAAGCGTTTAGTCTGGAATTTTTGCTGGAATAAAAGGATTTCGCTTCACGTTTGATGTAATTTCTTCCTTAATTGCTGTGGTGGAGTATTGTTTCTGTTAATTCGTTGTGGATCCTAGTTTTGGTGTCCTGGTGTTCTGGTCCAGTGAGATTAGTTTATGGTCTGATCTTACCAATGAGGGGTATACCTCTGATGTGGAACATAGAGACCCCATGTTGGTGATGACCAGATCCAATATGTTTTCCCCTCTTGTGGGAGTGGTGACCAGTTGTTCCATAGCATTTGAGTTAATAAATTCTAGGAACCATTGGGCGAGGGTGTTTGGGCTTGAGTAGTTTTCCCAATCAATGTTTGGGTAGTTGAAGTCACCCAGTATAATGGTGTCTGGAGAGACCGTCATATTCTCCAGTGTTCTCAGGAAAGCTGAGTAAGGTTCCTGTGTTTGGGAGGGTGGTCTGTAACAGGCTACAAACTGAAAGTCAGTTTTGCCCACTGTTAGTTGCACATTGATGGTCTCCGTTGCTTCGTGCAGTGCCACTAACCTGGAGGTGTGGGTATCTTTGATAAATATGGATACTCCCCCTCCTTTTGTGGTTCGGTCTGAGTTCTGGGGCCGGAAAGCATGGTATGAAGTATAACCTGGTAGCGCTGGGGTGCTCTCAGGAGCCTTGAACCAGGTTTCTGTTACTGCACAGATATCGATATTCTCCATACTGAGGAGAGTCTCGAGTGCGTGCATCTTGAGGTTTAGACTTCTGACATTGAGCAGCACTACCCTTAGTTTTTTTTTTCTTTGTGTTGTCTATGGAGGTGGGTTTGTCTTTTGAGCCTTGCCTAAAAAAGGCACTATGGGGGAGGCAAGAGCCTTTGCCAGTATTTGAAAACCCAGGGGTGACAGGTGCAAGCCGTCCCTAGCGAAGCAACGTGGCTTGTCGAGCATGTCATCCCAGGCTGAGAGACACATATTATAAATGAGACTGATGAGACCAAGATCATAATAGTACATTTAAATAAAGTTTTTGACACAGTACAACATGAACTTTTCTGGACAATTATGCAAAAAGTACATTAGTAAGAAAATTAGGAATGCACGATATTCTGCATATAATAAAAAAGTAAAGAATTTTAGTGAATGGATCGTTAAGCAAAGAAATAGATATAAAGAATGGCATACATCAGGGATGTCCTTTGAGTAGTTTATTATTTGCTTTACTTATGAATGTGTTAGTCAAAGATGTAAATTTGCACAAGAGAGGTGCTATGTATATTACTAATTAAAGGATAAAAACTCTGGTCATGTTTATTTATGCAGATGATATTACATTAATTAGGAGAAACAAAGCCTGGGTGAAAGAAGTGATATGTTTTTATATATATATATATATATATATATATATATATATATATATATATTGATATATATCAATGTTTAAATGTAATAGGCATGACTTTAAATAAAGAAAAAAATAAAGGACTGGGTGATACAGGAAAGATAGGAGGAGAGCATCTGCCTCAATGAAAGAAATATCTGTGTTAGGAATAAGATTTGGGGATAAAAATGTAAGTGAGGAGCAAACAACTAGTGACTAATTGAAATAAAGCAGCTTTTTTGTTTTTGGAAAGCTTAAAAGTGATTGTATAATATAAATGTTTATTTGATTAATTCAGTTATAATGGGAAAGATCATATTTAGCTGGTGCCTGTGTGTTGCCAATAATCTATGAAAAAGAAATACTGCAAGTATTTTTTTATTGTATTTTACATGGAGTATGGGGTTCAAGATTGAATCCAGTGAAGAGAGGTGGAGTCTTATACATGGATAAGAAAGATGGAGGTTTATGATTAATAAACCGAATTGTTTATGCTGCTTCTTTGAATTTGTGTAAAGTTTTGTTTTGGATAAATCATAAAAAAGAAAAGTTAGTAGTACATTTACTAAAGAACAAATATAAGCAACACTGAGATATGTTAACAAATTAAAAAGAGAAAAAGCATGTTTAAATAAAATAATGATATGTTATCAAGAAAAAAATATTTTATGGCAAAGAAAAACTGACGAAATAGAGAATGAGAGGAAAGTGTGGTATAAAAATATCATGATATGATGTCATTATGTTACTCCTTGGGCTGAGCTAGCGAATGAAAAAGTTAAAGTTACAGAACTACGAAAAGTATAGTGTAATAAGCAAGTAGAATGTCAAGATTTTTTGTGGAGACTAGTGATTAATAAATTACCAGTAAAGGGAAATATGCCATATAAAAAAACAATCGGTGAAAGAGTTTGTATATATCGTGGTAAAAAAAAAAGTACAGAGCATTTTCTTACAATGTATACGGGTTGCATAATTGTGGAAACATTTTTAATTTGTTTGAAAATATAAAGGATGCAAAATAAATACATCTGGATATGATTATGTATGGATATTACAGCCAAAAAAATAAGGAATATGTTACAAAAATAGTTAAAAGATTATTTTGATTTCTGCAATCATATTTAATGATAAAATTGAGGCTAGCAGTAATTTCAAGAAAAATTAGATGGTATTTGCGGAAAAAAGAGTGTGGGTCAAATAAAGATAATGAAGATAGACGTTTAAGATAATAATGAAAAATAAGATGTCTGTGATTGTATAACTGTACATGTTATTTTTTTAAATAAAGAACTTCTGAGGTGGGAAAATGAAAATATGGAGAAAATTTGTTTGATATGGAGTGCCAGAATGTAAACAAAGATTCCTGTGTGGTGGATGTTGTTACAAATGAGCAGGGTTTAGTTGTCTCCTTGCAGTTTGTGGAAGTCATGCATATAACAGAACTGACATCAGGAGGGCTTGCAGATAATGTTAAGATTAAAATATTCAAGCAAGATGATCCAGGTGACAGTTCTACTGTGTCCTGGAGTGAAACAGCTGACAACTTTTATGGAAGCACAGAAGATGTGGAAAAGCAACCAGATGAATTGGCAGCAGATAATGCAGCAGTAAAAACTTCTTCAGCAGTGATATAATGTGAAAGAGAAAAGTAGGCAGAAAGGAGAGCATCAGCAAACTGTAAGTAAAAAAAGAGTTATGTACTTACCATAACTTGGCATCAGTGTTATCCTGTGTCACTATTCATCACTCTTGGGTCTTGGATCCGACATCAGATCTGAGCCGGCAACTTTATAGACAGCTTCTAGGCTCGAGCTCCTCCCACTCCCATGATCCCTTGCTGCCCTCTAACCCCTCAGATTGAGTTTGCCCTAAGCTAGAAAGCAGCTAAGGAAGACACAGACCACCAGATAAGACCTCTCCACATCCTCTAGTTCTCACAAGAGGGGGGAAGGAAGGAGGGATGGTGATGAATAGTGACATAGGATAACACAGATGCCAAGTAATGGTAAGTACATAACTCTTTATCTGATGTTATCCATGCCACTATTCCTCACTCTTGGCTCAGAGTCCCCAGCTACCCTAAATCCTGGGTGACCTCATGGAAGGACAGGCAGAAGAACTGCGGAGCCAAAGGAAGCCCTGTTTCTGGAGATAATGCCAAGCTTTTAGTGAGTGATAAAAGTGTGAGGAGAAAACCAGGTGGCTGGCTCACAAATATCATCTGTGGAATAATGGGCAAGGTAGGCAGCTGACATAGCCATTGACATAGTGGAATGAGCTCTGATTGGACCTGGTAAGGATAAGCCTTTGGATGAATAGGTGAAGGAAATGCACACTGAAATCCAATGAGAAATAGTTATTTTGGAAACCGCCTGACCACTCCTGTTAAGAGAGAATGCCACAAATAGCTGGTCAGACCCTGGAAATCCTTTTTTCTATCCAAGCAGAATCATAACTGCTTATGCAGATCTAGCGTATGCAAGAGATATTCCCATTTATTAGCAAATTTTGGTAAGAAAACTGGCAATTGAATTGACTGGTTCAGATTTGCTTCCATGGCAACCTTAGGCATGAACAAAGGGTTAGTTCACAGAGCCACTCTGTCTTATTGAAAAACCATGAAAGGCAGTTTGGTAGAAAGAGCCTGCAATTCTTAAACACTCTTAGCTGAAGTTATGGCTACTAGAAAAGCCATCTTCCATGACAAAATCTTAATATCACATGTGGCAGCAGGGACAAATGGACTCTGTGTGAGAGATTGCAGCAGAAAGGAAAGGTCCCGGGGGGGGGGGGGGGTGTTCTTGACAGGAGGTCAGAACAAAAAAACATCTTTTCCTCGCAAACATGAAAGTTGGAGATAGCAGCCAACTGCACTTTAATCGTTGAGAAGCTAGTGCCAGCCTGAAACAGCGAAGACAAGAAGAGGAAGATTTCTGAAATGGAAGCTGAAGCTGGATCCAGACTGAGCTGCTTAGCCCAAATAGAAAGCCTTTTCCACTTACTGGAGTAAACCTTTCTAGTGGAAGTCTTCTGAGAGGCCAGGATAATGTTCTTGACAGGGGAAGACAGCATAGACTGTTTCAATATTATTAGAAGTGGACAAACCATGCCATCAGATGAAGCATTTGGAGGTTAGGAATCAGAAGCGGAAGGGGATGGGAAATCAGATCCAGAATGGGATCTAGTACCCAATGGGGATACTTCAAGTGAGACTGTAGAAGGGGGAACAACACCTGCCAAGGCCAAAAGGGGGTGATGAGGATCAAGGTGGCCTTGAGTAGAAGAGCTTTCTGAAGTATCCAAAAACAACAAGTAAAACGGAAAATAGTATATAGATAAACGACCAAGGAGACCAGGATCCACCACTTCAAAATTTAATCAAACCTCTAGCGCTCTGCAATAGCCTTCCAAGGAGAATACAAACTAGAATTGCAACACACATTTATATAATAAAATTAATTAATCAGTTAAACAATTAAACAATTTAAAACACAAAAGCTTAAATAAGAACTCTCCAGTTGCATTCTGCATTAATGCCACCAGGGGCTAATGTACCATAATTGAATATAAAAAGTGTTTCCTTATGTAAAAGTTTTTTCTTTAAATTAATATCATATTCATTAGTAGCAATATGTTTTAAAATTGTGCCTAATAGTCCCTGTGGGTTACTCCTATGGTATTTTTTAAAATGTATTGCAAGAGGACTCTCTACCATCCCATTTTTGATATCCCTAACATGTTCCTGAATCCTAATCTTAAAGGCCCTCTTGCTTTCAACTATATAGAACATCCTGCAAGAGCATTTAAGTGCATACACAATGCTTTCTGCATTACATGACAACATAGCATTAGATTGAAAAGGTAATCCATTAATATACCTAAATGTTTTACTAACATATTGACATGTTATACATCTACCACAGGGGTAGGTCCCCACCAGGCTAGGATTATTGCTTAAATTCATATTAGGTCTAGAAAATCTAGCATATACCAACATATCCTTTATATTTTTACCTCTTCTATATGAAAAATCTGGACTCTTATCAAAAATGTCTACAAGATCTCTATGTTTCTGAAGTACTCTGGGAATGAGAGGTAAAGGAGAAGAGACAAAGGAGACCCAGAGGCCAATCTTGAACCAGAGTGTCCCTGGGGGATTTCCCATCTGGGAGAATCAGGGCAAAATACCGGCTGCATTTGTGATTGAGAGGAGAAGCAAACAGATCACAGCTCAGCTGTCCCCAGGGAAGGAAGATCTCTTCCGCCACTGAAGGATTCAAGGACCACTAGTGAGGACTCAAGATTGCCCTGCTGAGTCTGCCCACTAGTACATTGGACTCTCTGGTGATATGAGTTGCAATGAGAAAGCACCCCAAGGACATCACCCATTCCAACACCCTTGTGGCCTTGCAACAAAGCAAATATGAACATGTGCCTCCCTGCTTGTCGATGTACCACACAATAGCCATGTTTTCTGTGTGAAATGCAATAGCACCTGAAGACAGGTAGTCCTGAAAGGCTTGCAATGTGAGGCAACCACCCTCATCTCCAGAACACTGATATGCAGTTTGGTCTCTGGGGTAGACCACATGCCTTGGAACATCTTTCACTGAAAATGCCCCACCCCCAACCCCAACAGGGAAGCATCCAAGGTCACTGTAGTGCTGGGGGGAGGAAGAGAGAAAGGTCTGCCTGTGAGCAGGTCAGGAGCCTGGATCCACCAAAGGAGATGATGCCTGCACACTGGAGTGAGACAGATCAGGGCTGTCATTGGATGATACAGTGAAGACTATTGAACCACTAGAGTCCACTGCAGAACTTTCATGTAGAACCTGGCTAATGCCACCACATAAATAGCTGCCATGGACCCTAATGCCCTGAGAATAAGGTGGGCCTGAGTATGAGTCTGATCTAAAAGGCATTGGATATCGGTTCTAATGAGTTGCATGCGACGGACAGGTAGTGCTGCAATCTCTGACACAGTATCCAACTGGATCCTGATATATTCTAAAGCTTGGGATGGAATCAGCTTTTATTTGGGGAGATTCACTGTAATCCCTAACTGGTCGAATAGTTGGAGTAGGTACTGACAGGCAGTGACCAGATGATGCTTCGTGGGAGCTGTGAGGAGCCAATCATTGAGGTACAGAAACACCTGTAATCCCTGCAGTCTGAGGTGAGCTGCGACCACTGCCATGTACTTGGTGAACACCCGGGGGGGGGGGGGGGCTGTGGACAGACCAAAGAGCAGGGTCCTGAACTGGTAGTGATTGGCCCCTACTCAAAAGCAGAGATGTCTCCTGGAGCTCCTGTCTATTTTTATATGATAGCATGCATCCATGGAGCACATCGAATCATCCTTGTGCAACAGTGGCACAATGTACTGGAAAGTACATCTGGAAATTGGGCTTCTTGACAGAGAAATTGAGTTTGGTGAGGTCCAGGATGGGATGCAGGTCCCCCGTCTTCTTTGGCATCAAAAAGAAGCGAGAGTAGGTTCCGGATTCTCCTTGTCCTGTCGGACCTCTTGGATGGCTCTCTTTTGAACTAGCTTGAGCACTGCTTCCTGACCTAGCTCCCTCTGATGGGGTGGTGCATCACGCAGGTATTTTCTGACCAGAGGAAGTGACTGGGAAAAGGGAATAGAATAACCCCAGGAAATGATGCTTAGCACCCAATGATCTTTTGTAATACTTGCCCAGGCCAAAAGGTGCAGAAACAAATGCCCCCAGACTGCCTCCAGGGCAGGATAGTTGGGCAGTGCTTCAGGAGTGCTGTTGGTGCTTCTCAGAGAAGGGTTCCCTGGAGCCCTGATTTTGTGTACCCCCTCTGCACCTGGGGTGGTGTCTGCCATTGAACCCTCTCCTCCATTCTCATCCTGAGTGGCTGGAAAGGCAGACTGTGACTTGTGAAACAACATTTTCCTGGCCCCTCACTGTGTCTTGGAAAAGGAGCATTGAGAGATGGAAAATTTGATTCCCTCAGCCGACAAGGTCTTGCCTTCCTGCTCACTGCGGGTAAGAGTCTCTTTGAGTGAAGGGTCAAACAGGGTAGAACCATCAAAAGGGGTATTGGTGAAAGATGCCTTAAAGGACTCCACAAATCCACAAAGGAGCAGCCAGACATAATGCAGAATGGTGCTGGCCACTTGAGAGGCACCTTCTGTAGTGTTGCCAATCAGCCACATTGATGAATTAGCCAGGAAAGAAAGTGTGGATAGTTTGTGGGACACCTTACTTAGTTCCCTGGCAGAAAGTACCTCAGAAAAGGATGTGGTAAGCTCCTTCACTAAGTTCATTTGTAGCCAGGTGAAATGTGTCAGGTAGTTAAGCATCTGCAGACCGAATGTAGCTGAGGCAAAAACCCGCTTTCCATGCCTGTCAATCACCTGGGACTCATGGTTGGGGGGATGAACAGATATACTCTATTCCGCCAGCTCTTTTTTAGTGGCGGCAGCTACTACAATTGCATCAACTGGCATGCCTTTGGACCAGAATTGCTTATTAGAAGGGGGACTGAGGAATCTGTCCATGTGTTTGGAACAAGCTCCACAGTATTCAGCTCCTTCCATGAACTGCTGGTAGTAAGGTCTACAAGTTTGTCTGCGGGGGGGGGGGGGGGCCAGGAGGTAGATGGTCCCATCCCGAAAGCCTTCAGAAAGTCGGACACCTCGGAGGACGGGGGGGAGGGAAGACCAATTGCCCTTAAGCTTAAGAATTTCTATGATGTCCCCAAAGAAGACATCCTTGAGCAGAGATTTGGGGGGCCCATCCCCTTCATTTAGGTCTGTATCCTCGGTGAGCGGCTCACCCTGGGAATCCAGATGTCTCCTCTTACACGATTCTCTTCTGAGGAACCTCCTCCAGTGGTGGCTTGGGGGAGGATTTAGATGAGAGGAGGACCCCAATTAGAGCAACTCCAGCCTGAAGGCTGGTTTGAGAGGGCTGACCTGGGACAGGATGAGTGGGGTCCACTTGGAGGGGCTGGGATGGTCCCTGGAAGGCTGGGGAGGAAACTCTCTGGGAGGAAAATGTCCTCTCTGTTACCTGGAGAGCTGAAGGACTGGACGATGCCCCATCTGTACTCCCATCACAAAAGCTTACCTGGGGAGAAGGACCAGGGCAGGCCAGTACCTCCTGGCCTTCAGATAGTACCAACCCCAAGCTGTCAAAGGCTTATGTGCCAAGGGGAAGGGACCGGTCTGAAAAAAAACAGGTCTGGGACCCCCACCCAAGGAATCCAGGGTGACGGCTTGGGCCTGGGACTCTGCCTGCTCAGGGTGAGGCTGAGCAGAACTAGTTAGGGACTTAGATGGGGTAGGAACGGAAAGGTCCCCAATGACCCCCGTCTCCCCCTGTGTGATCCAGGGCCTGAAAGTCCAAAACCAACCTGGTAAGATGAGGAGAAGCTAATGAAGGAGGAGATGGTGGACCCCTGGCCAGATGGGCAGAGGACGCAAAAAGCTCCAACTCAATCTGAGCCTTGAGAAAGGACCGCATCATCCTCACCATATCAGAAGGGTGCAAACTCCTGGAGGATCTAGAGGAGGTGGAGGACCTGGCTGGGGATGGATGTTGAGATCCTGAGGACCTCCCCTCCAAGTAATGACTCCTATGCTTGGAGGCAGAAGAGGACTGCCCCAAGCCAGAGCCAGAGGGAGAATCCTCTATAATAATAGTGGGATCCAATGCTGATCTCAGATTTGACTGCCTCTGATCCGATGGCAAGCAAGGATATGAATGTTTGGATCCCACATGACTCAGATCTGAGGAAGCCAGATCCATGGCTGGTCTGAATCTGACCAGATCCAAAGGCCTTGATCCGGAGACCATGGATCCGGGAGTGGACTCCCATGATCTTGGATTCAAGGGCCTAGGACTGGAAGGGCATCAGATATGACCTAGTCAAGACTGGACTCAGATCTGAGGCACTAGGATACCACAGCCTCACCTTTCTTGAAGAGGAAGACCCAGGGAGCAAGGGGGCTTTCCTTCTGTGCACCAACCATTTTAAAAGGAGTTTGTTTCGGTGCTTGATGAAAGTCCTGTGGCTGAATGCAGAACAAATGTCGCATTCAACCTCCACGTGGTCGGTGCCCAAACAATAAAGGACACTCCTTGTGCGAATCGGAGACAGGCATCTTCCAGCTTATTAGACATGGCAGAACAACCTGCAGCCAAAGCAACAAGCAAAAACAGAGCTAGTAAAACAAACTCGAGTCAGAACCAGAAAAGAAACTGACCGATCAACACACAGAAGCACTGACCAGTTAAGAAACTATTCCAACAACAGCCAAAGCAAGAAATAATGGCTACTATAAAAAAGGGTGCTCAAACACACAGCATAACAAACTAAACAACAAACAGGAGGGGCGGGACTGAAACTAACACTAAGAGCTACACAACACACAAATAAGAAAAATACTAATTTAAAAGAAAAATCTAGACAAAAAAATTAGAAATAAAGTTACTTATCACACACACAGGAAACTTGAGCAAAGAATAAGGGTCTGAAGCTTAGCAAGGCAAACAAGATCTGAGGGGTTAGAGTTCAGCAAGGGATCATGGGAGTGGGAAGAGCTCGAGCCTAGAAGCTCTCTATAAAGTTGCCAGTTCAGATTCGATGTCAGATCCAAGACCCAAGAGTGAGGAATCGTGACATGGATAACATCAGATCTGTTTCTAAAGAGAAGATAAGACCAACTGTGAGAATAAAAACAAAAAAATGACAACAATGACAATGTAATAGACAGATATTATAAATGTGGAAAAACAACAGTCCCAAGGATGAAGCAGCAGCAAAAACTAATAAAAACCAAACCACCAGTCTGACCGAACAATGAAGGAAACCACCAGCAATAGTGAAAAACACAGTTAATATTGCTTTTGTCTCAAAAGACTTCTTCATAATTCTGAAGAAGTCTTTTGAGATGTGCAGCAATTTTGGAGTTAGTATATTTAGGTTGCTTGCTCCCCTGCAAAAACATAGTTTTAGCAGTTGTCATTTTTTTTTTTTTTTTGTTTCTTAATTTCGAGATTTCAGAACCTCGAGATTCTGGGTTCGTTATTATGAATCTCGAGATTCTGATCTTTCGAAATTAAGAAGTGGACCCATATATCTATATGTAAATATGTATGTATGTGTATATATATATATATATATATATATATATATATATATATATATATATATAGATATATATATAGATATAGATAAATATATATATGTATATATATGTGTATATATAGCTATATAGATATAGATAGATAGATATATTGGGACACAGACTTTTTGTGACTTAACATTTGAAACTGATAGACTAATGATACAATTTTTGGAACTGTGTGAAAAAAACAAGGACATTTATCCAAGGAATAATTATATGTTTTCTGGCCTTAACTTAAATGCTAAAAACAAATGTTAATTTGTAGTTTAGAACTGATGAACTGGAAGAAGATGATAAAATAAGCATGCAGGGTCTTATGAAACTGTTGATAATATTGTGAAAGTGAATAGAGAAACTTATGGAATTGAGGGTGGAGGTTGGAAATTGTTTTGAAATGTGGAAACAACATGATGAAACCCTTGCCAAGTGTTATTTTTGTGGCTGGTCATAGAGAGATCATATTTCTTTTCTGGGGACTTTTCTCATTTAATTAATGATTGTGACAAGTTACAATATAACCATTGTGTGGAGAAAAGACATGCTGCAACAAGGTCTGTGCCTGAATGCCGGCTGTTTAAAAAAAGGGACACTTTTCGATGGATTGTCAAGAGCAAACAGTAAATAATGAAAACGAAGGAGAAAGTGAAGAAAACATACACAAGAAAGGACAATAAGAAGAGTGACAAAGGCTGAAAAAATACATGAGAAAGGACGAAAAGACCCTGGGGAAGAGGGTGAACTCGTTGAAGAACTAGCTGTAGAAGAAGAAGAAAAAGAGAGAGTGCATGTAGGAAGAGAGAGATCGGGAGATGGGATTATTTATTTATTTAGCATTTGTTTACCAGGAAAGTCTGATGGGGACAAAGCCCATTTTCAGTGGAGGCCTGGGGAGAAATGCTCCAGATGCATGTCTTTAGAATGTGGGAGGAAACTGGAGCACCCAGAAGAAACCAAGCAAAGGCAGGGAGGATATGCAGACTCTCCAGAGAAGGCTTCCCAGCCGAAAATCAAAACAGAGAACCTCTTGCCGTGAGGAGACAATGCTAACCGCTACACCACTGTGCTACCAATAATTTTTCTGAAGTTCGAGCCAGTGAAAATAATTGATTCTGAAGATCAAGGACAATTTGTACATAAACCCAGGAAAAATATTCAGTTGGGGAAATAGTAAAAATAAGAAAATAAAATAAGACAGAAGAGCAACAATTTTAAAGTACTTTCAATAAATTTGAACAGTATTATTAACATTGTAAGAAAGACAGGGATACTGGAATGATGTGCTAACTGTAATGTGGATGTCATTTTGTTAGAGGATGTAAGATTCCTTACAAGTTAATACAAACTAAAACAGGAACATTATGGGATGGAAATATAATACTGAACCTAGGAAGTAAATTTTGTTCTGGAATGGCTGTGCTCTGTAAAAAAACTGAAAATAATAGATACAACATTGTAAGGATGTGGAGTAATTGTTCTGAATGTGAGGTGGAAAGAAAATGTGAATTCTAGCATTATTTGTATATATAACTAGAAAGGAAAGAGAGAATCTGTTTTATCAAACATTAGACGATGTGGTGGTTAACAAGAAAATTATAATTACGTGGGAAGTTAATTGTGATTTAAGGGGAAAATGTAAAATGAAAGGGAAAGATGTTAAAAAATACAGGAAGTGATAAGATGTGATAAATTAGCTGTGTGGAACAAAAATCAATGGACTTATAGAAGGGTGTCCTTGGATCTAAAATTGATTATTTTATATTATCTAAAGGCTTAGGGGTAGCAGACGGTGATTTTAGTCATGACAGGTTTTTCAGAACATTTAGCAATATGGATTGTGGTGATGGAAGACAGAGAGCATATTAAAACAGGAAAGGGAATACAAATAATAATGAGAAGGTCTGGGATGAAACCGGAGAGCGGAAAGTGTTGTAGTTATGGAAGGATCACACAACTATTAAGGACTTCTGCAAAAACTGCTCTGAATGGTGGACTGGATTTAAAAAAGTATGAAAAGTTTTTTTTCAGTTGCAGGGTGATACAAGAAAGGAGGAGAAAGTGAAGTATGGGAAAGCATATAGTTATGTATTAGAGAATTTAAAGAATAATTTATTTATCATTTATCATTTATTTGACATTTGTTGACCGGGATAGTCCGACTGAGCTTGTGCCCTTTTTCAGAGGACGCCCCGGGAGAAAAGCTCCACAGTACCGTTATGCAAGTAAACATTCACAGAATTGCAGTAAAATACAATAGACACAATAAACATTTATACAATAAAAAGTTTGAGCAGATGTATATTACAGTACAGGTAGGACATTCCATCAAAACATTTTAAACAACTAGCAAGTATTGATGCAGGTGGTAACAACAAAGGTGGCAGAAAATGCATAAGAATTGAAATTGGAAGTCTATTATGAGATCCATAACAGTTTGTTTGACATGTTATAGTGTGAGTACTGTATAGCACTGAAAAGGTAGTAGAAAGAAAGCTACAGGTAGCAGATTATAAGAAGCTAGGTAAAGGAGGTATGGGAAGCAGTAGCTGAATAAACATTGTAAAAGACAGGAGGTTTGTTTAGAAAGCATATTTAGAGGAAAGGAAGAAATAGGGAAGCAAGTGAGGAAGGAGAAGATAATGGAGAAGAGAGAGAAGGTTTTAAGTGGGATGATTCCAGTGACAGGTCCAGGTGCTGTATAGGTAATTTCTGAGAGTTTTCTTGAACTCATTAGCATGGGTAGTATTTCTGAGGGTCATTGGAAGCTTATTCCATGAGAGAGCGGGAAAGTAGCTGTAGAGGTTTTATCCTCTAGATTTTTAGGTTTGTAAATCTGTAGGAGGCATTGATCTGAGCTTCTGAGGGAGTGTGGGGGTTATAGAGGGAAACAAGAGAGGATATGCTAGGGCAGAAGGAGGGCTTGTTAATGATACAGTGGATGATGAGAAGGTGGGTAAATAAGAGTTGGCTAGGAAATTCTAGCCACCTGAGTGTTTGGAGTGCATGAAAGTGGAGTGATGTTGTAGGGAGATTAACTGTGTAGCTACTTTGTTGTAGGTGACTTCAAGTTTGGAAAGTAGAGAGGACTGTAGGTTAGTAACTATTTGTGAGTTGTAAAAGAGGTTGGAGTGAAGATAAGCTTGGGCAAGTGAGATTCTGGAGTTGGGTGTAAGGAACCTCTTGTTCCTATACAGATGGCTGAGCTTTTGGTGGGTGTCCTTGATGCAGTGATGTACATGAAGGTCAAATTTAAGTTGCTCATTGATAATTATTCTGAGGAGCTTAGTGTGGGGTTCAGCTGAGATTGTAGTATTGTTAACGGAAGAGATGGTGAATGAGGATTTAAGATAGTAGAGAGATTTGGGTAGGAAGAGAAGATGTTTTGTCTTTTTAGGATTTAGAATGAGTTGGTTGTTAGTAAGCCATGTTTCAGTGAGGTTAAAGGAAGTTTGTGTCAGGGTGAGCAGGTCAGCAGGATTGTCAGCAGTGGTGATAATTATAGAGTCATCTGCGTACTGTATGAGGGATGACTGAGGACAGGATGTGTGAAGTTGGTTAATAAAGATGTTAAAGAGGAGGAGACCTAGGACTGAGCCTTGTGGAACTCCCATTTAGATGGGAAGAAAGAGCAGAAAGCCATTTGACAGATTTCTGTCTGTCTGTGAGGCAGCTGGTAAACCAGGAGATAGTTGCAGGGGACAGGTTGTGTTGAGAAAGTCTAGAGAGGAGGATGGAGTGAGAGACAGTGTCAAAGGCTTTGGAGAGATCTAAGAAGAGGCAAGGGACAAGTTTATTATTGTCTCCGGCTAGGGAGATGGAGATAGTAAAGGAAATGAGAGCAGTAGTGGTGCTGTGGGTGGGGTGGAAGCCATGCTGGGTAGGGGTGAGGAGGTTTTCTTGAGTGACACAGGCCATGATCTTTTTATGAACACAGTGTTCGAGAATTTTAGAGGGTAGCGAGTATGGCAATGGGTTGATAATTAAGAGAGTTCTACAGAATTTCCATCTTTTGGATAGGTATGGTGTGGAATTTCTTCCAAAGAGGATGGACAGTGGATTCATTGATTAAGCAGTTAATGAGCATGGAGAGAGGGTATGCTATGGAGTTAGCAGCAACCTTTAGGAAGAGAGGTGGCAAGTTGTCAGCTGATGGGGAACAAGATTTAAGTCTGAGAAAAAGATTTTTAATGTGTCTAGTTGAAATGGGTTTTAGTGAGAAAGGGCAGTTCTGTAGTAAGGGTGTGGTGGGAAGTGAGGGGTTGAGTGGGTTGGAAGTTGGGATACGTTTTCGATGGTATTGATGAAGTAAGAGTTGAAGATGGAAGCAGCTTCTTGGCGTGAATTGTTAGGACAAGGGTTCAGTGTTGAGGGATTTCCAGGGTGGAGAATTTGGTTGACAGTGTTCCAGATTTTTTTGGATTTGTAGGTCCTGTAGATTGGGGTGAGTATTAGAAGTTTTTTTTATCAAAGTCTATGTGTTTTTGGGCCAGGTTTTCGGAGTTTCCTATATTTTTGGTAGTGAGTGTGAGATTTTGTCTTAATCCAAGCCATGATTCAGATATGTGTGAGAAAAAACAGTCAGTGAACCCCAAAAAATGAATAAGTACAGAGACTTTTGAAGGGAAGGGATAGTTGACAAGCGGAGGAGGACTCCGAGGGTTACAGGGAAGATGTTAGAAGAAACGAGAGAAGAGATAGGTACAGGGAAGCCTGTGCTGTAAAATGCTATTATAGATGTAAGTGGTCTTAGGTAGGCAAAAGGATATTTAGAAGAGCGGGGCAAAAGGGGAGAAGAACTGAGAGTGCAATCTTGAGCAAGAAAAAGGGGTGGAAGGTTTGGTGACGAGCAGGGCACTTATGGTGCAACTAATATGCTGGTAGAAAGTAATTTTAAAGAACACACAATCTTGTCTAGTTAAATGTTGCAGGCAGGCCTGATATGGCCCAGTGGGTGCAGTTGCTCATTCATCTGATAGGACTCTACTGCACTTGTAAACTCAGTCTGTTAAGCCAGGGTCTGCAACCTAAAAATAAGGAATGGAGAGGGGAGAGGTGAACATGAGAAAGGAGGTAGTGCAGGTATTCAAACGTACAGGATAGGCAGAAAAGTGTGAAGGTGGAGAGGTAGTATGGTTGGACACTACTAGTATGGAGGGATTAGGTATTCTTATAGGCTACTGGGATTGCAGCAAAGGCAGATATTGGAGCAAGTGAAGAGAAGTCAGGAGAGAGGCAGATATGGAGGAGGAAGGCACCAGGTACTGTTAGGGAGGTTAGACGAAGATGTAGGAGCTGAATTAGCAGAACATTCAACAAGTATGAAACTTAGTATAAATAATAATTCAACAAAGCAGTGCAAGCAAAAGTCAATAAAAACAAAAAATATTGATCTGTTCAGTACAGGGTTCTAAAGCAGTTTGAAAGACTTTGTAATTTTAAACAGTAGGTTAACTATCTCTGGCTAAACCAAATGAGCAGTTTACATGATTATAAGACTCTAGGAACAGCAGTTTTAAATGAGTGGAGGTTCCAAACCAGTATTTTAAATTACATAAACACAGTATGTTAAATGACTTAGTTCCAGAACAGCAAGGTAGATGACTTTACAAAACCAACCACTACGCAGTTAACCAGCACAGTATTTTTAGTGCCATTAAAAGCAAAATACTGCAAAAGTAGTAGCCACTACTTTATTTCTAATGGAAATATGATAGCTATAATATTAGGAAACAAAGCAGCCAAAGTATAGCATAGTGTAGCCACTAAAACAACAGAGGGTAGGTTCAGTAAGTGCTCTTATAGCGAAAAATACAATAATCATAGAGTCTTAAACAACTGAATAAGTTTGTACTTGGCCAGCCCGACATGCGACCTATTCAAAACAGAGCATAGGGCAAAAGGTACTATATGTTCATCATTAATGTGGAGGAGATATGAATTACACAGAAACTGAGGTCATAGTATTTGCGCATGCACCCTTCCAATAATTATAAAATGTGATACAGCCAAATGCTGTGAGGTTTGTCAGAACCTCATACAAAGTGGAACACCAAGTCAGCCACAGAGATTGGGGTAGTGCTAGGCAAAGATTAACCAAAACAGATGTATTTTATAGAGATATGGGTAGTGGACATTGCAAGGAATCCCAGGCAGATTAGGGTACCCAATCCATAGTTCATAAAAAAAAGCTAAGCAGTGCCACAATTGCAACCTTAAATAACTCTAACTGGGTGAGCACACACAGTAATAATGCTGTTGCCTGATTAGGTAAAAAAAACAAAAAAAAACAAAACAAAACAAGCCTTATACAATGAGATTGAGTAGAAATAAGAGAACAACAAAAATAATTACAATTTATTGTTGCCACTGCACATCACCTTGCTGACTGCATTCTCTGAAGGGAGCCAGAATGCCACAAGGCATTGAGGAAGGTTGAAAGTGAAAGTAAGTATACAGCAAGTATGTAAGACATAAAAGGTAGAAAGGGTGAGAAAGAAGAAAGACAGAAAAGCTGAGCCATGACTCAGATATGTGTAAGAAAAGCCATCAGTGAACCCCATTAAAGGGGTAAGTACAGACACTTTTGAAGGGAAAGCATAGCTGGCAAAAGGAGGAGGAATTTGAGGGTTACAGGGAAGATGTTAGAAGGAATGACAGAAGAGATAGGCACAGGGAAGTCTGTGCAGTAAAATGCTATTATAGATGTAAGTGGCCTTAGGTAGGCAGAATGATATTTTGAAGAGCAGGGGAAGAGGGGAGAAAAACTGAGTGCAAGCTGGAGCAAGAAACAGGGGTTCAGTCGGCAAGGTTTGGTGATGTGTTGGGCAATTATGGTGCAACTAATATGTTGGTGGAGAGTAATTTTAAATGAACATACAATCTTGTAAGGTTAAATGTTGCAGGCAGGGTTGATATGGCTGGGTGGCTTCAGTTGCTCAGTCATCTGATAGTATGCTGCTATGTTGCAGGCAGGGCTGATACGGCCGAGTGGGTTCCTTTGTTCAGTTGTCTGATAGGATGCTACTGCACTTGAAATTCATTATGATATGGAAAAAGAAACATAAAATAAATCAAGAAAAATAAAGCAAGGGAGAATGAAGGAGGTATCTGAATATTTGGGTAAAATAGTAAAGGAGGATATTAATATAATGAAAGAAATAAAAAAATGTAAAAGGAGATATAAAAAGAACAGAATTATGAGTATTGTAGTACAGCATGTGGAAAATAAGTATAAGAGTAAAAAAAAGGAAAATAAGAAAGACTGAGTTAAGGGGGAATTTGAAAAATAATTTATTATTAATGAAATGGATGAAGTACTTAGGAAAGTAAATGTTGATTCAGTATCAGGCCCAGATGGTATAGCATGTAGATTGTATAACAAATGAATGGGTTGGCAACAAGAGTATTTTGTAAATGTACTGAATGAATAGTTGATGAAATAGTCCATTTATAAAGGGTTATATAGTGGGATATTAAAATTTATATGGAATAAAAATGAGAAGAATGAAATAAAAAAATGAGAGACCCATCACATTAAATAACACAGAGTATACAATTTTCAAGACAATCATACAGAGGAGAACAGAAGAAAGGATGAGGGATATTATTGAAAATGTGTATATGATATAAAAGGGAAGTGTTGTCAAGAATTGTTATTGGTTGTGAGAAAAATTTTGGATTATATTATATGTAAAAGGGAGAATGAAATGAATAGTAGGTGATATTAGCAAGGCATTTGATGAAGTAGGACATGATGCATTGTGAGATACTATGAAGAAGAATGGAATAGGTAACAAGTTAGAAGAGTATGTATGTCAGCATATCAAATTAACAGAGTGAAAGTGTTAGCGAATGGGTGGCTGAATAAAGAAATATGCATGAAATATAGTACAAGACAAGGATGTCCCATGATTGGAAGATTGTGTGCATCGGTAATGAATGTGATAGTGACTGAAGTAGCTTATAAAATGAAAGATGTCAGATATGTGATGCAATGTGAGGTGGTGATTCAAGTAGCTTTGACATATTCAGATGATATAGTGGTAGTTGCTAAGAGCAAACTATAGATGCAAGACATTTTAGTTTATGTAAATGGATGTTTAAAGGAGATGGGAATGACCTTGAATAAAGATAAAAGTAAGGGTTTGGGTGATGTGTCAAAAACTGGAGGCATGTGTTTTTCAATGAATGAAGTGTCTTTGCTAGGAATAACATTTGAGAAAAATGATGTAGTTATGAAGCAATGGGAGGGTTTGATAAAAACAGTGATAGAACGATGTCTTCTGTGGAAGACATACAGATTGGTGTTCAGGAAAAAGGCTTATCTGGTTATTTCTGTATTAATGGGAAAATAGCAGATATGTCAAATGTTCATATGATTCCACAAGGAACATGAAAATAAAATGTAAACAACCAGTGTTTTCTTTCATAGGGAATTCAAGATTAAACCCAGTCAAAAGAGGTGTTTTGTACATTAATGAAGATGAAGGGGAGTCAATGGTTATTAAATGTAGTTGTTTATTCTGCTTCTTTAAACTTGTATACAGTATTAAAGTGGGTAAAGGAAGAGAATAAGAAAGTAACAGTAAGAATGTTGAAATATTAGTACAAAAAGTTCTGGGGGAAGATGAGAATACGAAAATGAGAAAAAGAATATGTAAATGATGAAATTAAAATGTATCAAGAAAAAATACTAACATGGAAAATAAAAAACTGATAATATAGAGAAAGACAGAAGGATGTAGTATAATACTTTGATGAAACCATATCATTAAGTATATCCATGGGAAATTTTACCAGAAGAAATGATTAAAGCCATCAAAGTAAGTAAAAAGTGGTGCACCAAGACAGTAAAGTGTCAAGATTACCCACAGAGACTGGTAATGAACAACTTACCCATAAAGGAGAAACTTGAAAGAATATGTTTATTTTGTGGAGAAGAGGAGACAACACAGCATGTTTTTTTTCTTTTCAATGGTGAAATCCTGGAAAATGTGTGAAAAAATGTTCTGAGAATATTAATAACATAAGCAAAGTAAATATGAATATGATTATGTATGAATATTATAAGAAGAAGAAGAAAGAATACGTGAGAAGGGTAGATAAGAATATTTTTTTTATGTAATATGAGATATTTGTAATCAAAGACTGAATGCAATTTTGTTGAATGGGAAATGGATTTTGTTAGATATATTATTTCCTTCACATGGCTGCAGCAAGTCAGCTACTTTAAGGGATATTAACTATGGTTTAAGTTTGTAATTAATCTGGGGCAAGGAACTGTGCTTTAATAAAAAAAAATGTTTACACCATTTTCAGGAAGGTGAACTCTGGGATGATTAGTACAGAAGTAATTTTGCAATACCAAAACCTTTCTGACAAGAACAGCCTGCTGAAATTTTTATTTATGGAGTTTTGTTAACATGGAATGTTAAGGAAGTACATAGGGCAAAGCAGGTGGGTTGAACAAGACTGTGGAGAAGACAAGTGGCAATACTGTAATAGATTTCACTGTTAAAGACACGTCTGTGTATGTGTGTGTGTGTGTGTGTGTGTGTGTGTGTGAGAGAGTATATATATATATATATATATATATATATATATATATATATATATCCACTTCGTATATTCAACATCAGAATCCTGACGTTCAGATGTTCAAAGTTTTGAAATCCCAAAGCTATTCAACTGAGATCGCTCAACAGTGCAGAATGGTAACTTAATCATTCTCTTCACTGTGGTGTGATCTCGGAGTTGGTATATTTAAGTTGCAGGAGGTGTAGGGGGCGCAGGGGGCTTGCCCCCCTGTAGAATCATGATTTGTAATGCTTTTTTGTTTTTGTTTTTTTATTTTATTTTATTTTTTTGTGTGTTTTGAGATTTCAAAATCTTGAACATCTGGACATCAGGATTCTGATGTGCGAGATTATGAAATTTCGAAACTACACAGCAGACCTATATATATATATATATATATATATATATATATATACATATACATAGCTATATATGTCTCTCTCTCTCTGGCTCTCGCTATATATATATATATATATATATATATATATATATATATAATATGTATATAGATAGAGAGGTTTATTATCACGTTTGACATAATATTGTTTGAATGTACAGATGTCCGAACCAAATGTTCGGAAATTTGAACACAGAACAGTGTTAATGTCGAACCAAACATTTCAGTGCAGTCGAATGGCGAAAATGTCGACTACACTGAAATGCTCCTACCTACACAACATTCTACAATAAGTTTTTGCAGGGGGGGCAAGCCCCCCTGCACCCCCCATGTGGGGGGCTGTGCGCCCCCCCTACTTATATATACAAACTCCAAGATCGCACTACAGTGAGGGTAAGGGTGCATTTCCCCATCCCCACTATAGTGCGATCTGCACCGCAATGTTGGAGCTGACAACAGCGGCCATTCGCTCATGTCAGCTTCAGCATTGTGGTGATCGCCCTACCGTTTCCGCCAAGTGGTTTTCGCACATAATTCATCCGTCTAAAAGATGAACAAACATGTGATAGTAAACATATATATATATATATATATATATATATATATATATATATATATATATACACGTATATATATATATATATATATATATATATATATATATATATATGTGTGTGTGTGTGTGTGTGTGTGTAAAATATACAGCTCAGAATATCCTAAAGCAGGATAGCTGTACTGACATATTTCAGTTATATAAAGAATTCTATTTCAGCAAAACAACAGATAAATTAACTATGATGACATACTGATTGATATACTGTTAGTTTAGAAACTAAATGAATTAAAGGGTTATCACATTTCTAATGTTGCAGGACAGGCTGGAAGTAAGAGATAAATGGATATACACAAAGTAAGAGTTAAACATTTATGTCCTGAGTGTATGGATGGGGAAGAGTAATTAAAATGTATTCTACTGCCTTTATAGAAAACACATATGGGACGGGTAAGTAATGGCTTTGGGCAACAAGGTCCAGAATATTTCATATAAAGCACCAGTATATAGCACCATTAAACAAAATAGCTTGAAAATTATGTAAAAGTTCAATATGGGTACAATAATATGTAAAGCATTTTGAACTAAATTATCATTAATAATATAAAAAAAATCAAGACATTATAAGATTACAGCATGTGGAAGAAATGTCATCTGTGTAACACACAGTGCACTCAGATTATGCTTTGAAAATAAAAGAACATCTGGTTAGAGCAAGGTGCGTACATAAGAACCTTGTTATATTAAGCTTGCTATAACACAGGATCTTATGCATGAACTAAATGGAATTTTGAGCTGCTACAGAAATGGCAGCTGTCATAGAACTAAACCAGAAATGAACTAACAGATTTAAAATCTCTTACACACCATGCACTGCTATGTCACATTTTTGTTTAACTAAAGGTATCACTTGAGAAACTAAAACTCTCTTTGAGTTGCAAAGGATCATGACTAGGTCTCTTTTTACAACACACTGTTATGCATTATAAAAATGCATGTCAAGATTCACCTTTGCTCTTGAGGTAAATTTCTTTAGATCCATTTACTGAACTTATAACAATTTGGTGATGGTCAGAGACCCACTCATAACAGTATATATTTTTGCAATTTCTACCAAGAGAAAGTGCAGTTATGGAAGAACTTGCCTTAACAGTAGATGCCCTACTGATGATCACTGCTGCAGTATTCTTTACAATAGGGATATCCTAACAAAGGCAGTCATTTGTCCAGCCAGCATATCAAAGGTTGTGTCCTCCCACGCATCGTACATCTGACATATGACCTAAGCCCAAAGGTGGGAGGTACATAAGGGATGTGTGTATGTTAAGTCCTCCAGACTTACTTGTCCCAGGAGTACAAAAGGAATAGAAGTAGAGGTAATTATATACAAATATACAGGCCTATCCAGAAAGGGAGGTAAGAAAGCTGCCCCTTGGCCAAAACAAAGAATGGGAACAGAAGGGAGGGATGGAATACTGCAACAGTGATCAGTAAGACATCTAGTGTTATGGTAAATTCTTTCACAGCAGTAGTATGCCCACCCAAGATCACTGTTGCAGTGTTCCTTACAACAAGGAGAATTCTAAAGCTATGAAAGAGAGATGGATGAAGAAGAAGGAACTGAAGAACAGTCTAAAATACCTTGGAGAATGGACCTGGAAAAATCTACAATGGACCTGGAAAACACATCCAGTTAAAGTGAGAATGTTCTCAGGTTTCAACAGAAACTACAGAAGTGACATCTGCAGGAGACTGCAGCTACACCTGGAACATGCTACATAATACGCTTTTTCATTACAATGTAATTTAGAAAGGTTAAGATGTTCAGTTATGCTCCCCTAAGACACTGGAGGATTAGAAGCAAGAAGACGGATATTATTCTCCAGGAGAATTCTTGATCAGTGACAAGATACAATTGTGCTATTAATGTACCCATTAATATATTCCTGTACACAGATCAAAATAATCCAAACTGGGGAAAGAAAGGGCGGATAATATATCAAAATGCAAGGGGAACAGAAGTTAGAGAAACATTTCTTCCACCTGGACTGACTTCATCATTTTGAAAATGTATAGGGGTAATAGTGGCATAAATATAATGAATGGTTTGAATTATGAGTGTCTGAGATATAGAAAATGGAGAAAGGAATGGGTAATGTGGAATTCTGACAAAAAAAAAGATTCTTTACTACATCTAAGCATGAAATGTGGGTGACTAGTAAGTGTCAGAAACAAACAGGGTTATGATTGGGTCTCCAATTGTGACCACATTATTATATGTTCAAGACATGGATGCCAATAAATTTACCTCAAACGTAAAGCTTGAGAGGTGAATCTTGGCATTTATGTTGAGCACACTGAACACATAACTGGTAATGCTCAGTAAGACCCAGTCATAACTCTTTGTAGGGCATGGAGTCTCATCTACTTCATATACAATCAGTTACAAAAGAAAAAAATAACACTGTGTAAAAGCCAGTAAAGCACAAACTGAGTGCTGCCACAGAGACAACAAATAAGGAAAAAGTCAGGAACAGGTTTTAAATTCCACCCCAATTTAAATAAGTTGCTTACAAACTACCATTTGTAAACTTCAGTGGACATAGGTCGAAAGATATTCAGAGACCAAAGGAACGTCCCTTCCCTTAAACTTGACCATCACAGTGCTTTGCGGGGGTGTACCTCTGAAAGTGTATTACAGCTGAGTCTCGTCCTACAGTAATGCATAATAGTTTTATCGTTTTCCTCCAGTGTTGGAATGTAATCATAGTATGGGCGGCACAGTGGTGCAGCAGTTAGCATTGTCGCCTCACAGCAAGAGGTTCTCAGGTTGAATTCTCTGGTGGGGTGCCTTTTGTGTGATGTCTGCATGTTCTCCCTGTGTTCATGTGGGTTTCTTCTGAGTTCTCCCATTTCCTCCCACATTCCCAAGACATGCTGCAGGTGGACTGGACATTCTAAATTGTCCCTAGTTGGGTGTTGGGCTGGCAACTAAACACTGTAAAACTCTACTGCCACTTGTTCTGTGGACCTATGTTTTGCTGTGGTGACCCCTAATGGGAGCAGCCGAAAGGAGAAGAAGAGGAATGTAATCATGGCGCTCCATGCACTACAGAAAAAAAGGAAAAGTGGTTAGAAAGATGGAGTATTTCTAATGGGGACTGAGCAACACTTTGCTAACATCAAGGTATAATAGATTAATTTAATATTAACTTCATGCATTTATTTGATATATATATATATATATATATATATATATATATATATATATATATATATATATATATATATATATATATATATATTGGAATCTCGAAATCCTAAAACCTCGAAATTCATACGGCCGACACCATATGATCAAAGTTTTAGAACTTCAAAAATTCTGAATGGAGATCTGCAGGAAGTGCAGAATGGGAGATTTCCCTTTTCCTCGCTGTAGTGTGATCTCAGAGTTGGTATATTTAAGTAGTGGGGTGGGGGTGCAGAAATGTTGAAAAAGGGGGGTTTTTTTTGGATTTATTTTGGAATCTTGACATTCTGAAACATCAATTATATGGTCTCGATCATATGAAATTCGATGTTTCGGAAATTCGAGATTCCAAAGTGAATCCATATAAATATATATATATATGTATATGCGCGCGCACACACACACACACACACACACGCACACACACACACACACACACACACACACACACACACACACACACAGACACACATATATGCACACACACATATATTTATATATCTTGAGTTTACTGAACATATGTGTGCGCATTTATATTCTTTTATGTTCTTTTTAATTAAGAATTCTTATGGTTTTCATTGACAAGTACCTTGGTGTCTTCAGCTTTCATTTGAACAATGACTTGGGCAGGGACGATCTCAGGTTAATATTTCATCTGAGTAACTGCACTTTAGGAATACAGCGATCACTACATCATGCACTGCAATGTCAGTATTAGAATATGAATTCAAATGCTTATTGTATGGGAGTGAACCCACAGCCTTCTGACCTCACTAGCATGAAAGTTGAGAATGCAGCTTGAATAACTACTGGCAGTGCAAAGCGTTAATTTATGTTCTGACATCTCTTTTCTTGGGCCTTTAGTCCCTGTATTTGTCAGTTTTGGCTACTAAAATTAATGCAAACAGTATATAACAACACTTTTAAAGAGAATCTTTGAATAAAAAACATCCTTTCTAATTACAGTTTTTTAATTTTCTTTGTTTCTCATGAGGTTGCTTAGAAACAACTCTTCCTGATGTCCTATAAGAAAACATTGCAATGCAAATATATTCTCTATCCGTGAGTATACATACAGACTGAAGGAAAACTGATATCAACAAAATCTCTTGGCATTTTTATTTAAGAAAGTCTAAGGTTTCTTTTTACAGATTACTAAACATACAGTCCTTTGCCTGATATCAAGGTCCAGTGTCTAGGTAAATACATCCACCTTTATGTCCATACTGGTGAACCCCTCAGCAATAAAAGGGAACATGCCTAACTCCTTAATTCTCTGGAATCTAAGAATAACAGATGCATGCTTACTATATTATTTGATCTACGAATGCACCCTCCTTGCTTTGTAAACAACTGGGTTCATGGTCTTCACTAATCACAATTTAGGATGTTTTCTCACAAGCTTCTGCACTTGGGGGGGGGGGGGAGTGCACATTCAGTGTCAGCATATGCAGTGATGTCACCCACCACGGACATCCGCACAGCTAGCCCAACAGCTGACCTCAAACTGCATATCACTCATTACTTCTATCCCTTTGAATCAACAGACAACGAATAAAGTTTTAACACATAGTAGTAGGTATATTACTGAACAGGTTTGATGGAATGTTTGACCACAGGGGAGAAGCTGGAGGAGATTTAAAACCCCTCAAGAAGGATCTGCAATCTTAGCTGTCACACAAATGATGTTGATCCATGAGGGAACCTTTCTTGTTGGGTCAATGACTGGGCTGAATCACAAGCAGTAAACTACAAGAGTGGGAGGACCACTACGACAGTCCAAGAACCACAGTTTGCAAGACTGACTCGTAGTGCAAATATAACAGTGAATTCCTGCTTCCCTACATAAATGTCCAGAAACATGTAACAATTTACAAATAAGCTGTAGACAGATACAAAACATATGTTCCAGGTTTTGTATTGTACCCCATTATTTTTACATAATGCTGAATGATATTTCTCTGGCCTATTTGCTCAGAGGTTAAGGCACAGGATTACTAACTGCTAGACCTGGGTTTGAAACCTAGATAGGCAACAACTGAGCAGTAGCAGTATCTTCACAGAAGAAAGGCCTGGCAATCTACTTCTGCAATATATGCCACAAAAACCCTACAGAGGTCTGGCCATGAGTTGAGGTCAACGTGGAGCCATTACTTGCTCACTACATCCGAGTGATGCCTCCAGGTGCATCTGCAGTTAACTCCTACTGACGCCTCTAGGCGTCAAATATTATTTGTTCATATTTGCATCAATTATTCCAAAACCACGCTATGCACAAGCTTTTAAAAGATTTCATCTTAAAGCTTACATAATGGCAAACTCAATTGCATTAATATTTGATCTCAGTCTAGTGCAGTTAAAGAGATATTAAATGTTGCGTTTATGATATTAATTCATATAGATATAATTTTCACATTTTTCTACAGATCTCAACAATCAAGCAACACAGACAGAACTCCTTAGCCTCCTATAAACAGCTCTCAGCTAGAGGAATAAAATGCTGCTGACTGTATGTGTGTAACTTGAGTCATTACAGAGATATTGTAAGTTGTTTACAAACTATTGCAAATGTAATAGTTACTGTGTTTAATGAGACTTATAAAAATCAGTTTAATACTTAGAACCCTAAAGTGTACTACCACTATAAATATAGTTTGTGCTGAAGGGTTTGCCATTTATACTTCTTTCATAGATACTATGGTTCCAGATATATGAACATTTGTTTGAAATGTGAGGATATAATTTGATTCTGTCAAAATGCTTATTGGAAGTTACAGTGCAAACTTCCTGAGCTCCATTGGAGTGAATGAGTTAAGAAAAGATTTCATATTACATGAATTTCATATTTTTATTAGTTTCCTATACGTTTTTGAGAGTTCTAACTTGAATCACTCTGTAACATATTAATAAATAGCAAAACCCGAAACCATAAAAAAAAATCAGACTCTGTCCCATGAATCATTCTTCCTACAGTATGGCATCAGCATATGTGTAAGCAAAACCATGTATTTATTTGCTTGCTTTTATTTACTGATATGCCATTTGGGCATCTGTCAATCTGCCAACACTAATTCAGGGTTGGTTTGCCAACAGAAGTGATCTGATGCTATGCCAAATTCATGACTAATGACTAGTTTTCAGGAATGGTGTCATGAGCACAGCAGCAACTGGAAGAAACAGATGCAACCCAAGACATATGCTCCTGAACCTCAATAAAATAAAAGTATAACTGTTCAGCTGTAAGACAAGAAACATTTATGTGGGTCTTTTTATAAATATTGGGGGCTGGTTTTCACATTACCTACTAATACTGATGCTCCTGACATGGTCTGTAGTTCAAGGTTATAAGAAATTCTACACAGCATCTCAGATTTGCAAGGCAAACTGGACTAGGGATGCTATTCACAGTGAGTCATTATTTTTTGCAGACTCAAAATGAGGGCCTATACAGCACTGTGCACAGCATTTGCCTTCTTACGTGTGTCCATGCTGTGCCAGTCCTGAGCACAGAAAGCTGGGCTCCAGTTACTGCAAATGTGTGCAGTTTACACATAAGTACATTCATGTCCTCCCAGGACAATTGTTTAACAAGACACTATGGTATCTCAGCATTACAATACTGTCACCTTACTTGAATGATAATTTATTTATGTCTTTATTCCTATCTTCTAGATATAGTGTACTGCTCATGGTGAAAAATATGTATTTATTCTAAATTGTTAAATTCTAGGATTTGTTTTACTACACACAGTAATTACAGAATGGTGTTTCTTCAGGAATTTTATACTCTGGATACTGTTAAGAATACACAGCATTAAGCAAAAAAATCTCCACAAAAGAAAAACATCCACTTACCAAGCAATTATGCATTCCAGAAATAAAAACAAAAGGTGGCTTATGCTTTATATTCTTATTATGTACAAATAAGTGGGCGGCAAAAGGTGTCAGGGTTCTGACACAAAAACATTTTTACCCCTGTGTTATAGTAACTTTAAAGCGTGATGATATCAAAAACTACATCAAGCTGGCTTCCTTTCAGATGTCAAAATAATGAGCAGCACCTTCAGCCCTGTGTTATTAAAAACAACATCTCACCAGGATGAATGTCTTTTCCCTATACTCGGGTGTGTTTCACAAAAGATCACAAGTTTAAAATACCATATTAAAAACTGGCTGAAAGAGGAGACAGATGGATCTGCCAGCATCCTTCAAAAGTTATGCCAGTGACTTCTGCCAATTCCTATTTTTTCCTTCACTTAAATTCACATTTCCATATAAGTCTTATAACAGAAGTTATGAGCAGATAATGTGTAGAACTGTGAAATCCTTAAGTAATCTCAACAAGAACAAGTCTCATGGCATACCAAACTTATGCTAACGTTACATATGGCAAGGGTCTGAAACAACTGACCATGGCTGAGACTGCAAACGTTTGTTCTCCACCCAAAGATCACGCAATCTATTTGTTCACAGAATTTAGTGCCCCAACTTCTTCCACATAATCTACAATTTTATTTTGCCAATTGCTTTCTTCCATACACTGGAATATTTTAATTTTTGACAAATGTTTTTATTTGTGTAAAACTATTTGCTAGTTCTTTTACCTAAGGCTTTTTATCTTGTGAGACCTGTAATGCATACCAAGTTTCTTTCTTTTTCTTTCTTTCTTTTTGTGTTTTCTGGCATGTCTGCATACTGCTACTTTCCAGTATGGAATAAGAAAATTCAGACATTCTAACGTCCTGTTGCAAATGTTACTCACTGCAAATTCAAGACTGTATACAAGAAAAAAGTCATCAAGATTCAGTAGAAAGTATCTGTTATCCCAACAATTTTTGAAACAAATATAAAGCATAGTGGCACGTTTCAGGAAGAAATACTAATGGATTTACTACAAATGCTTGCATGCTAGTAGCTTGTAACACAATTGTTCACTACTGTTTGCTCAAAAAGATAAGTGATCCAACTCCCACTAGTCTGATCTTACGTAACTTCTCAACCCTCCCAACACTCAACCCTATGAAACTGTTTACCTGCACCAGAACCCTAACACTAACCCTAAAACAAACCCAGGTTCTTGCGCCCTAACCCGAAAACTCCCACTCTCTCTCTACCTTAACTTAAAATCCCGTCACTGCCGAAACCCAAAACTTTACTCTACTCCACCTCCCTTACCCTAATGCCCCCAATCACTCCTTAAACCTTAATTCCAGATTGAACTCTAAACCTAAACTGGCAGTCAACAGTTTTAAGTAACTTTTAAGCATTTGCCTAAGAGCAAACTGCTAACAACTCCTTGTTTTGGATTATTTCTCTTTTTTGCAATATCAATATATTTTTAGTTCAGTAGAATCATAAAAACATTCTAAGGGGAAAAAAGTACTGGACAAAATCACTACCTAAAATAAACCAGTAAAAGGCTATATTAAATATAGTCATGAACAAATAAATGAAGTAAAGTGATACTAGCATTCTAAAAAATGCCAATGGAAAATAAATCTACAACATTAACTAAAAATGGCTATTAAATGGGAGTACATATTCTGGGCCTGCTGTTGTACAAAACCAGACATGATACACACGCAGTATGTACCACGAAGGAGAGAATCAAAGCCATTTGTTCATTTAATTGCTTCATTCATTCACTCATTCAGCAGTTACCCTTAATCCAATTGAGGGACAGAGGAAATTCTGGTACAAAGGCGAGCCGAAGCATGTCATATTGCTTGTTGGGTGCAAGGCAAAGAAATTAATCCAGAAGAGTTCTAGGCCATCATAGGATGCACACACCAACTCACTCTCACATGAAATAATGACCTACAGCCAATATAGAAGAACATCAGCCCAAGTACAGCATGCCATTGTGATGTGGGTAGAAACTGAATCACCCAGAAAAAAAGCCATACGGACACAGGACGGATATACTGACTCCATACAGAAGGCACTCCTGCAGACAGATGAACTGAAGAAGCAAGCACTTTAAGCAGGGATGGATTAAGAAGGGCAAAAATAGTATTTGCCCTGGGCCTTCTACTTTAGGAGCCTCCCACACATTACACAGCCATCACGTTCTTGTTTTATATTCATCTGCCCCACAGTTTTTATTTTTCCAACACAAATGGATTTGTACTTCTGAACGTTTCTACTCAAGTATTTTGTACAAAAGGGCTACTGATGTTTTTTTTTGACTGAAGATAGCTTCCATGTGCTTTCAGCCAAGAGTGGGAAAATAAGACTTCTTACCACTGTGTGCAGTGTATGGTAAAGCTCAGTCTCACCACTGTGTGCAGTGCATGGTAAAGCTCAGTCTCACCACTGTGTGCAGTGCATGGCAAAACTCAGTCTCACCACTGTGTGCAGTGTAGGTTAAAGCTCAGTCATGGTGGAGACAGCATACAGGAGGAAAGTACAAAGACAAGCAGCAGCAGCCAGACCAGGTCCAACAACTGTAAAAACAAAGTCAAACTGAGTGCAATCTTCACTCTGACTTGGTCACTAATTGTGTAGGCTTAGACTGTCTGACTTTAAAAGTATTTACCTTGTTTTTGGTAATTTTGCTGTCTTGAGCTGTTCTGAAAAGCAAACAAATCATCTACTCTAAGGACCAGTTGCTAACTGTGTACAGTCTAAGACTGTCAAACGTCAAAGCATTTCTATTTTGCCTCAGCTGTTTTGTGATCTCAGTGTTTTAAAGGATGAAGGTAAGAAGAAAGCAAGTCAATACAGTTATCATCAGCAGCATAACTGCAAACAGAAAAGGAAGTGGTGGTGTGTAAAGTCAGTAAAGCTTAACTTACCTTGTGATATCTTGGCCAGTCCACCACATAAACTACAAGAAATCCTTGCATGTTCTATTTGTTCCAGAATGCTCAACTGTCTGACATTAGCTTGGGGTGTTTTACAGTCTGTGACTTATTCTTAGTTGCAACATACAAGTGAGAAGCCATCAAGCCACTAATATCACTTATTGCCTATGCATCTTTTAAATCCCTGGGATGCATAAACAATCATGTAGGCTTCTTGCTAAGCTTACATGATTATAGCATGTTAGTGTGATTAGCAGCAGTGCTCACTTGAATATGCGTGCTGCTCATAGCACTAACATGATTCCAAGAGTCAGTCCATGGCCAGCAAGAGTTTTGTGGGACATGAAATGCTGCTGGAAGCACAAGTACACAATGTAAACAAATATTCTTGCCTGTAGGCAAACTTATTATGCGAGCATGCGCGGACAGCTTATATGAAGTAAAAGAAAGTGACTTTTAAGCATGCAGATGCAGGGTACATGTAATTGGGATAATTTATACAGAATGCAATGTGAATGGTACAGGGATAATTATGAGGGGATGGAAAAAAATGCACTTAGTTAATGCACTCAGATGTTATTATGTCACAATGAAACATTTTTCAAAAGGAAAACATCCATATTGCTGGTAATCATAAATAATCCTGTTTGCAACTGTATACCCATATACATAACTTAAAAACGGACATGTTAACAAATGGATATGAGAGGGACACAATCCAGCATTGTAAGAAAGGGGAGTAAAGATGATATTGTCAATAACATGCAGAGTTGAGATAATAGTTAGCAAGGACAGTGGATACATTATGGGCCATTCATATACAGTGTAGTTATTGAATATGACATGCCTATTCAGGGAATGTACGTGTGAAAATTGACTGTATTGCTGTACCCTCCACTCCATCCTGTATAAACAAGGCATGAGAAGTACAAAAGCAGCAGCTGTGTCATGTACAGCCAAAGGGGCATGTTGTAACATTTGTCACTGGACAACCTTATATAAGGGGGTATATTGCATTGATGCATGTCTTAGACAAGCATGTGTTTTACATACATGTGCATCATAAACAGTACTATAACAGCAGTTAAAATACACAAGTGACAAATGACAACATAGATCTGATTACATTGCAGTATTTTAAGGTCCCTGTAAATGGACAGCATTTAATACAGGCTTATACTGGGCATGTATTCTGTGCACTACAGTACGTTTTGGTTCCTGGTGTGTTTTATACTGGGCATGCTAATAAGACATTACAGCGAACACTGCCATAACACCATGTAAACAATGAGCACTGTTGCTAGTCACACTAACATGCTATAATCATGTAGGATTAGTGTGAAGCATACGTGGTTGTTAATGCATTACAAGATGAAAAGGAATTAATAATAAATCAATTAAAAAAATGAGAATAATAACTTCATGCAGTGCTATTTGTGTAATATCAATATATTCACAGAATGTTACCCTTGGCTGGAACTGAACAGCAAGCTATGTAAGTCCACCAACTATAAACATGTGTATGAACCACATGTGCCACACTGGAAGGCTTAACATAGCTCTGAGACTCCATATATGTGAAGTCATTACATAAAATGATTCTGTTGCAATTTGTATTATATAAAAGGGCTGGGGGAGGTCTCTCCCATTGTAATTGTACACATTATAAGACTTGTGGATGTCATTCATGCATAACAGCATTAGGACATGCAATGCTTACAGTCAGACAATGTGGGTTTTGAATACCTGACTATGTGGTGACAGAGAAGTCATTACATAATTTTATTGCTGCAGTGTGCCTGTCTTTCTTTACTGTTGCTATACGTGTGTTTGTTGCTATATGTGTGTTTCTCATACAAATGTGCCTGCTGCTAGGTATACCCAGACACATGAGATGTATGATACAGTTGTCACTGTGACCGGAGAATTGTAATCAAGCACAATGTGTGGATAATCATGGACTGTAACACATGCCTTACTAAGGCACAATCATAGAGCATATCGTCTCATGGCCTCATGCCACAAGAAAATCCTTTGTAGTTCTCATGGAAACGACATATGTCACCCCATGGCATCATCATTATCAATGAAAATTCTGTGTGAAAAAGGAGCAGAACGCATTGTAATAGGAGTCCTCATCCATACATGTACGCAGAAGACAGTTGGCTGACAATGTTATCTACCTGCACATTAACAGACATAGAGACACAAGTGAGTCTAAGGAGTAATGGCTAGATTTGAACAGACTACCTAAGATCATAAGGTGCAGAACACTGCCTGAATCACACATGCTACATGAGATGTTCTTTTACAATTGTGAGAGTGCACATTTGAATGGATGACATCACCATTCTTTCATATGTCGATGTTCTTCAAAAAAAAGGATGAAAGCAGTTGAAGTGCACAGTAACACTGCACAGCTACACATACTACATGAATTATAAGCCTTCTCTACACAACATGCCAAATAAATTCCCAAGGATAGTAGTCAATCATTGCTGTATTCAAACCTCCTCCCTCTTTACTTACGCAGTCTAGAGATGACAGTATCAACAGCCAGTGCTCACAGAGTAACTCATATGACCAATTTGATGTGGTTCTTTCTCGATAGCAAGATTTAAGCATTGTGTATCCAAAAATGTTTATTGCCAGAGGGGGTAATATGTCACCTAAGTGGAATTTTACATAATGTGTGTTGTCATGGACAGAATTGTACATGGAGTACATACACTGACATTACTTACCCAGTTTGGGAATCAAACTCCCTACCTATTTCACAATCTATACAACAAAGAATTATCCACAGATGCCACAAGAGAACTGTGAGATGTAAGGGCACAAAATATAATTTTGACATGCTAACTTCATCAGTGGGATGGGGAGAAGATACTTGTGGTAAAAGTGACATAAGGCAACATGGGCATCCTCTCACATGTTAACATCTTGTGCTGATTTGCAATTTGATACAACACGACTTTCAGGAAGCTATATGCAACTGACATTGAAGTCACACACAAGTCTTCCACTCTGACATTTGAATCAAGTACCTATCTAGTTATACAGTCTAGAGAATACAGTATTAGCTGCAATTGCTACAAGACAAGTTTATCTCTGAAGGGGAGAGAGTGCATTTTTGACAGAATGACCTCAGTATGTTGCAGGGAGGATGTTTATGTTAAAAGTGGGATAAAGTGCTGAAGAAGATGTGTGCAAACTTAAATGTATTCTACTCAGTGGAAGTGGACATAGCACACCTGACATCGAAGCTTTCCTTACCCGTCATTATACCCTCCAGACTCACACACACACACACACACACACACACACACACACACACACACACACACACACACACACACACATTCCCCATGGTGAGAACTGAGCCTCCTACCTATCTATTTATGTAGTGAGAGTAGGAAACAGGTGGAGGAGACCCTGGAGAGGTGGAGATATGCTCTAGAGAGAAGAGGAATGAAGGCCAGCAGGACTAAGACAGAAAATATGTGTGTGAATGAGAGGGAGGATAGAGGAATGGTGAGGATGCAGGAAGTAGAGGTGGCGAAGGTGAATGAGTTTAAGTACTTGGGATCAACAGTTCAGAGTAATGGTGAGTGTGGAAGAGAGGTGAAGAAGAGAGTACAGGCAGGATGGAGTGGATGGAGAAGAGTGCCAGGAGTGATTTGTGACAGATGAGTACCAGTAAGAGTGAAAGAGAAGGTAGTGAGACCAGCTATGTTATATGGGTTGGAGACAGTGGCATTGACAAAAAGGCAGGAGTCAGAGCTTGATGTGGCAGAGTTGAAGATGTTAAGATTTGCACTGGGTGGGACAAGGATAGACAGGATTAGGAATAAGTATATTAGAGGGTCAGCCCAGGTTGGAAGGTTTGGAGACAAAGCCAGAGAGGCAAGTTTACGTTGGTTTGGACATGTGCTGAGGAGGGATGCAGAGTATATTGGAAAAAAGATGCTAAGGATGAAGCTGCCAGTTAACAGGAAAAGAGGAAGGCCTAAGATAAGGTTTATGGATGTGATGAAAGAGGACATGCAGGTGGTTGGTGTGACAGAGCAAGATGCAGAGGACAGGAAGAAATGGAAACAGTTGATCTGCTGTGACGACCCCTAACGGGAGCAGCCGAAAGAAGAAGAAGAAGATAGCAAAGTGTTAGTTGCAAGTACCACATGAAAAGTCTGACTCTTAATGGCAGAGTGTGCACTTCTGACAGGATGATCTTATAAGTGTTTTGCAGAGAGGATGAATTTGTTAAAAATAGGATAAAGTGCAGAGGAAGCTGTGGACAAAGTTAAATCTATTCTCCTCAGTAGAAGCAGACACAGAAAAGTTGACACTGAAGCAGTACCTACCTGTCACTATACTCTCCAATATACACACACATTTCCCATGGTGAGAACGTAACCTCCTATATAGTTACAGAATCTAGAGAGCACAGTATTAGTCACAAGTGCTACAGGAGAAGTCTGAATTTAATGATGTGGAAAAGCACATTTGTCTTCTTCTTCTTCTTCCGTCTTTTTCCTGGTTAGGGGTCACCACAGCAGGTCACCTGTTCGCTCATGATTGGCAGTGGAGTTTTACAGTGTCGAGTTGCCAGCCCAGTGCCCAACCTTCCACGGAAGGCAGACACACATGCACTTATGCCTAAGGCCAATTTTATTGTGTCCAATCCACCTACAGCATGTCTTTGGGATGTGGGAGGAAACCGGAGCACCCGGAGGAAACCCATGCGACCACAGGGAGGACATGCAGACTCCGCACAGAAGGCACCCCAGCTGGGGATCGAAACCGGAGAACCTCTTGCTGTGAGGCGACAATGCTAACCACTGCACCACCATGGCCACCCTTAGGAAAAGCACATTTGTAATTAGTAAAAATTCACTGTTTGGAACAGCTGGTACTGCGCATTGCACATTTTGGGACACATACATGTGAGGACAGTTCAAAGTAAAAGCACTGTGATTGTCCCATGTAATGAAATACTCCTCTGCTAAGATTTATATATTGTCCTTCATTTATATACTGTCTTTCATGTACATGCATTACTGTGAGGGACATGTACCTGCTTCACAGCATGGGATGCCAGTGACAATCACAGTTGTACACTGGTAGATATTCAATCAAGCATGCCTACCACTTCATTCCTGGATGATTGTGCACTTATCTTGGTTCATTCTTGCACAATGTGCATTGACAATACAAACAGACAATTCCTAAATAGGACAGTGCACTGCAGAATAGCCGTAATGGCATTTGTGTGAACAGTTTAGCCAACACTGTAACACAGCTGCAAGTCTAACCATTACAGTGCAGAAATACATGAACAGACTGACTTAACTGAGTCAACATCACTCTGAAATACAGACAACTTGCTGTCAAAATTAAATACAGAATCCGTTTATTTTCAAAGTAGCATCATATCTGTTTCATCACACTAGCCTTCCTCCGTGAACTAGCTAGTGTGCCGAAACCGGTATGATGCTACTTTGAAAATAAACACTTGCTGCTCGCTTTTCTGCTTTGATCCTGTACATTTTTTGGCCATTTGCACCCACCGTACGTGCAAGGTTTTCTGTATCTGAAAGTTAAATACAGACCTATAGACATCGGGCAACCTAAACAAATGATTATTTGTTGCAATATGTTTTCTTAAATCTCTGCCTGAAGCACAGCACTGCCATGATAACTTGCATAGCTGATGGCAAAGTACTAGCATGTGCATAATCATATCTTGAGATGTTGACCTTAGAATGGGAATTAGCAGTAGTCTATGGTGCTCTGTGCTGACGTTCAGGTAAAGAAGCATTATATACAAACAACCATGTGTGAATCTGATGGAACACAAAACAGATATATGTTATGGTCAAGTTTCAGGTGTCATGATTTACACATTTGTCATGACAGGTCCAGTTAGCATATTCTTATATGATTTCCAAAGATGTATTATGAAACACATGTGGGACCAAGCATGGTATCGCTGGTGGAAACACGGCTTATGGAAATAGCGGTAAATCAAATAGATTTATTGGATAACACAAAAGTAGTGGGAAGAGGTGGACAGTTGGTGAGAGGAATACACAATACAGACATACTAATACATCACTGCATGTTTCTTTTATGCTCATATTTATATTTTATTACTGCTTGCTTTATCAGCGTAATTATTCATCTGAGATCTGTACAAGAGAGGCTTCACAACAGGGATCAAGCACATTATTAGGGCAGCAGGATAATGATGATGTATTAAGAAAAGGTGTAGCCAACATTTACACCCACAGGAGTCATACAAAACATTCAAAAACATAAATCTGGATTCAAACATTGAGAGTATTCAAAAAAAAAATCCTACAGACCTAAGAATTACCTAAACACATCACATAGGAACTCCTACTTCACAGAATTCCCATGTGACAACAGATTGCAGAAAAGAAGACTGCATGTATTAATCTTCATTACCATCATTCCAACTGTAAGTTGTACATTCAGTTCTTCAGCTTGTTGAAAAGTAGATTAAAAAGAGTTATGTACTTACCATAACTTGGAATCTGTGATATCCAGTGTCATTATTCATCATGGATGGGTGTTGGATCCAGCATCAGATCCGAGCTGGCAACTAAGAAGATAGCGCCTGAGCTCAAGCTCCTCCCTTTTCCAAGATAACTTGGTACCCACAAACCTCAGATTGAGTTTGCTGGATATTAAAAGGAGGCTGTGAATGCTGCCTAAAAAGATGAAAGGGTACTAAGGGATACATTGCTCACTAACTCCTCATTCACCAAAAGGAGGGGGAAGAAGGGTGGGAACCTGATGAAGAAGGACACTGGATAACACAGATTCCAAGCTATGGTAAGTGCATAACTCTATCTGATGATATCTATGTCATCATTGATCATGGATGGGTTTGAGTCCCCAGCTACTAATAACCCTGTGATGCCTCATGGAAGGATATGCCAGAGCACAGAAGAACCAAAGGAAGCCCTGCTCCTGGACACCAAGTCTAACTTGTAATAAGCAACAAAGGCATGGGGATTAAACCAAGCAGCAGCAGCATAAATCTAATCTAAAGAAAGTTTAGCCAAGAAGGCAGAAGATGTGGCTACTGCCCTAGCAGAGTGAGCTTTGACTGGTCTGGTGAGCTCCAGGTATCTGCTTTCATAAATGTAAGAAATACAACTGGCAATCCAATGAGAAACAGACACCTTGGAAACCACTTGACTTCTCCTGGCCTGAGAAAAGGCAATAAAAAGGTGATCAGACTTTCGAAAATTTTCTGTCCACTTGAGATAAAAATGTAACTTTCTATGAACATCCAAACAATGCAACTGATATTCTCCCTTATTGGAAAATTTAGGAAAGAACACAGGAAGTTGAATCAACTGAGTAAGATTTGTTGCTGAAGTTGGGGACAAAGGAAGGACTGGTCCTGAGAGAGAGAGACCCTGTCCTTATGGAATACCATGATGGAAGGCTTTATGCACAGAGCCTGCAATTCATAGACCTTCCTGGCTGAAGTAACTGCCACCAAAAAGGCCATCTTCCAAGACAGGAATTTAAGGTCACAGGTAGCCGCAGCCTCAAAGAGTTTCTGTGTCAAAGACTGCACCACAAGAGTGAGATCCTCGACAGGAGGTCTTAGCAGAAAGTCCCTTTAAGGAAGGCCTTACACAGCCTAGAAGAAAATGTGGGACTCTCACTCAAATGGAAGTTGCAGTTTAATCATAGAAAAACTAGCCCCCTGTTGAAAAAGAGAGGCTAGGAACATCAAGACATCTGGGACAGATGCTAAAAAAAGGGTCTAGATTGTGCTATTTTGTTTGCCCAGATAGAAAATCTCCTCCATTTGCTGGAATACACCTTCGTGGTAGAATGCTTTTGGGAAGCCAAAATAATGGTCTTAACTGGGGAAGGAAGGCTAGACTGGGAAAGAATCATTGGAATTGGAGGTACCAGGCAGTCAGATGAAGGGACTAAAGATTGGGAATTGGAAGCCCCCAAGGATGAGAAATGAGATCTGGAATGGAATCTAATATCCAGGGCAGATATTTCAGATGAGACCAATGGAGGGAAAACCATGCCTGATGAGGCCAGAAGGGAGCAATGAGGATGAGGGGAGTCTTTAAGCAACATACTTTCTGTAAGACCTTGGAAATGAGGGGAGTTGGGGGCTAGGCATTCAGAAGATCAGGTGGCCAATCGTGAACCAGAGAGTCCCTGGGTGACTCCCTGTTGAGGGGATCAGGGCGAAGTATTTGCTGCATTTGTGATTGACTGGAGAGGCAAAAATATCGCAGCAAGGAAGATCCCAGTGGTCGAATATCCGGCTTGCCACTGATGGCTTCAGGGACCACTCGTGGGGACTCAGGATAGATCTGCTGAACTTATCGGCTAAGATGTTGGAACTGCTGGGAATATGCATTGCAAGAAGAAAGCGCCTGAAAGACATCACCCATTCCCACACTTTCATGGCCTCTTTGCACAGGAGATAATATCGTGTTCCTCCCTGCTTGTTGATATACCAGACCACTGCCATGTTGTCCGACTGAACTGCAATGGTCCCAAGAGGGGAGACTGCCTTAAAAGGCTTGCAACGTTAGAAGGACTGCTCTCATCTCCAGGACACTGATGTGCAATTTGGTCTGTAAGGGGGACCACGTGCCTTGGACATTCCTTCCCCAATAATGCCCTCCCACCCCAACAGGGAGGCATCATTGGTCACC